>NW_005354050.1:406495-415950 GCF_000412655.1 Myotis brandtii | reverse complement strand
CCGTGGATCTGGAGGGAAAGTTGGCTGCGGGCACGCGCTCAGGGTCCAGCGGAGGCCCATCCTTAGCCCTACAGAGAGCTCAGCCCACGCTGCCTGGAGACTGTCGCCATGGCAACCGGCGCTCATTAATTTCAGGGTCCCTCCCGTCGAGTCCCCGAAGTCGAACGGACACTTGACTTGCCCTCTCTCCAACTCCGAATGTCTTTTTTGTATGGACACCCCTAGCTTCAAGTGCATCAAGTGAACTAAGGCATCGCCAAGTCTAACTGTTGGTTCCCACTTCGACTGGATTTACCTCAAGGTTTCCTTATCTGTTCCTGCCTTGCCTTAGCGTCTTTATCTGTTGAAAGATGCTACCGTGTGAATAATTTGTGGATGACATTAATAAGTAGTTTGGGGCAGTGGAGGGCATCAAACACATCCCAGCGGTAGGTTCCTTTGCATACAGTCATTTGATTCTGTTATACTCATTTATCAAAAAGAGGAAATCAGGAATTAAGTACTTTCTTTGATTCGAGGTGTCATAGCTACTAGCTATGACATTGAAATAAGAACCCAGGTTATCAGACTCCAAGGCCTGTTAGACATTTTTTCCCTCTTTCTTCTGTTTCTGAAGATTCAACAGTGCAATATGTCTATAAAGCCTCATCGGTATGCATTTTTAAATATATTTTTTATTGATTTCAGAGAGGGAGAAGGAGAGACAGAAATATCAATGACTAGAGAGACTCATCGATCAGCTGCCTCTTGGGATTGGGTCCACAACTCGGGCATGTGTCCCTGACGGGAATCGAACCTGGGACCCTTTAGTCCACAGGCTGATGCTCCATCCACTACGCCAAACCATCCAGGGCTCTTTATGCATCTTTGAGGCTTTATAGTTTATAGGTTTTCATCCCTTTAATCCTTTCAATAATGCCTCAAGGTAGAAGACACTACCATTATGATTCCATTTTATAGATGAAACTGAGCCTTAAAGACATTGTGACTTTGCTCAAGGTCATACGCAGTGATGCAACAAGGAGTAAATCCAGATCTTTTCATTGCAAAGACATTAGTTTTCCAGCACACCCTTCTTTAGTCTCTGCATAATATATACTATACTTTATTACATAATATGTATTTTTTCCACATTTTGTTAGCTCTTCTTCCTCATCTCCCCAGTCTTTTTTCTTTTAAATTTAAACTGGAACTTTAAATGATTCCAATTTTCTTACCAAATTACTCACAAACCTATTATTTTCAAGCTTTACTGAGTGAGGGTTTGGGAAAGGGAGAGGCTGTGTTATACAGCTGTATAGATGACAACAGCCTTTCTGCATACTGCTATGTCCATGTAACATATAATTCAGCAAACATATGATTCTTTTTCTACTTTGAAAAATATGTTCACCTCCATATCAAAAAAACATTCATAAATTATCTGCCCATCCTCTCCATTGTTTCTGGGTTTCAGTTGGATTTAAGGTTTGAAATGCCATTTATAGTCAGTTAAATAGCAGAAAGAGTCTCCCTGCCAACTTTTTTAATATAATACTGTATTCTAAATCTCTGACCTCATACTGTTATTTTAAGATTGAGTGAGCTCACTAATGTACATTATGGCATCACATAAAATACACACTCTCTCCCAGCTGGAGATTAAATAATACATGGTAAAAGTGTATAGTAAGTAATGCACATGAGTCCTCTATAACTATTTTTGTCTCAAAGGTAAATATAAAGACCCAATAAATAAGTCTGTTTCCAGACAAGTTCAATGTATTTATATGTGATTTGTTTAAAATATCACCAGTGTACAGCAACTTCTCTATGAGATGCCAAGAAGTCTTTAAACTCACTAGTCTTTATTTTCAATCCACCTGTTCATTTCCATTTCAGAATGTCTAGAAAAGACTGACAAAACATTTTAAGACTGCAAACTTAAATGTCCACAATTTTACATTCCAACAACTATTTAATATCTCAGAATCTGACATAATGACATTGAGTTCAAGAGTACATAGCTTTCAACTGTAGCAATTCATATCAAGCTACACCTTCCTACTTTGTAATGTGGTTGCCTTCGTCATCTAGGTGACATTAATTTATGACTCAGCCCACATATCAAAGGGAAGTGTTATATGTTGGGGAAACATTACTATTAAAGAAAAAGCCCACACCGCTATATTACAATAAATGAGAGGTGTGTTTGCTTATATTAATAAAGATATTACTTCACAAAAGATCAATCCTAGTGCATCCATTTGACAGAGTAGCTTTGCCAGAAGGTTGCTGACAGCAGTGCTGGGATTTCAGAGCAGCTGTGTAGGATGATTCTGCCTTTGTCAAAGAATCTTTTTAGTCATTATTTTGCATTGCTTTACTTTCTTTTTCAGTTCCTCGCCTCTTATACTTCCCTAATTCCCTTTCTTACTATTAAAACACTGAGCTATGAAAAGCATGTTATCAAAGGTATTTCAATTTTTGAGATATTTTTCTCATAAGAATTGTTCCCTCTCTAAGCCATAGCTCTTTGGAGAAAATGTACAATGTCCTTTTATGGATAATTATGGTAATGATGACATTTATAAGTTTAAAAGGAATTGTGCTTGACAGTTCTTATCATATGACCCAGCAATTCCTCTCCCAGATATTTATCCACAAGAAGTGAAAATATGTCCACCCAACATATACATACCACAAAAAAACTTGTATGTAATGTTCACAATAGTTTTAATAGCTAATTCATTAATAGCTCAAACTTGGAAATAATCCAGATGTCCATTAATAGGTGAATGGATAAATAGGTTGTGGCGTATTCATACAATGGAATACTACTTAGCAATAAAAAAATGAACTGTTGCCCTAGCTGGTTTGGCTCAGTGGATAGAGAATTGGCCTGCGGACTGAAGGGTCCCAGGTTTGATTCCGGTCAAGGGCACATGCCCAGGTTGCGGGCTCGGTTCCCAGTTGGGGGCATGCAGGAGGCAGCCAATCAATGATTATCCCTCTCCCTTCCCCTTCCTCTCTGAAATCAGTAAAAATGTATTTTAAAAAAAGAACTATGAGAGAATAAATTTCTGTTGTTTTAAGTCCCCAGGTTGTGGACTTTTGTGCTGGCAGCCACTGGGGGGTAGGGGGGTGCTGAAGTCACCTCCCTGCACCCCACCTCCAAAAAAAAAATAATGAACTGTTGCTCAATGAGAGCATTGACCTGCATGCCGAAGGATCACAGGTCCAATTCCCAGTCAAGGGCACTTACCAGGGTTACACATTTGATCCCCAGCCCCAGTCAGGGTGCATGCAGAAGGCAACCAATCGATGTGTCTCTCTCCCATCAATATTTCTCTCCCTCCATCCCTTCTACTCTCTCTAAAAATCAATGGAAAAAATATCCTTGGGTGAGGATTAACAAAATAAAAAATGAACTACTGATAAACACAACAATGTGGATAAATCTCAAAAACATGCTGAGTAAAAACCAAAAAAACTCCAAGCACAAAAGAGTGCATACTATATGATTCCTTTTATATGAAATTCTTGTACTGGCAATCACTATAGTGAAAAAAGGATACATATGTTATTACTTTCAATAATAAAGATAAATTTTAAAAAACTATAGTGAAAGAAAGCAGATTAGTGGTTACCTGGGACTGAGCTGGGGTGGAGGGTTCATGGCAAAAGATTAGAGGGAACTTTGTGGGATTATAATTATTCTATATTTTGACTAGGTGGTTATATAGGTGTATTCGTTTGTCAAAAATTATCAAAGTGTGCATTTTAGTTAAGTGTATTATATGCAAAGTATACCTCAATAAAGGTGAAAATAATTGATTACCGTTACTCCTTGTCCTTTTTGCTTTCATATCCATTCCTTCTTCCTTGTTCTGCTCTGTATTTGGGGGGACTGACCCTTTCAGATTGTATTCACCATGTTCCTTGACAGCTGACTTTCAGCTGAGATTTGCCCAGTGGGAGACACTGGCAGGGAATTGGAAGTGGGGAGGAAAAAAGAAAAACCAAGATATTTCTTCCCTGTCCCCTATGTCAGTCCTCATTCCTGCTGAATTTCCTTTGTAGCTTTGCTTGCCCTGATCATGTCCACTGGGATTCTAGGTCTTGCCCTTGACACCAGACCCTGAGCTCTAAAAATATCTTCTTCCATTAGGTTTCTAGCTTCCTAATCTTGCCTGCTATGGACTAAATATTTTGGTTTTCCAAAATGTCACATGTTGAAATACTAACCCCCAAGGTGATGGCATTAGAAGGTGGGACCTTTGGGAGGTGATAAGGTCATGAAGGTGAAACCCTCATGAATGGCATTTAGTACCCTTTAAAAAAGTCCGAGGGATACTCCTCTCCCCTTCTATCATGTGAGGACATAGTAAAAAGATGGCTGTCTGTGAATCAGACACTGAATCAGCCCTGTTTTTAGACCTCCAAGCCCCCAGAACTGTGAGAAATATTTCTGTTATTTATAAGCCACCCTATTTATGGTATTTTTGTTATAGCAGCCCAAACCAACTAAGATACTGACTCACCTTCCCTTTGGCTTTTTACCAGTAGCTCCTCTATAACTTGTGTAACCAGTTCCATGTTTCCTTAACTGTATTTTGATTGATCGAGTAACAAATGATACTTTAAAGGACTATAAAATGGATTAATACATAAAAGAACTATAAATAGATTAAGCTGACATTAAAGTAAGTTTAGGTCTTCAAAGGTACTACTGGAACATTGGGTTTACTTGAAATCAGTAGTAAATTATTTCCTAGAATTGCAACGTTATGAATAGGTTGATAGGGGCCCAAGTGGAGGGAGAAAAGGATGAATAGGTGGAATGCAGGATTTTTAGGACAGCAAAAACTATTCTGTGTGATATTACAATGGTGGATATCATTAGACATTTGTCAAAATCCATAGGCTATATAAGACAAAGAATGAACCCTAATGTAAACTATATACTTTAATTAATAGTAATATGTCAGTATTGGCTCATCAATTGTAACAAATGACCTAATATAAGATGTTAATAATTTGGGTGGAAGAGAGCATTATATGGGAACTCTGTCCTTTCCACTCTTTTTTAATTGACAACTGCTTTAAAAATAAAGTTTATTGCCTGCCCGGTGTGGCTCAATTAGTTGAGCATAGTCCCTTGCACCAAGAGGTCATTGGTTCAATTCCCAGTTAGGGCACATGCCTGGATTGCAGGCTCATGCAGGAGGCAGTTGATTGATGACTCTCTCTTTCATCATTGATGTTTCTTTCTCCCTGTCCCTTCCTTTCTCTGGAATCAATGAAAACATTTAAAAATAAATAAATAAAATGTCCCGGTGTGGCTCAATTAGTTGAGCATAGTCCCTTGCAGCAAGAGGTCATTGGTTCAATTCCCAGTTAGGACACATGCCTGGGTTGCAGGCTCATGCAGGAGGCAGCTGATTGATGACTCTCTCATCATTGATGTTTCTATCTCTTTCTCCCTTTCCCTTCCTTTCTCTGGAATCAATAAAAACATTTAAAAATAAATAAATAAAATGCTTTATCCATTAATGGTAATAATCTTTTGTTTTTAGCTAGCATACTTCTTAGAGGAATCAAAATTATTTTCTAACTTATTCAGACATGCTTCTGAAGAAAAGGGCATGGAGAAGACATGCTTCTGAGAAAGCGGGCAGAGGTGGATGGAAATTTCTGATGGAGATACTTTACAAATGGCTAACATGGTATATCCTTCTATAAATAAAAGGTTCTTCTAGAATAAATTGACTATTTTTTTAAATCCACTTCAATCTTTTGCTACTAGTTTTCACTTTAAAAAAACAAAAAGTGCTTTATGATGATAAAAAATAATCATTATCACCTAATTTTTAATTGCCTTTATATATTTACTTAGAATAAATACATGCAAGAATTGAGAATGACATGATCATTTTCTACTTTATTTAGCAGACACACATTCCCCACAGGGGAGCATTCATTTAAAAATCCAGCTAATTTTTTAAATGAAAATTAAGCAAGCCACTAAATTTGAAAATTCCTCACAAAAGTGTCTTCTATGCCCAGAGTACTGAACACTTTATTCTTCATTGAGTGTGGTGCTGATGGAACTGAGCCACAATGACATTTGTGACTAGAAGGGAAGATGGAAATGATTCCATTAACCTAGTGCTGTAACATATGGTAATCATAGGAGGTAGAAGAGCTGTGTTGGACAAGGTTAAAAGTAAGCCATGCGGTACAGACATTACCAATTACCACACGTGGTAAGCATGCTGACACAATACTATATCTTCTCCAGAAAGGAAATGATTTGGGCATATCAAGTGTTTTGCTGCCTTATGAAAGAGTGAGCTATAAATGACATATCTGGCACCAATATTGCCACGTTTTTTCCAGTAATTCTGCAAGTTGAGGACTATTAAGATTTGATGAACCTCCATATTCCTAAATATCAGTACAATAAACTGCAGTTATTTGCACAAAGGCAGCAAAGCAAAATATCTATGCAAAATAAGTTTGGATCCTTCACATATAATATTTATTTGCACAGGTAGGGTCCCTAGGCCTGGCCTGAGATCAGGGCCAATCTTCCCTGGCTGCCAGCCACCACCACCAGTCGCCCTCTGTGTGTGTGGCGACCCGCGGGGCGATCAGGCTTCGGAGCCACCACCACGCATCCCCGGTTCCTGGTTCCCCATTGGGCGATTGGAGCCTGCCAGCCGGGGGGGAAGGACTGAGAGGTTGACCGGCAGGCCCCAATTGGGGCCTGTGGGATGGGGGCAGCTCCTGCATTGAGCATCTGCCTCCTGGTGGTCAGTGCGTATCATAGCCGCCCAGTCGTTCCGCCGCCAGGTCAATTTGCAGATTACACTTTTATTTGTATATATAGATAGATAGACTAGAGGCCTGATGGCACGAAATTCATTCAGGCGCTTGGCCCTCGCAGCCCCGGCTTCGTCCAGAAGTCGTCCAGAAGGTCATTCGGCTGTCCGGTCTAATTAGCATATTACGCTTTTATTATTATAGATACCTGGAATAGCTCTGGAAGGTTACACAAGAAACTGATAATGGCCCTAGCCGGTTTGGCTCAGTGGATATAGCGTTGGCCTGTGGACTGACGGGTCCCGGGTTTGATTCCAGTCAAGGGCACATGCCTGGGTTGTGGGATCGGTCCCCAGTAGGGGGCGTGCAGGAGGCATTTGATAGATGATTCTCTCTCGGCATTGATGTTTCTATCTCTCTCCCCCTCTCCCTTCCTCTCTGAAATAAATAAAA
Source organism: Myotis brandtii (assembly GCF_000412655.1). Classification (NCBI taxonomy): domain Eukaryota; kingdom Metazoa; phylum Chordata; class Mammalia; order Chiroptera; family Vespertilionidae; genus Myotis; species Myotis brandtii. Next base: position 408,690 of record NW_005354050.1, on the reverse strand, counting down.
AATTTTATTTTTAAAATATATATATATGTGTGTGTGTGTGTGTGTGTGTGTGTATTTAAAAAGAAAGAAAGGAAGAAAGAAACTGATGATAGTTGCCTTCTAAAAATAAACTGAGTGACTAAGGAACAGGAGGAAAAAAAAGACTTTTCATTACACTTAAAATCCTGTGCAAATATCACGTATTAAAAAACAAGTTTTTAAAAAGGCCAAAAATACATTTTCTCTTTTAAGAACTGGTATGCCTCCTTATCATTAGACCAAGTGATTTATATAAACCAATTAAGTTTTTTTCTTTGCCTTGATTCACATTACACCTCAATACTAATTCTCTCTACTTTGTTACTTTGCTTTTACCTTTTATCTGTGTTAATTTTTTTATTTTGAAAATAGAACATAATCTCTTTAAGTTCTCAACCATTTCTGAGCGAATCCAACTTTTATATTCTCATAAAATAGGCTACACATAAAGTTACTATCAGAATAGTATGTTTAAAAAACTCACATCTTATTACACATGAGAGTCAAATGGATAGTTGAAGCACAATAAAGGCTTATGTCAATGGTGAATTAAATCTGAAAACAGATAAAAGAATATATTGCAGTAAAAAATTCATGAAATTTTGTCAACATATTTTAGGTCAAAATCAGTTCTGAGGGTACAAACTGTTCTGTAAATCTTAACAGTAATAGTAAATTTAGGTATTAATGTTAACTAAAAATACATATTATGAACAGCCAGTCTCTCTTCGGTAACTAATTTTTTTAAGCAATAGAACATTTCAACATCATGTCTCAAAACTGAAATGTAATGTATTGAAATAGAAACCCTAGTATTGACTTTAAAAATTTAAAAAAATGTGTGTAACTCCCATATTTCCACTATTGCTCATTTAAAGTGACTAATAATGCCTCTATAAAAGCAGAAACCACAAAATTAAACCAATGAATTTAGTGACAATCATTTAGTCCTATCTTGTTTTATAAATAAGGGAAAGGCATGAAAAAATAAAGATGCCAAAATTGACACGGCTTATTAATGTCTCAGCTGAAATCAGAATGCAGGTCTTCTGACACTGGTCCTATGTTCTTTCTACCCCTTTATACTATACTAGAGGCCCGGAGCATGAAATTCGTGTACGGGTGTGGTCCCTAGGCCTGACAGGTGATCGAAGCGCGAGCGTCTGGTTTGGAAGGGCAGGTCCCAGCTGACCTCTGGGCCCTGGGCAGCACCTGGGCCCCCAGGCCCCCATGCGCGCCCCCTCTGCCTGAGTCACAGCACTCAAGTACCCATGCAGAGATGCGGTAAGTGCGGCCAGGCCGCACAGAAGCTGGTGGGCAGCGTGCTCTCTCCTGACCAGCCTCGCGGACTGGCTCCTGCGTGAACCCATGGAAAGCCCGACCGGCCTCTGCAGTACCAGCGGCTGCGGCCCAGCTCACCCGGAAGAGGTTGCGCAGGGGCGAGGTGGACTCCTTGCGGGCATCCGGCACCTGAGTGCCCACTGCCAGCGCCACATTGCCAACACCCCCCATGTTCCGTGCTGCCCCCTGGTGGTCAGCACATGTCATAGCAAGCAGTCGAATTCCTCGTGTCCCAAGCTCCCAGTCGAACAACCGCCCGAGGGGACAATTTGCATATTAGGCTTTTATTATATAGGATTTTATCCCTGGTAAATAGCTGTAAATATTTTAGTAAGAACTATTATCGAGAAAAATAAAATACAGTGACTAGAAAGAAATAAAAATAGGTGATCTAAGAATGAAAATAAATCTATTATGGTTAAAATTTAAACTAGTTGCAACAGCTTGAAAATATTGCAAAGACCAATCAACTGTCCCAAACTTGATAAGCAGTAAAAGTCAGTAAGAGGTTCAGAAATGAAAAGTGTAATTCATATAAATTTATAAACCATTTAAACTCTATTAGAAACAACACAAATGTCCATCAACAGATGAATGAATAAATAAAATGTGGTATATACATAGAATTAATTACTATTCAGCCATAAAAAGGATTGAAATTCTTACACATGCTATAAAATAGACGAATCTTGAAAACATTCAGCTACATGAAATAAGCAGTGCTAAGGATGTCTGACTGCAGCTTAGGCCTGCTCCCCACTGGCAAGTGGACATCCCCTGAGGGCTCCCGGGCTGCCAGAGGGATGTCTGACTGCCAGCTTAGGCCTGATCCCCCG
>NW_005354050.1:399375-406395 GCF_000412655.1 Myotis brandtii | reverse complement strand
GCGCGGAGCCTCTAGTTAAGTAATAATACTCCATTCTCCTTCCAATTCCCAGTAATCTCTAATCCACTTCTGTTTCTATGAAAATGCCTATTGTATATATTTCATATAAGTGGAATCATACAGAGAAGCATTGAACAGACTGTCAAACGACAGCAGGAAGGCTGGGGAGGGTTGTGGGGTGGAGGGGAAGTAAGAGATCAACTGAAGGACTTGTATGCATGCATATAAGCATAACCAATGGACGCAAGACACTGGGAGGGGGGTGAGGGCATGTGCCAGGGGGTAGGGGAGGCTGGGGAAAGATCAATTGGGAAAAAAAAAGGAAACATATATACTACTATTTGTAATACTTTAACCAATAAAAAAAATAAAAATAAAAAAAAGAGGAGATAAACAAGTAGAACAAATTGATGTTCTCTCTTTCTCCTCTCTTGCTCTAAGATAAATTTTTTAAAAGTTCTTAAACAATAAAAAAGATGAAGAAAGAAAAATCTCTCTCCATGAACCATTCACCAAGGAAAGGCCTTATAAGAACACAATGAAAAAGCAAGGAGGGAAGGGAGCTCTCACCAGAACCAGACCGTGTTGGCACACTGATTTTGAACTTGTAGCTTCTAATATTGTGAGAAAATTCTGTTGTTTTAATTCTATGCTATTTTATTATTGCAACCCAAGCAGACTAAAATTTAAGTGTATATTATATTTTTAACTGGAAAAATAAATATATTTTTAGCAATAGCAACCAGAAGAGTTGCAAACAAATACACTGGGCTTTATCTATATTCAGAGTCTTATAGGTCTTTAAAGTTCTCTTCTTTTTTAAATATATTTTTATTGATTTCAGAGAGGAAGGGAGAGGGAGATAGAAATATCAACGATGTGAGAGAATCATTGATCTGCTGCCTCCTGCATGCCCCCTACTGGAAATCGAGCCTGCAACCCAGGAATCGAACCATGACCTCTTGGTTCATAGGTAGATGCTCAGCCACTGAGCCACACCGGCCAGGCACTAAAGTTCTTTATAATGCTTTATAAAGTGAAATACTATTGTATATGATGCCTGGTAACACTGCTATTCACTACTCACAACCTCCCCAACCCTAGATTTGATGATTAGAGCAAAATGAATATAAAATGATGGGTAATTTTTTATAATGATTGCACTAATTATAATAAAAATATATGCTTTAAACCTAACAAATAAGATAGTTACAATCAGTTGTCCTACATTCATCATTTAAAATTAGTGTTATATAGCCGAAACCAGTTTGGCTCAGTGGATAGAGCGTCGGCCTGCGGACTGAAAGGTCCCAGGTTCGATTCCGGTCAAGGGCATGTACCTGGGTTGCGGGCACATCCCCGGTGGGAGATGTGCAGGAGGCAGCTGATGGATGTTTCTCTCTCATCGATGTTTCTAACTCTCTATCTCTCTCCCTTCCTCTCTGTAAAAAATCAATAAAATATATTTTTTAAAAAATAAAAATAAAATAAAATTAGTGCTATATAATTGGAATAACCATATGCATGATTTCCCTGGGAGAATCCTAGTTTATGTCCACTGCTCTCGAATAATTGTCAACAACACCCAGTTTCACTCTCAAAAAGTCCTGGCAAACTATGGTTATTCTAAGTATATAGTCAATTACATAGTAATCATCTATTTAATATTTTATAAATTTAGTGTTCAGTCTGGGACAGGAAATACCAACTGTCACTAAAATCTGGAAAATATAGTTGTCACAGTATATAATAATAAATTATTTAAATAATTTTCTTCCACTGGGAATCAAAGTAAATTTTGTGAGTGAACTGAGAATAAAAAGAATCAGATGCTAAAACATTTTTAGATGATTTTTAAACCATTCAATCCAAATTTTTAACTTTGAATAATTTTAAAGTAGTTAAAATTATTCAAAGGAAAATGTAAATACACCTAGAATTCCAGAATATAGAAATAATTAACTGTGAGCTTACTGACTTGACTATTCTGAAAGATGTATGTTCCAGACAATTTCTAAATGGAATAACAGTTCCAAAGTCTTTCCTTTAACATTATAAAATAAATTAAAAATAAACAAATGGCTTAGATTTTAGGATTGAGGCAACTAAAATCAGATTGGTCATCTAAAATGTGTACCCTACCCATAAAACAATATAATGATATGTTGACTCAGCATGCTGGGTTTATAATAATAAAAAAAGGTTCATTTTAAGAATTATCAAAGCTATACTTAAAGAGGAGAGCACAAAAGGAATATTAAAAAAATTTTTATTTCCCTAGGATTTTCTAGACAATTAGAAAAGAAAAGAACAAAAAAAATACAGCCTGACTGGCTACATGAGATCAGCTTTCCACATTTGCAAAATATAATACCTATATCATTCCTACTAATTGTTACTAAAAATGAAAACAAGGCACACTGCTTCAGAAAAACTTTCAGAGAATCATATTCATTTAAGAATATTTATATTTCATTTGATATATTCCTGATTCATTTATGCCACAGTGTGTGTTTATATGTTAAAGAAATATGTCTGATACATATATACACCCACATACACACATACTTTGAGACTAGTCTTTGGATTCCTGTTCTTCCCCTGATTCTCGTGACCGTTTCCGGGAATTCAATGAACCTTCTGTTTGCAATGAGCATGCAGTATCAACAACAGCATCTCTAAATCCCTGAGTCTGTAAGATGAAAAAAATATAAGTATGCTTTAAGAACATCTAAAATAATGATTGGTCTTTTAAATATTTTAAGTAATTGATAAGAGTGCTACTTTATTCTTGGGATAGAAGTTATCAACCACTGTGAATGAAGAGGATAAACCTCACGGATAGATGTCCAAGCCAGGGTTGTACTAGAGCAGTGATTCCCAAAGTGGGCGCTACCGCCCCCTGGTGGGTGCTGCAGCGATCCAGAGGGGCGGTGATGGCCACAGGTGCATTTGTTTTAACTTTTTTTGTATTACCTTTCTATTCTGAGTTCAATAAATAGTTTCATAATTTCAAACTTCAATGTTTCTAATTTACACCTTTCTTTACTATATTTTACGAAAAAGGTAGAAACATTAATACATATATCTTTCTGTTTAATTGCTATTAAAATTTTTTAAAAATTAGTTTCCAGGGGGCGCTGAGTAAAATTTTTTCTGGAAAGGGGGCGGTAGGCCAAATAAGTTTGGGAACCACTGTACTAGAGTATTTTATATCTAAAGTATTTTATATTAATTTCTTTATACATACACATACACACAGAAATAACATTGCATTATAGAAATGTTCTCTAAAAGACAACCCTAAGAAACTTTGTGGTGACACTACTGAAGAGGTGAAAGAAAGTAGCATGTAAAAATTACTTAGGTATTTTACAAACTTATTTTCACAATACTCTAAAATAGAGTTTTCCAATTAGAGTACTTTAAATGCACCCAGGCAATGCAAAGGCTAAGTGGATAACTCAGTTTCAGAATCTCTATTTCTGTTTTTGTCCTTAAAATATGAGATGCCAAGAATATTTTTGGCTCAAAACTATTGATAAATATGCATAGTTCAATAAAAACTGTGTTCTACGATGTACAATTACAGGAAAATTAGCATTTTAAAGTAGGATATATTTGGTGACTATGACAGATCTATAATATCTATAAACCCAAATTAGAAAGGTTGGTACTTTTTCTTTTATGAAAATTTTTAACAACTTTCACTTTAAAAATATTTAATATCCTGCCCACAGGTGTGGCTCAGTGCTTGAGCACTGACCTATGAACCAGGAGGAGGTCATGGTTCGATTCCCAGTCAGGCCACATGCCCAAGTTGCAGGCTCAGTCCCCAGTGGGGGGACATGCAGGAGGCAGTGGATTGGTGATTCTCTTTCATCATTGATGTTTCTATCTCTTTCTCCCTCTCCCTTCCTCTCTGAAATCAATAAAAACATATTTTAAAATATAATAATACTGACTGTGATTTGAAACGGTACTGTAGATTCCTTCTGGCTTGGTGATTTGTACAATGTTGCCAACCTGCTTAGAGGAAAAAAAAATACACAAACACATAATCTTAATTAGTTTAGGTGACTGATTTGATCATTTAAATTTATAATTTTTTAAAATATAATTTTATTATTTTGTTCTCTAAGGATACAGAAAGGACAGAAATATCAGAAGTACTCCCTTCAAACAATAACTATATGTATGCATGTACTAGTAATAATTATTACAGATATTAACAATTACTTATATTGTTTATATAAATAAAATTTTAAAGCAATCTAAAAGTCCAATGACTGATTCAAATAAACCAGCAACTTTCACCCTAGTAGGATAGCTCAAGTGGTTAGAGTATCATCCCAATATGCTAAGGTTGTGGGTTCTATCCCCCCCTCAGGGCACATACAAGCAGCAACCAATATGAATGCATAAATAAGTGGAACAACAAATCAATGTTTCTCTGTCTCCCTCCCTCTCTCTGATAAAAAGGTAATAAATCAATAAATAAAAATGAAAAAAAAAACAACAGCAACCAGCAATTTTCAAACAGTGTGCTGCAAAAAAATTTTAAATATGTAATACTTGACTAGCTTTGTTGCGCTGACCTCTTTCCCTTATTGTCAAATAAGAAATCACAACAGCTAACACAATAGCCTTCCAGTGTGAATAAATCAAAATTATACCTATTTTTTTAGTCAGACTGGCAAAAAATGTATTTTTGGTGTGCCGCAGAATTTTAGTACTTAGTTTGTGTGTGCCATAACCTGAAAAAGGCTGAAAATCACTGAAATAAACTACTTTATACATGACAAGATACTATTTATGCTTAAGAAAACATAGTAGAAGAAACATTTAATGAAATGGAAAATTTTAATATTACATTAAGTAAAAGTTATGCTGTATGATCCTGCATTTGTATGTATACACACATATATAAAAAACTAGAAGACTACAATTAAAAGTTATTAAATAAAGGTTTATATTTTTCAAACTTTCTGCAATAATTTTGTTTTTTTATGTGTATTACAGAAGTATTAAGACAATTTCTTGGGATATACATAAGAAACATACACTCATATTATACTAATACTAGAGGCCCAGTGCACGAATCCGGTGGGGTCCCTTGGCCTGGCCTGCAGGGATCAGGCTGAAACTGGCTCTCCGACATTCCCATAAGGGGTCCCAGATTGCGAGAGGGCAGTTCTCAGGTGATGCACCCTGGAATCAGGCTCCCTCCTCTCTGGTTTCGAGTGCGTCACCTGAGAACCGCAGCTGCCAAGTCATCGCAGCTCGGCAGCTCCTGTGTTGAGCGTCTGACCCCTGGAGGTCAGTGTGTGTCAGAGCTACCGGTCAGAGCGTCTGCCCCTGGTGGTCATTGTGTGTCATAGCTACCGGCCAGAGAGTCGAATGGTCGCTTAAGCTTTTATATATATAGATAAATAAGCTAGGAAGACACATTCTTTCAAAAGGATTATATCCAGAAAAATCACTGTCATGAAAGAACAAGATCTATTTAGGCAGGATTTTATTATGTACTGTACAAAATAAGTAACATAAAATTGAAAGCTGAAAATAGTTGAAAAATAAAATTCTAAGCTCTTTGGGATGTTTAAATACTATAACAGCAACAAATATAAGCAAAAACTTTTAAAATTAATTTAAAACTGATATAACTTATTCATAATAGCCAAAAGGTAGAAGTAATCCAAATGTTTCACAGATGAATGGATTAAAAAAAGGTCGTATATACATATAATGGAATATTAATCAGTCTTAGGAACATATTGATACATACTAGAGTTAACTTTAAAGACATTGTGCTAAATCAGTGGTTCCCAAACTTATTTGGCCTACCGCCCCCTTTCCAGAAAAAATATTACTCAGCCCCTGGAAATTAATTTTTTTTAAATTTTAATAGCAGTTACTCATCGCCCCCAAATGCACCTGTGGCCATCACTGCCCCCCTGGATCGCTGCAGCGCCCACCGGGGGGCGGTAGCGCCCACTTTGGGAATCACTGTGCTAAATGAAATAAAGCCAGTCACAATAGGATAAATTTTGTATGATTCCACTTATTTGAGGTGCCTGGAGTAGGCAAATTCATAGAGACAGAAGTAGAATAGTGGTTGCCAGAGCCTGGTGGGAAGGGAGAATGGAGAATTAGTGTTTAATAAGTACAAAGTTTCAGTATAGGAAGATGAAAAAGTTCTGGAGATGGATGCTGGTGATGATTATACAATAATGTGAATATACTTCACGCCACTGAACTGTACACTTAACTGGTTAAAATGTTAAGTTATGTATACTTTACACACATTTTAAAAACTGATATAACTGCACTAACTTAGAGAAAAATCATAGACTCTCAGAGTTAAAAGGATCATTTATTTACATATAACAATGTTTACTTGTTTTCAAAAAATCTGTTACTCTCTTAATTTTGAAATTGCCCCTCTAATAAGGCACAATTCAAAAGAGAGGCAATCAGAGACCATGGTCCATTAGATTAATGTTTTAAGTTTGTACTTTCAGGATGAAAACAGCAGAATCCAAAATGCCATTTACTCTATAATTGAAACTGTATGCATAAATAAAATAACTGCTAAGTAATATGTAATATAAGAATAGCTCTGAGAAGGAAGTGAAATTATAAATTTGTACAATGCTTTTAGAGTTGCTATTCCATATTAATGCAAAATATAATAGAAAAATAGAAGTATGGTATATTTCAACCCACCTTATTAAAAAAAATTCTCTTTTTGGCCCTAACTGGTTTGGCTCAGTGGATAGAGCATCGGCCTGTGGACTCAAGGGTCCCAGGTTCAATTCCGGTTAAGGGCATGTACCTTGGTTGCGGGCACATCCCCAGTGGGGAGTGTGCAGGAGGCAGCTGATTGATGTTTCTCTTTCATCGATGTTTCTAACTCTCTATCCCTCTCCCTTCCTCTCTGTAAAAAATCAATAAAATATATATTTTTTTAAAAATGAGAAATTTGCCCTAACTGGTTTGGCTCAGTGGATAGAGCAT
>NW_005354050.1:374745-399310 GCF_000412655.1 Myotis brandtii | reverse complement strand
CATCCCTAGTAGGGAGTGTGCAGGAGGCAGCTGATCGATGTTTCTCATCGATGTTTCTAACTCTATCCTTCTCCCTTCCTCTCTGTAAAAAATCAATAAAATATGTTTTTTTTTTAAATTCTTTTTGACTCAATATAACAAAAATTAGCTAACCTTCTGAAAAATTAGTATCTAATACCATATCCAAAAAAGTACCTAGGTTCATCTGATTTTTCTGAGAAAATCATTAAGAAGGAAGTAAGAGATCAACCAAAGGACTGATATGCATGCATATAAGCATAACCAATGGACATAAGACACTGGGGGGTAGGGGGGGCCAGGGGATTGTCAAGGGCGGGGGAAAAAAGGAGACATATAATACCCTTTGTAATACTTTAAGCAATAAAAAAAAAAAAAAGAATAGTAAAAATATAAAAAAAAAGGAAATAAGCTTTTTAAAATACATATGTTTTTAGAGAGGAAGGGAGAAGTATAGAGAAGTAGAAACATAAATGAGAGAGAAACATCATTGAGCGGCTGCCTCCTGCATGCCCCCCACTGGAGATCAAGCCCGAAACCTGGGCATGTGCCCTGACCAAGAATGGAACTGGTAAATTCTTGGTTCATGGGTCGATGCTCAACCACTGAGCCACAGCAGTCACACTAATAAGTAAATAAGCTTTTAAGAAGCATGTATGTGTTTATTAAAAATCCTAAAGTTGCCTGGCTGGTGTGGCTCAGAGGTTGAGCGTTGGCCTATGAACTAGGAGGTCACAATTCAATTCTCGGTCAGAGCACATGCCTCAGTTTCAGGTTCATTCCCTAGCAGGGGGCATGCAGGAGGCAGCCAATCAATGATTCTCATCATTGATGTTTCTATCTTTCTCCCTCTCCCTTCCTCTCTGAAATCAATAAAAATATATTTTAATCAATAAATAAAAATAAGTAATAAAAAAAGAATCCTAAAGTCAAATGGGCCTTAGTATTCAGGTTAAAAACCTTCCTCCAATTTCTAAGTAAAATATAAAATTTTATATTTTATGTCTGCATCTCAACAGATCTTTTAAACAGCAAACTAAACCAAAGAATCACTTGGCTCATGGCCCCAGCTGAGATGAAGCTTAACATATGGCTGAACTACATAGTCTGGGTCAGGAAGAAACAAGACAGAAGCACAATTTGTGCTCTAAAGCACGTATGAAACACTATGTGGGGGTGTTGCTATATTACTCCACTCTACAACCAGATCTTCTTGGCAAAGAGTGGTATAATTTTGAACAATCTCAGTCTCATATTATCATGAATATATAAATTGAAGGAAAACATGCACAATATGCAGGATAGAGACCAAAGTAATCCTTTTAGAATGATATTCCATTATTAAAATGTTTCAGTATTTCTATTAGAATATAATTCCATTATTAGTCAAAAGATAAAAATCAGGTGTTCCTGGTGAAGGGTGGGGACTGAGTCATAAGATGGGATACTTAAATTCAATTCTCAATATATATTTGGCTAGTCAAGGTTTTTTAGTTTTCTGCTCAAACTCGAAGTGGTCATTTTCGTAACTGTTTTCCTCCAGTGTGAATTCCATCCTCTCAAGGTAAACTAAAATTTAAAGCACATACAAGATATCATACAACTTAATGACTTAAAGATAGCTGGTTTCAAACCATGAAGAACAAAACTATTGCCCTAGCTGGTTTGGTTTAGTGGATAGTGTTGGCCTGCAGACTGAAGGGTCCCAGGTTCAATTCAGGTCAGAGGCACCTGCCCAAGTTTTGGGCTCGATCCCCAGTAGGGGGTGTGCAGGAGGCAGCCAATCAATGACTCTCTTGCATCATTGATGTTTCTATCTCTCTCTCTCCCTCTCCCTTCCTCTCTGAAATCAATAAAAATATTTTTTTAAAAATAGAACAAGACAATTTTAATTCTATTAAATAAGGTCAACTTCTTCTAGTTATAATAAAGTATGAACGTTACTTATTATATATCCACAGCGTCTGGAAAAAACAGTTTGAAGAAAAAGAATTTTACCTGAAAAGGTGGATAAGAGCTTCAGATTTGCTGGCAATTAACACAATACTAGAATTACATTTTAGAAACAGCAATTATAGGAGAAGAATGGACTCTATGATCGTCTGCTAAAAAATGTGGATACTACTATCTATTTCACAGTTATCTGGAAAATAAAATGAAATTTTATACACACAGTGCTTAGCATAATAAAGGAGAGTTAATAAATATTCAATGAATTTACTAGTTAATCTTCTGGGCCTTGGTCTTCTCACTGTTAAAAATATAGGTTCTTCAGAGTTATTGAAGGAATATATAAAATGTTGTACATAAAGTGCCAGTTAAATACCTAGCATAAGAAAGCACTCACTAAAATGATAAAATGGGATTTGGGAAATTTGTATAGAAAAGATTTCCCCTAAAACTATCTATCTAATGTCAGTGCTCTACATTATTCTCTAATTTCTTGGAAAGGATTAGTAAGAAGCTGAAATCATAAAATGGTTAACTCTTAAAAATTAAGTATGATTGCCCTGGCCGGTGTGCCTCAGTTGGTTGAGCATCATCCCATGCACCAAAAGGGATTTGGTTCTGGTCAGGGTACATGTCCAGGTCGTAGGTTCAATCCCTGGTCAGGGTGCATGGGAGGAAACCAATTGATGTTTCTCTCTCTCTCCCTCTTCCTTCTTCTCTGAAAATCAATAAAAACATTTTTTTTAAAGTAAGCATGATTTTTTTTATCTCATGGGTACCTAACCAATGCTAACTTACAGAGTTAGATAACGGCAAACGTCTCCTTCTGATGAATGTATAAAAACATGAAACATCTTGCACTACTCCTATTATTTTTCTTCTCTCCCCCTCCCCCCGCGCTCTCTTTCTTTCTTTTTTGTTAATCCTCACCTGAGGATATTTTTCCATTGATTTTTACAGAGAGTGGAAGGGAAGGAGAGAGAGAGAAACATCGATGTGAGACAGATATACCAATTGGTTGGTTGCCTCCTGCATGTACCCCGAGCATGGCTGAGGATCAAGCCTGCAACCGAGGTTCACACCCTTGACTGGAATCAAACCCGGAACCCTTCAGTCCGTGGGCTGATGCTATATCCACTGAGCCAAACTGGCTAGGGCAATTTTTCTCATTTTTTTAGATGTGTTCTACTAGTGAGTATTTAATATAACAAAAGTGGAAGGCTATTATTGTACACTAGCTCAAGGGAAATTCCTAACAATATTAGTGGATGCACTTTGCAAAACACCCCAATCTGGGAAAGTATAAGCAGTATGTTCTAAAGACTCATCTGGAGAAATTGCCAAATCTTTACAATAGTGTTTGTTACTGAGAAAAAATTCCTGTTGTGAATTCAGTTGGAGGATGGGAGTCAATTGTACAGCACTTTGTATAATTGGGGGGGAGGAGAAGAGTCACCTGAGATCTGAAAGTGCCATCTTTAAAAGAGATACAAACTGCATGAATTAGTTGTAAAAGATGTATGTAAGGGTGATTGGTTCTACTATGAGCTCAGAGTCAGTAAAACCTAACTTGGTGAGGCAAGAACAAAGAAATGCAGCCCTGGCTGGTGTGGCTCAATTGGTTGGAGCATCATCCTGTGCACCAGTCAGGGTGAATACGGGAGACAACAGATCAATGTTCCTCTCTCACTTTGGTGCCTCTCTCTCTCTCTCTTTCTCTCCCTCCATCATTCTTCTCTCTCTCTCTAAAATCAATAAAAACGCCCTAGCCGGTTTGGCTCAGTGAATAGAGCGTCAGCCTGTGGACTGAAGGGTCCTGGGTTCGATTCCAGTCAAGGACACATGCCCAGGTTTCGGGCTCAATCCCTAGTGGGGGGTGTGCAGGAGGCAGCCAATCAATGATTCTCTCTCATCATTGATGTTTCTATCTCTCTCCCTCTCCCTTCCTCTCTGAAATCAATAAAAATAATATTTAAAAAAATAAAATCAATAAAAACATTTTTTATAAGAATAAAGAAATGTAAATAAAGAAATAGACAATACCACTGACCAGACCCAATATGTATTTAAGTAATCCTTTTTTCTATCTTTGCCCACAAGCTGTCTCAATTTTCCCCTTTCATTAGAGCATTTCAAAACCAAGTTCTCTAGGTTATGACAATTAATCTCAAAGCAGAGAGTCTAGCATAAATCTGACATTTCTAGAAGTGCAGAATAAAAGATTCTGCAGCTTTCAATTGCCTATTTTAAAGAAAATAAAAGCTGGTTTGTTCACTTGCTCAGCAGCTTTAAAAACAAATACAAAGGTTTCACGCTGTCATAGTTTTATTTTAAAGAACAATACCAGTGAAAGTCAGGTAAGTAATTGAATAACAAAAGCAAGGTAGGAAAATACAAAAGTAAACACAATTTTATACAAGAAATATATTAAGCAATAACTAAGAAAAGCCATCCTATTTTCCACATAAATTAGTCCCAAAGCTAACATTTTGTCCCAATTGTATTCTTTCAATCCCTTCCATGAACACAGAGTACCCACCCCCTTCTGCATGGCTAATGGTACTTGATTTCTAAGAGCTTTAGAAGGTAGCATTCTTTGGCCCACTATTCATTTCAGGTGCAGCCCATCATTAAAAATCCCAAAGCATTTCTTATGTAGCTAAACGTGCAGATAAAAACATGTTTCTGTTTGCTCTAGGTGATTAAGGACAAGGTAACAAAAGCTTTAGTTCATGGGGTACTGTAGATTTCATCCATTGGACTAGCTCTAAGAAACTGGTGTTTAGTATAGTTAACCCAATTTTTAGAATAATTAACTTGTTTCTACACTGACCTTTGCTTTTGATCCCAATGAAAGATCAGCCGTATTGTAGCAGCATGTCCCCAACTTTCCCCTGAGGGAAGAAGAACACAATAACTGTATATTGCCTAGGTTATAAGTCTCTCAGAATGCATCTGACTAAATACAGTTTTACTTTGCTTGATTTAACATAATAAGAGTATACTTGATTTCAAATAAAACTGGTATGTCGATAACATCCTGAGATTCATGGATGTTTACATACCTAATAAAATATTGCAGATCAATATCTTCTATTTACTTTTAGAAAACTTTATAGTTTGAATTAACATATTTGTAAATCTTCCATATATTAAGACCAACATATTTCTAACCACCAGAAAAAAAGCAAAAACTCTGAGAGACTATTCTTTAAGATTTTAGGATTAATAAACTTAAAGCATTATATTCTAACAAGACCATGACTGAGGTTAAAAACAAAATAAATCTAATCACTGTAGTGTAATTTGTATTTGAATGGATTCACCCTTACTCCTGCCTAAGACTGTGAGCTTTCTGAAGGCAAGAATCACCATATAAATATTATATGTTCAGTACCTGACACAACAGTTTCTATATAGTAGATGCTAAATTAATGTTTGTTAACTGAAAGGATGAGTCAAGATCTAAGGGCACAGTGCTCTGTGCTAAGATTTTTCAGTGAATAAGACACATACAGTCTCTGCTTTCATGAAGTATACCGTACTCAATAAGCATCAAATTAAAGAAGTAGAGAAAATGTGTTTAACTGAAAATGTTTATCGGATTATTACTCACCCAATGCAGGTATCAGCATGGCCTGATTTTTATCAATCTTTGTTGTCATCTGATTAGTTAAAATTACCTACAAAAACAAAATGTGAGAAAATTAGATGAGTCTCCCCTAAAACTTACCAAGTAAATAGTCTTGTGATTTTATTATTCTGAAAATAATCTAATTTAAAGAAATATTATTTAGGTAATGAAAACCTTTCTGATAGTATTTTTAAAACTTACCCATAAAAATAAATAGTTATCTGAAAACATGTCTACCGAACATAAAACTTTTTTTTAAACAAACAAGAACAAAGAAGTTCTTTGTTGTGAAAATGGAAGAATTTATCCTATCTAATACAGTGGGGCCTTGACTTATGAGTTTAATTCGTTCCGAGACCGAGCTCGTTAAGGAGCTCGTTAACTCAAATTACTCTATCAACTCAATGCAAAAAATCGGCCGAGAGACAGCTGGTATCTCAAAAAACTCGTTAGTCGGGACACTAGTAAGTCAAGGCCCCACTGTAATAGACAAACATGGTAATTGACCGTACCTTCGCTATGCCTCCCATTGGCTAATCAGCATGATATGCAAATTAACCACCAACAAAGATGGCGGCTAATTTGCATACTGCAGGCAGATCGTGCTCTGCCGCCCCGCCTGGGGCTGGCGGCAGCTTGATCCCAAGCTGCTGGCCGCCCCAATGCAAGATCCTGGCCTGCCGTGTGTGGGGTGGGGTGAGCGGGGCGAGCGGCAGCGCAATCCCCAGCCACCGTCCGCCCCAGCGCGGGATCCGGGTCTGCCATCTGCGACCGGGGGAGACGAGGCAGACACTGCGGGATTGGGTGTGCCAACTGCCACCAGGGGAGCAGGCCTAAGCCAGCAGGTGGTTATCTCCCGAGGGGTCCCAGACTGTGAGAGGGCACAGGTTGGGCTGAGGAACCCCACCCCCCCACCAGTGCACAAATTTTTGTACACTGGGCTTCTAGTATATATATATAAAAGCGTAATATGGAATTCGATCTGACGGCAGAACAACCAGTCGTTATGATGCACACTGACCATCAGGGGGCAGATGCTCAACGAAGGAGCTGCCCCTGGTGGTCAGTGCACTCCCACAGCAGGAGCACTGCTCAGCCAGAAGTGGGGCTCACGGCTGTCGAGTGCAGTGGCGGTGGCCGGAGCCTCTCCTGCCTCTGTGGCAGTGCTAAGGAGCGGCAAGCCAAGTGGTAAGGAGTGAGCAAGTGGGTGGTTAGAAGCAAGGGGTCCCGGATTGCAAGAGGGCACAGGCCGGGCTGAGAGACCTCTCCCCTAACCCCCGCACAAATTTCATGCATCAGGCCTCTAGTAAAGATATAATAGATAATAGATAATGGCCTAAAGAGAGCATGAACAAAAACTTCATAAATGCGAGAATCAGAAAAATCCAAGCTTTTAAATTTAAGTTTTGTATAAGCCAATAGGAACAACTAGTCCAACAGCAGTAATAAACATTTTTGAGTACCTAATACATGCCAGAAACCATGCTAAGTGCTTTACCTTCATTATCGTATCTAATCTCCACAACTACTCTATGAATGAGGTATTATTATTATTATTCCAATTTAACACATAATAAATCAAAAGCTTAGAAAGATTGAGTCTGTGCTCTTTAGCACTGTGGCCTCTCTGGAATATATTTATTCAAAAGAATATAAAGTTCTTAATAACTCAATGCTTACA
Organism: Myotis brandtii; assembly: GCF_000412655.1. Lineage (NCBI taxonomy): Eukaryota > Metazoa > Chordata > Mammalia > Chiroptera > Vespertilionidae > Myotis > Myotis brandtii. The sequence continues at coordinate 392,027 of NW_005354050.1, read as the reverse complement.
TTTTTAGGGAAGAAATAAATACAGAATTATGATTTATGATTTTACAGAAATAAAAAAGAAACCAAGGCAAAGAATTATGAGAAGAGACCTAAAGTCAAAGAATGTACAGTAAAAGTAGAAGAACTGCAGGAAAATAAAACACAGTAATCAGATCAAATGACCCCAAATTGTGACAATGCTAGTCTACTAATAATAGATACAGATGTACGTTAGTCACAGATGGCACTAAAGACTAAAAATATTGCTAATTCTTTTGGAGTAAATAGTGGCCTATAGAAAAAATCCCATGTTATGAAAGTAGTAGCTTTATAGTAGAGAAAATGAATGTGTTTGAGGCTGATTTAGTACAGTAAAAATCAGATTATCTGGCACATTTTTATCCAAAATTCTCCAGAAATGGTTATTTTAAATATTCTTCCAATACAGGTCTTCCCTCTAGATATAAGATTGATACTACTGCAAGCTGAAACTGATACAGAACTTCTAAAAGGACTCTCTTGCCTGGCCAGCATGGTTCAGTGGTTGAGCATTGACAGATGAACCGAGAGGTCATGGTTCATTTCCTGGTCAGGGCACATGCCTGGGTTGCAGGCTTGATCCCCAGTGTGGGGCATGTAAGAGCAGCCGATCAATGATTCTTTCTCATCATTGATGTTTCTATCTCTCTCTCCCTCTCCCTTCCTCTCTGAAGTCAATAAAAATATATTTAAAAAATTAAAAAATAAAAGGACTCTTTCTACATCAGCATGGCAAAGACTTAAAAGACTCAAAATTGGTAAAGATGTGGAAAAACAAGAATTCTCATCCATTGCTGAAGACAACATACTTTGGAACACATTTTCTGAGGATAATCCTATCTAATAAAAGACAAACAGGGTAATTGACCATACCTTTGCTACGCTTCCCATTGGCTAATCAGGGTGATATGCAAATAATAAATTAGACACAAAGAGATAGGAAGTATCTTATCTAATATTAGACAAACATGGTAATTGACTGTACCTTTGCTACGCTTCCCATTGGCTAATCAGGGCGATATGCAAATTAACTGCCAACAAAGATGGTGGTTAACCGCCAACAAAGATGGCAGTTAATTTGTATACGTAGGCGCAATGCTGGGAGGCGAAAGGAGAAGGACAGAGGAAGCCGCCTGCCACTGACGGTGATCGGAAATCCAGGCTGCAGGCAAGAGCCCTGCCCCCCGGCCCTGGATCGGAGAACCGGGGCCGCCTTTGCCCGCCCCCCAGCCGGTGATCGAGATCGGAAAGCCGGGCCGCAGGCAAGGCGGCACCCCCGGGACCCAGGAGCCCGTGAGGTCTGCAGGTGAAGCAGCGATCAAGCTATGAGGGGGAGGGTGGGGGGCGAAAGGAGCTATAGGAGCAGCTCTGGCCGGAGACTGAAGACTCCCGCCGGAGCGAGGAGCAAAGACTGAAGGCTCCAGCCAGAGTGAAGACTGTGTCCAGAGCGAAGATGGAAGGCGATGGCCAGAGTAAAGGTCTGGGTCCCGGGTGCCAGAGGAAAACTGGTGCCAGAAGCCAGGGGAAGGGAAAGCCTATTGCACGAATCTTTTCGTGCAACAGGCCTCTAGTCTATATATAAAAGCCTAAGCGACCAGCCAACCGGCCAACTGGTTAACTGGCCGACCAACAAGTAGCTATGATGCACACTGATCACCAGGGGGCAGATGCTCAACACAGGAGCTGTCGAGCTGCGTTCACTTGGCAGCTGCGGTTCTTGGGTGATGCGCTGGAACCAGACAGGAGGGAGTCCGATTCCAGGGTGTGTCACCAAGAACCACCTTCTCACAATCTGAGACCCCTCAGGGGATGTCGGAGAGCCAGTTTTGGCCCGATCCCCGCAGGCCAGGTCGAGGGACCCCTCCAGTGCACAAATCCGTGCACCAGGCCTCTAGTTTGATAATATATAACAAAATGGTTTAAACAGATATTCCTTTGGCTTAATACTTTCAGAAATAACTGGACGAATGGACAAAGAAGTATATGTAAAGTTGTTGATTGCAGTGTTTTAAATTATGAAAAACTGGAGTCAACTTTAAAGATAATCAATAGGGAAGTGGTTAAAAAAACTTCTACAATCATACAACAAAATACTATGTAGCTAAGGTAAGGTAAACTTATATAGTAACTAGAAGCCCAATGCATGACTTTGTGCACCAGTGGGGTCCCTCAGCCTGGCCTGCGAGATCGGGCTGAAACCAGCTCTCCAACATCCCCCGAGGGGTCCCAGATTGCGAGAGGGCGCAGGCCAGGCTGAAGGACCCCACCGGTGCATGACTGGGGCCAGGGAGGAATGCAGGAGGTTGGCCAGCCGAGGAGGGACCGCATGGGGGCTCCAGGGCCATCTCGCTCAGTCCTGATCAGCCAGACCCCAACAGCAAGCTAACCTACCGTTCGGAGTGTCTTCTCCTTGGTGGTCTGTGCACATCATAGTGACTGGTGGATCAGTTGACTGTCTGCCCCCTGGTGGTCAGTGCACATCATAGCGAGCGGTTGAGTAGTCTTAGCATATCATTAGCATATTAAACTTTGGTTGGTTGAACGGACAATAGATGACTGGACACTTAGCATATTAGGCTTTTATTACATAGGATATATATGGAAAGATATTTGCAATATATTAAGTGAACAAAATATTGCTTTGCATAATAGCATGCATAATGTGATCTTACTTTAAAACATGTTTATGTATGCATAGAATAAGTTTGGAAAAATATGTACAGCAAACTCAACAATAATCATTTCTGAGTAATAGATAATATAATTGTTTACATTTTGATGATTTATAATTTTTTTACAGCAAGCATATAACTTAAAATTGTAAAATGTATTTATTATCAAAGCTCAGACATGCCTCTATACCTGCTAAGTAAAAAAGAATTTATAAAGTAATAGAGTAAAATATGCCCTTAGCCCCCCAAAAATCTTAGCTCTAGAAATAACCACTGTTGATGTTTTGGTCCTTTCAGTATTTTTCTTCATAGATATAAATGCTCATATATAATTTTTACTTTTCTCAAAAGTGGAATCCATTAACTATATTACTATACAACTTGAATTTTTTCACTTAATCATATATATGGATATCTTGTTTCACGTGAGTTTGCAAATGCTTATATTACTTAAATACTGCATAGTTTTTCGTGTTATTTGCATTACTTTTTAAATGTTTTTTATAATTTTTTTTTATTATGTCCTTTTTTATTGACCTGAGAAAGGAAGGGAGAGGGAGAGAAACAGAAACATCGATGTGAGAGGGTCACTTTGATTGGCCGCCTCCTGCATGATCAAGCCCAAAACCCACAATGTGCCCTGACTGGAAATTGAACCAGCTGCGACCACTCAGTGTATGGGACAACACTCAACCAACTGAACCACATCAGCCAGGGTTGCATTACTTTTTTTAATCAGAAAAGATAGGATATTTTTGTTAAAAACAAACAAAAACCTAAGGAACTATGGCAACTCAATAGTCTTGAGTGCCCCCTAGTGGGGGTTCTTCATGTATATTAACAGAATGCATAAAATTACGTACAAATTAATGGGAAAAAATAATTCAAAGACGGGATACTATGCTTTTCAGTATATGACAAAAAAATCTAATAGCTCAAAAGAAAAGATGTAAGTTTTGAAATTATTTTATCAAGGAATTCTTTATTTACTTATGATGTATTACAGGCATGTGCTAAGGACTCTGGGTAAAGATAAGAAAATCAAGTTAAGCAGTTTGACCTCCCATCTCCCTCACATATAAGTGTGTATATTCGTGTCAGTGGTGGAATAGGGTTGCAGAATGGGAAGTGCTGGCAAACACAATAAAAAAAAGTTTTTAACTCCTTTTTATCTCTTCACTTTTGAACTTACCTTTACCTTTCTTCTCACATTTCAAATCTAAGAGTTACCTCCACCTCCAAACATCTTGGCTCTTTACAATATGTCATTTTCCTATCCATCTGAGTCTGTGATTATACATTATGTAATAATCAAAGACTCAAATTAAAAGAAAAATGGGAATGTTGGAAGAGCTTACCTAAAACACATCAAGTATATTTAGACAAAGAAAACACTGCAATTACCAAAGTCCATTTTTAAAATATGGCACCTTAATTATGCTTAATTCTTTTCCAGGAAAACCGATAAACAACACTTATGACTGGAATTAATTTTTTATAATAACAAAGCCAAAACAAAACTACATTTAAAACTATGTGTACATTAATATGTCCTTTTTTATTGACCTGAGAAATTCTATTCTGCTACTTGTAGGCATTAATATTTGATACAATCTTCTTAACTATTATAGAATTCTCTTAACTAATTATACTTACAGCTAATCTGTGATTATTTGCAAGGCTGATCATTTGCTGGGCTAGGCCATTTAGTAATCGAGTTCGAAGGGATAAGTCATCAAAGTCATGACGAAAAGGAAAAGCAATACCATCCACTATCACTAATCGAACCTAAATACAGAAGAAATAATGATATTAGGTTTGGTATTAAAAATAAAATTGATATTAAAAAATCACAGCCCATTGTATATAAAAAAAAACCTTAATGCCCTAGCTGGTTTGGCTCAGTGGATTGAGCGTCGCCTGCGGATTCAAGGGTCCCAGATTCGATTCCAGTCAAGGGCATGTATCTTGGTTGCAGGCACATACCCAGTAGAGCGTGTGCAGGAGGCAGCTGATTGATGTTTCTCTCATCGATGTTTCTAACTCTCTATCCCTCTCCCTTCCTCTCTGTAAAAAATCAACAAAATATATTTTTTAAAAAATAGATATACAGGATTTAACAATTTTTTAAAAATAAATAAATAAAAACCCTTAAAATCCAGTTTTTTTCCCAACTTTACAAAGGCTTTATTTTGGATATATCTATTAATCCAATGCTTTTTATTTATTTATTTTTTTAATCCTCATCCGAGGATATTTTTCCATTGATTTTAGAGAGAGTGGAAGAGAGAGGGAAAGACAAAGAGAAATATCAATGTGAGAGAAACACATTGATTGGTTGCCCCTGCACGCGCCCTGACTAGGACTAGGGCCAGGGCCAGGGCCAGGGCCGGGGAGGAGCCTGCAACAGAGGTACATGCCTTTGACCAAAATCAAACCCAGGACCCTTAGATCCACAGGCCGACCAAACCAGTTAGGACATCCAATGCTTTTTTAAAAAATGTTTGTATTGATTTCAGAGAGGAAGGGAGAGAGAGAGATAGAAACATCAATGATAAGAGAGAATCATCAATCGGCCACCTACTGCATGCCCCCTACTGAGGATCAAGCCCTCAACCCAACCATGTGCCCTGACTGGGAATCAAACTGTGACGTCCTGGTTCAGGTTGATGTTCAACCAGAGACATACCAGCTGGGCCAATTCCTTTTTTTTTTTTAAATCCTCACCCAAGGATATTTTTATTGATTTTGGAGAGAGGAAGGGAGAGAAGAAAGAAAAAGAGAGAGAGCGATAGAGAGAAGAAACATCAATCAGTTGCCTCCTGCAGGCGCCCTGACCAGGATTGAACCCAAAACCTACGTATGTGCCCTGACTGGGAATTGAACCAGAAACCTCTAATGTGTATAGGATGCCACTCCAACCAACTGGGCCACCTGGCTAGGGAAATTCATCCAATGCTTTTGTATTAATTACCAGAAGTTAAAATGTACTCTGGTTTGATAATTTATCCACTTAAAAAAGTAATTCAGCAAAAAGAAAAAGGAGCACTTACAATTTTCTTATCACAAGATCTTTTACAGGGGTATTTTATTGACAAAAATTAAAAAGCCCTTTTTAAGTCTTAGTTAAACAAATTTCTCAGTTAAATACATTAGTTTTTACCTTCAGGATTCCTTCATCTTTTCAAATATTAAATTATCACACCTTCTTCAAAAACTTAATGGTATACTTTTCCCCCTTAATTTTAAACATACTATAGGGCAACTAACCACTACAGAATCTATTATAATGCAGAATTCAGCATGATGCAATTCGGTCTTAAATTATAATCAGCAAGGTTTACTTACAGATGATAAACATTTTCATGACAGTTTCAGTTCTAATATAATCCAAATAATGGCACCTAGAGTGAAGTTAGAGTAAACAAATGAAAAAACTGTAAGAGCCCTAACAGGTTTGGCTCAATGGATAGAGCGTCAGCCTGCGGACTCAATGGTCCCGGGTTAGGTTCCAGTCAAGGGCATGTACCTTGATTGTGGGCATAAGCCCAGTGGGGGGGGTGCAAGGGGCAGCTGGTCGATGTTTCTCTCTCATCGATGTTTCTAACTCTCTATCCTTCTCCTTTCCTCTCTGTGGAAAATCAATATATTTTTTTTTAAACTGTAAGATATTTTTTCTATCTAATAAGGATTAGGCTAAAGAAGAGGTTTTTGTGAAGTAATGTACAAGCCATTTTCATATCTTTTACTTAGAGTATTCATCCAGCAAATATTTATTGACATCTACTATATGCTAGTCACTGTTACAGACACTGCAGAACAAGTTCTCTTGCAGTTTATGTACTAGTGGAGTAAGAGACAATTAACATACAAACACATACTGAATAAAACAATTTCTGATAATGATAGGAGTTATGAAGACACTAAAACTGAATAAAATGACAAAGAACGAGTAGCTGTTAAGGTAGAGGGAGGCTAACTTAAATTAAATGTGAGGGAAAGCATCAATGAGAAGTCAGGCAACAGAACTGAGTCCTGGATAAGAACCTTTTGGAGGGAAAGACAATCTATGTATAAGGAGTCAGAAGGGCAAAGGACCTAATGCACAAACAAGTTTGGCATGTTTAAGGGTCAGGAAAAAATGTAGTGAGAGGGAATGATAGTAAATTATATCAGGAAGGTACAGTGGTGAGCTAAAGCCAAATCCTATAGGCTAGTAAGCCAAGCTAAATTTTCAGAAATTTTGCAAATCAGTAATTAAATAAAGCCATTAAAAATAAAACTATATAAATTTTATGAATAAATAAGTCATATAAGTATTTGGATAAAATAAAATACGAATAATAAATACTAAAAAATCACTCCTTCCTAATTTTTTATATTTTACTATTATCTATGCTCTTTAGATCATTTGCACCTATTTTATCTTTATAGTGGAAATACTACATAGTGATGTGCTACAATACAGTGTTTCTTCTCTACTCTACATTCAGTAAGCTTGAAATCAGCCACCATAGGAGGATTTTCTACATAGAAATCAGCAAATAAATCAGCTACAGATCAGAGCTTGATTTGTCTTGCTGATTGTCTAAACTTTTAATAAAGTAATGGGGAAAATGTCAAAATCATATTGATCTTAAAAATATGTTGTGTCTGTACCCATTACATTGTGAACTACACAAAAATTGAGGACATATTCTTCTATTGGAAAACTAATGAATTAACTAGGTATTAGTTAATTTGATTAGCTCAAATCAACAAAAAAATATTCCACAGGAAAACTCCATATAATTATAGGTTTTGACACCAGGATATTTGCAGGGAGCCCTAAATACCAGGCATCCAAGGACCTTTCTGCTCATGCCAGAGGAGCTGTATAGCCTAACCTCCAATGGACAAAAAGAATGGAAATTTGTTTTTCCTCTCCACAGTCCAGATTTTACTGAAAGTGGCTAAATTAGAGAGATGTGGACCTTCTGCTAAGTGGTAACTATTCACACTGACAGCTTTCCCAAGTTTAGGATGGAAGTTCTTAAAGATGGTCTGGTAAATTTCCTTGATTTCTCAAAAGGGAGAGTATACTGAAGGTAGAAAGCCAATGAATTACAGAATGAGTAGGATAAAACAGGGCTTGTCATTAAACTCATAAAAGCTGAAAGTAAAACATTACCAAATGGGGCCCTGGCCAGTGTGGCTCAGTTGGTTGGGCACCATCTGGTGCACCAAAAAGTTGCTGGTTCGGTTCCTGGTCGGGGAACATGCTCGCCTGGGTTGCGGGCTTGATCTCCAGTAGGGAACGTGCAGGAGGCAGCAGATCAATGTTTTCCTCTCACATCTATCTTTCTTTCTCCCTCTCCCTTTTCCTCCCTCCCTCTCTCTCTAAAAATCAATTTAAAAGTCTTTTAAAAATACATATAACCGTTAATATTGCAATCCTAATACTTAGCATTTATCCCATAAACATACTCACAAATGTACCCCAAGAGATATGTGTAAGGTTATCTCCAAAACATTGCTAATAATAGCACTAAAAGTCCACCAACAAAGAATTGGTTTAATAAATTAAGGTACCTACCCCGCCCCCCAACCATTTTAATTGTAGTAAAATACACATGACAGAAAAATTTACCATCTTAATCATTTTATGTGTACAGTTTAATGATATTAAATATATTTATAATGTTTTGCATCTCTAGAACTCTTTTCATCTTCTAAAACTAAAACTCTATACCCACTAAACAATAACTCCCATTCTTCTCTTCTCCCCGGGCCCTGGCAACCACCGTTTTACTTTCTGTCTCTATGACTTTGACTACTCCTAATACCTCATAAGAGCATATATAGCTTATTACACTTAGCATAGAGTCCTCAAGATTCATCCATATTGTAGCATGTGTCAGATTTTCTTTCCTTTTTAAGGCTGAATATATTCCTATGTATGTATGTATGTATGTATGTATGTATGTAGCACATTTTGCTTATCTAGTCATCCATCAATGGACACTTGTGTTACTTCCATGTTCTAGCTACTGTAAATAATCCTGCTGTGAACATAAATGTGTGAATGTATAAGTGTCTCTTCAAGACCCTGCTTTCAATTCTTTTGGCTATATACCCAGAAGTGGAATTGCTGTATTATATGGTAGTTCTATTTTCAATTTTTTGAGGAACTCACATACTGTTTTCTACTACAATTATACCATTTTACTTTCCCACCAACAGCAAAAAAGTACCTTCTTAAAATGAAATATGCAGCTGAAAAAAGAATAAGGTCTACCTGTATGTAATGATACAGAAATATACGCAAAACACTAAGCCAAAATGGAAGGTGCAGAACAATAATACAGTATAATCCCATGAACAAATGTTAAAAATGAGGAACTAGATATTATAATATGTATAAAAATTTTTTGAGAAGACACACAAGAAACTATTAATAGTGGTCAACTTTGGGGAGAGGTACTAGGAAGCAATAGCAGAAGGGAAATGTTATTTTTCATTTTATACCACTCTATACAGTTTGTTTGATAGGAGCTATTCCACCATTACTAGGGTGGAACCTCTTTTTATATTATTTCAATTTCTTACTTTAGGTATAGTATTAATATATACATGCTAAATAAATGTAAACATAAATAAATTATAGGGCAAGGAATAAATAAATTTTCTGAATTGGCTTAACCAGACACTTCCTAAGAAATATTAGTTACATTGGTAAATTATATTTCAGTAGCTTGAGCCATACCTTTGAATGTTCTGAAAGGAATTCTGAAAGTAGATAAACTTGTGCCAGTAGTTCTGTGTAGTCATGACAACGAAAATAATAAATATGGGAAAGAATGTTTTCAAGAGTGAAATTCTCCAAAGCCTTTGGGTGTGCTAAAATAAACAACAAAACAATCTTAAAATAATTAGTTACCTGTTTTGATATATTGGTGACTAAAGAAAAACAATACCTTTGAATAACAAAATTCTTCACTCTGAACAAAACTCTAGACTTTATTTGAAAGATGACAAAATTTTAGCAAACTCACTATAAACTATCATTTCATAATTCCTGTCCTCTTCTTTCATCCTTTCCACTGTTTCCTTACATACTAGGCCAGTGATGGCGAACCTTTTGAGCTCGGTGTGTCAGCATTCTGAAAAACCCTAACTTAACACTGGTGCCGTGTCACATATAGAAATTTTTTGATATTTGCAGCCATAGTAAAACAAAGATTTATATTTTTGATATTTTATATATTCATATATTTAAATGCCATTTAACAAAGAAAAATCAACCAAAAAAATGAGTTCGCGTGTCACCTCTGACACGCGTGTCATAGGTTCGCCATCACTGTACTAGGCTATCTAGAAACTGTTTATACACATATACAACTAGTTTTTAATGCCTGTCTTTTCATATTTCTAGTTATTGGCTTCCACTCAATAGAAGTAACATACTGGAATTTCTCTTTCTTGTTTTTTTTTTCCATAGGATTACAAACTAACAGTTAAAAGGAAAAATGTTCAAAAGAAGTATTTTCCCCCCTTAAATGATATAGTGTAACTTGGTAATTTAAATAGAACCAATGATATAAAATGAAATTCCCTACTTAGATTGGATTTAAAAAATAAGCAGTTTGGAAACCAGAAACACCAATCAGAAAGGATATATGCATCCCTATGTTCATAGCAGCACAATTTACAATAGCTAAGATATGGAAACAACCTAAGTGCCCATCAGCAGATGAGTGGATTAGAAAACTGTGGTACAGAAGAGGAACCAAGATGGTGGCATAGGTAAACACCTGTACTTGCTGCCTCTCACAACCATATCAAAATTACAACTAAAAGACAGAACAATTATCATCCAAAACCTCAGGAAAGCTGGCTGAGTGGAAGTTCTACAACTAAAGAGATAAAGAAGAGAGCGCATTGAGACTGGTAGGAGGTGTGGAGGCACTGAACGGGCTGGCATCCAGGTGCACTGCTTTTTTAATCAGGAGGGAGATACAAACTCCCGCTTGCTCTGAACTCCAGTTCCAGGAGAGACTCAGGGGGACCCAGACACATACAGAGAGAAACTGGACTGTCTGGCATCAGGACAGGAACGAAGGGAGGCTTTCTTTCAGACGGAGGTGTTGGCATCCAGGTGCACTGCTTTTTTAATCAGGAGGGAGATACAAACTCCCGCTTGCTCTGAACTCCAGTTCCAGGAGAGACTCAGGGGGACCCAGACACATACAGAGAGAAACTGGACTGTCTGGCATCAGGACAGGAATGTGAGGGAGGTTTTCTTTCAGACGGAGGTGCGGAGGTGTGCGCAGTGATCACTATTCCTGCCTGGGAGAATCTCCAGTGCAGGGCTGCCTGGCAGCCATTGCTGTTTGCTCTGCCCTGGTGATTCCCTGAGACCCGGCCCACCCAATTTACAACCCCATCCAAACTATGTGCAGCAGCTTTTGCATATGAATGGCCTGTTCTTTCTCAGCCTAAAACCCGTCAAACAGGCAGCAGCTGGGTCAGGGAGCCCCAACAATCAATCCCCAGCAGCAGCCTGCCTTGCTACACAGCTGGGCCTCATCTGGGCACTTCCAAACCCAATACAAAGAGGAGGAATCTGCAGATCTTTCTGTAGCTCCTGCTGGGTGACCCCAGGCAGTGGCTGACTCTGCACATCCTTGGAGATCCAAGAGCCAGTGTACCCAGTGGTCAGTGTGAGACCATACCAGATTATAACTCTTCACATCCATAAGTGACACACTCAAGGGGCAGACTCAGTGAGCACCAGCGCCCCACTGAAGCAAGTCCTGTCCCATAAGGGTGTCTCCTGCACAGAAGCTCTTCCACTGCAGACACAGTTGGTCCTCACAGCCAATTGGCCTGGAAGTCAATTCCTCCCAGTGATACCAACAGCAATCAAGGCTTAACTACAACAAGATTGTGCACGCTGCCCACAAAGGGGTGCACCAAGAGTATCCACCTCAGGTGACTGGGGAGGCTGAGCCACCAGGCCCTATAAGACACCTAGTACACAAGGCTACTCTATCAATTCAAGCAGACTAGCAGCTACCCAATACATAGAAACAAACACAGGGAAGCAGCCAAAATGCGGAGACAAAGAAAGATGTCACAAATGAAAGAAATGGATGAAAGGAAAATACTGCTGATTACAAACATTTAAAGGAAATACAAGCATATATGAAAAGCATTGTTTTTTGAAACATCTAGAGAAAAGACTAAAGACTGTACATCCAAAGAATAAGATAAAACAAAGCCAATTTTTAAAAAAGTCAAACCAGAAACCATTTAATTTTATAAGAAACTGAAAGGATGTGAACTTGAATATGAATTACCTTTACTTTTTTTTTTAATATATTTTATTGATTTTTTACAGAGAGGAAGGGAGAGAGATAGAGAGTTAGAAACATCGATCAGCTGCCTCCTGCACATCTCCCACTGGGGATGTGCCCGCAACCAAGGTACATGCCCTTGACCGGAATCGAACCCGGGACCCTTCAGTCCGCAGGCCAACGCTCTATCCACTGAGCCAAACGAGTTTTGGCTACCTTTACATTTTTAAAAAAACTTCCTTTCCACATAATAAGTACAAAAAACTTCCAAACACTTTAGCAATACAATTAACATAGTCATGAAGTCATTTACATACTACTCATAGCCCCATAGGTCAATCAGCTTAATGTTCCAAATACTTCCAAACATAGTTTTTGTTTTTGGAAAAACCAGTATGAAAGTCAAAACACTAAATGCACTGAATATAGTGAGTGCGTTGAGACAATACTTATAGTAAAGTTCCAACAAAATTAGTTTACACCTGGCAGGTCAAAGTATGATTTGAAGTCATACACTGAAATACATACACAAATTTTGCCTTAGAGCTCCTGCAGTGAGGGCCATAAAAGGGGAAGAACAGGCCAATTCAGATTGTGGCATTTCTAATTTTTAAGAAGGCTATGAGAATTTAACACCACTACATTATCAAGTCATTAAGCTTCACTTCAGATGAGTACAAATGCAAATTTCTTTTACTATACAGAAAAAAGAGAATCACTTGCTAACTTACCCTCTTCCATACTTGTTCCTGCTATAAGCTGAAGGTGCTGAATGCAGGCAGTCGCAAGGTCTATCACTCTATCAACCATAAAACTTCCCTCTGTATCAATAAAAACTGCTTCACCTTCCACTCCTCCAAAACATTCTGGTATCTGCACATCTACTGCCAACTGCATACTATCAAGAGAAAGAAGTCAAACAAATCATTATAATGATCTTCTAACAGTGTTTTTCAAACTCCAGATCACGAAATGTTTTATAAATGCAAATATACATCCCAGACAAGAGAGATGGCTGCTTCGCCATGGCTCCAAATACAGGATGGGGCTAAAGCAGAATTACAATTGTGAGTACAAGAAAGTTTATTCTTGTATTATTATTTACTAGAGGCTGATGCATGAAATTCGTGTACTCGGGGCGGGGGAGAGGGGTCCCTCAGCCCGGCCTGCACCTTCTTGCAGTCGGGAGCCCTAGAGGATGTCTGACTGACGACTTAGCACTGCAGCAGAGGTGGGAGAGACTCCCACCACTGCGCTCACCAGCATTGAGCTTGGCTTCTGGCTGAGTGGCACTCCCCCTGTGGGAGCACACTGACCACCAGGGGGCATTGAGTGTCTACCCCCTAGTGGTCAGTGCACATCTAGCGACCAGTCATTCTGCCGCATCTAGCGACAAGTCATTCTGCCGTTCGGACAATTTGCATATTAGCCTTTTATTATATAGATTATATTATTTTCCATACAAACTATTGTAAACTTACTATTTTTATTATTAAAAGTTTTACCTTGTATTATTTATTATACTAGAGGCCTATTGCACGAAAAGATTCGTGCAATAGGCCTTCCCTTCCCCTGGCTGCCGGCACAGGTTTTCCTCCAGCACCTGGGACCCAGGCCTTCGCTCCGGCCAGAGGCGCCTCCAAGCCTCTCGTGGCTCCAGCGGCCGGAGCCGCCTTCAGTCTTCGCTCCGCCGCTTCGAGCCTATGTATGCAAATTAACCGCCATCTTTGTTGGCGGTTAATTTGCATATCTCGCTGATTAGCCAATGGGAGGCGTAGCGAAGGTACGGTCAATTTCAATCTTTGTCTATTATTAGATAGGATTATTTTCCATAAAAACTACTGTGAGACCCACCCTGTATATGTGAATCAATTGATTCTTGGATTAGGAAAAGGGTGTGCCCATAAAATCATGATTAAGGAATTTTAGTGGTTTTTTTAGGCCTCTGGAAATGGAACCCTTTCTTACTATATATAAATCTACTTTTTTAAGTCTCAGATTTTTTTTTTAAGTAAGTTTTTATTGATTTTTGAGAGAGGACAGAGAGATAGAAACATTGATGAGAAAGGAACTTCATTGATCAGGTGCCTCCTGCATGCACCCCCACTGGGAATGGAGCCCACAATCTGGGCATATGCCCTGACCAGGAAGCCAACTGGCAATTTCTTGGTTCCTAAGTCGATGCTCAACCACTGAGCCACAGCAACCAGGCTCTACTTTCAAATGTTTGATTTTCAAATATATTCTCTGGAATTAATTATGTAATAAAGTAGAAGACTGCTTTCTTATCCTAACGACTACATAACAGTGTTGTAAAAGAAACACTTTTTATATCCAAAGAATCATATCAATTTATCAAAATGGAATGCTAAAGTAACACAAATATTAAGTCGGTTTTTGTTTGAGGCATGTACGCAAACACAAAAATTTGTGAAGACATACATTTCTTTTTCGGTCTGATTATAGACCCATAGCACAATACTCTATTACTTACATAAAATGTTAAGCCCACCCTTAAGAAGGGAACATTTTAGTTTACCATAACTGTGTTTTTCCAACACCTGGTGCACCACAAATTTCTGTTGTTTTGGTTAAGGGTACTCCACCCCCAAGAATATTATCGAGTGCTGAACAGAAGGTAATTATAAAGTTCTGGGTATGCTCCTGCTCAAGAAGATCCAATGCTGTACATTTCTTGCCTGACTCAGCATGTCTTGGTTTATCTGTGAGACACTCTCTTCTTATAATTTGCAGAGCTTCTAAGGCTTCCTCTTTAGATATCCCAACTTCTGAAAGTAGAGTAAGAAAAAAACACACAGATTTTTGAGAGATTTGAAACAGCATATTATGCTACTTGGTTTTCTTTATTAATTTTAATTTTTAGGTAGCAAGAGTGATTCCAAGAATAGAGAAACATAAAAATGTAACATTCCGCCCTGACTGGTTTGGTTCAGTGGATAGAGTGTCGGCCTGCGGACTGAAGGGTCCCAGGTTCAATTCCAGTCAAGGGCATGTACCTTGGTGTCGAGCACATCCCCAGTGGGGGTTGTGCAGGAGGCAGCTGGTCGATGTTTCTCTCTCATCAATGTTTCTAACTCTCTATCTCTCTCCCTCTGTAAAAAATGAATAAAATATATTTTTTAAAAATGTAACATTCCATGAACTATTTAACCTTTCAAGTTAATAAATGGATTGATGTTTTCTCAGTCCTCACATACTTGAAAAATGTATTACCTCAGAAACAGAATTGAGCCCTGGCTGATTTGGCTCAGTGGCGAGAACATTGGCCTAGGAACTGAAAGGATCCTGGGTTTGATTCATGGTCAGGGCACATGCCCAGGTTGCAGGCTCCGTACCCAGTGGGGGATGTGCAGGAGGCAGCCGATCCATGATTCTCTCTCATCATTGATGTTTCTATCTTTCTCTCCCTCTCCCTTCCTCTCTGAAATCAATTAAAAATATATATATTAAAATAAAATAACAGAATTGAAAAAACTTAAACCTCTAAAGCATTTCTAAGTATCTACAAAATTTCTCAGGACGTAGAAATAAAATGTACTAGCAGTCAATCCTTTTATCTCATTTGGTCTTATGAAGCCATAATTATCTTACTCTCATAAGTATACAAATCATTTTTCAGAAGAAAGTTAAAATGGCCTCCTTAATTGCCTAAAACAAAAATCACCTTTAAAAGAAGTGCATGGCCCTAGCTGGTTTGGCTCAATGAATAGAGAGAGCATCGGCCTGTGAACAGAAAGGTCCTGGGTTCGATTCCAGTCAAAGGCACATGCCCGGGTTGTGGGCTCAATCTCCAGTGGGGGGGCATGCAGGAGGCAGCCAATCAATGATTCTCTCTCATCTCTGATGTTTTTTTCTCTCTCTCTCCCTCTCCCTTTCTCTCTGAAATCAATAAAAATACATTATAAAAATAAAAGAAGTGCATGTGGCCCTGGCCGGTATGACTCAATTGCTTGAAGTGTCCTCCTGCACCCTAAAAGGTGTTAGATTCAACCTCTGGTCCAAGTAGGTAGGTACAAGAGGCAACTGATCAATATTTCTTTCACATCAATGTTTCTCTCTCTCTCACTCTCTCCCTTCCTCTCTAAAATCAATTTTTAAAAAAAGAATTTGCTTTAAAAAAAGTGCATGTTTTATTCATAATAAAAACTTTTCATGGGAACACTGGCATGAAAAATTCATGTATCATTCTATTTAATGAGAATAACTATTTTATGCACAAATATCTTAAACAATATACTTACACTTTCCTTAACTACACAATTTCATTCCTGTCTGATAATCTGGCCTAAGAAGATAAAACAGTAATTACAAAACAGGCTGCTGCCCTGGCCGATGTGGCTCAGATGGCCGGCCGTCATTCCCTGCAAGGAAGGTTAGTGCCTAACTTGTGGGCTCAATCCCTGGTAGAGGGTGTGAAGGAGACAGCAGATCGATGTTTCTCTTTCATCAATGTTTTTCTCTCCCTTCCTCTCTAAAATCAATAAAAACATATTTCTAAAACAAACAAATAAACAAGCTGAGGGGAGAAATAATGGTGAGGATATCACTTAAGAGTTTGATATATCAGTGCTTGATTTGGTAAGGATATAAAATATACATTTGGTGCTAACAAAACACAACAATGATAAGGCAAGGAAAATCCTATCCAATTTAAGAGCTTGGACTCTGGAGTCAAATTACTTGGGTCTGTGAAGCCTGGCCGCACCACTATGTAGTCGCCGTGTTTGGGCAAGTTACATCTTTGCGTCTCAGATTTTTTTCTTCTACAAAATGGATATGAGACAATACTTATAAAAAGCTTGGTAGAAAACCAGGCCATCCAAAATGCTCAATAATTGTTAGCTTTTTAAGAAAATACATTTTTATTGATTTCAGAGAGGAAAGGAGAGGCAGAGTCAGAAACATCAATGATGAGAGGGAATCACCGATCGCCGCCTCCTGCATGCCCCACCCTGGGGATCAAGCCCTCAACCCAGGCATGTGCCCTAGACCGGAGTCGAACCCAGAACCCTTCAGCCCGAAGCTGATGCTCTATCCACTGAGCCAAACCAGCTAGGGCAATCATTAGCTTTTTATTGTTCAGATCCTCATTCCCTTTTTGTAAAACCAACTTGTTGAAAGAAAAAGAGCCCATCAAACTTTGGGGGACACCACGCGAGGTGTAAGATTTAAAACAAATAATTAACATTGGGTCTACATTTAGTTAGTTAGTTAGTTAGTTAGTTATGGCACTC
>NW_005354050.1:373541-374456 GCF_000412655.1 Myotis brandtii | reverse complement strand
CTTGATTGACTAGTTGAAACCTCATTTTATATTGTTGAGGGCAATGACTTAAAACTCGGCTCTATCTTGATATTATAGTTCTGGGCATACCATCGAGCCATGTGCTCAGCGAGTCTGACCGCAGACAGCTTTATTTTTGTTTGCCGCAGGATGCGGTGGTCCCCACCAACGCATTATCTATGTTCTGGAAGGTGAGGCTTAGGTTTTCCTCAGGGAGTTACAAAAAGAAGCACCGTCTTCTTTCTACCTCGTTTCTCAATCTTAGTATCTCTAGTCCCATCACGAAACCTTCATTTTTCAAATTTAATCCCTGTCCCTTGGGTTTGGGAACAGCGGGAATTAAATGGCCTATATGAGCTCCAATCCTGGCTCTGCGACTGCCTAGCCCAGTCGTTGCGAAAAGTGACTTAACCTCCCCAAGCATCAGTTCCTTCATCTGCATATCGGATACGGCCCATGCAAAGGAGGGTTCTTTGGGGTATAAACGACGTAATCCTCAGAGCACTGGGCAGGGACTGGCAGAGAAAGCAACCAGTAAATGTTTCCAAGACCACAGTTCTAACCGTCCGAACCAGGTTTAAGTATAATTAAGGAGACTTTTCACGTTGTAAACGCAGCCGTGGGCGGCAGCCCAATGTGCGGAGACTGCGGGCGAGAGAACAGAGATGGAGGCGGCACAGATCGCGGCCAATGCACCACAGCTTAACGTCGGGAGCCGTTACCTTTGCTGAGCTCGGAGGGTTTCACCTCTAGGAGCTCCTCAGCAGTTTGGAAACCTGCAGACACCATTTTCACGCGCACCGCTGGGGACAGCGGAAAACTAACTAAATCCCGCTGCATTTCAAAGCCGGACGCCTACGCTCATAGGCGCTCAGACCCGCCGAATTCCGCACGCCCGCGCCCGGCCGCGCCGCG
>NW_005354050.1:359402-373438 GCF_000412655.1 Myotis brandtii | reverse complement strand
GCATATACTCCATTTCCCCAAGGACGCACCTTTCTGTCGTGAATCTTTCAAAGCCCAATACGGTTTCCCCATTAAAAATACACCCTGACAGCCCTAGCCGGTTTGGCTGAGTGGGTAGAGCCTCGGCCTGCGGACTGAAGGGTCCCGGGTTCAATTCTGGGCAAAGGCATGGACCTTGGTTGCCGGTTTGGTCCCCAGTAGCGGGTCGTGTAGGAGGCAGCTGATGGATGTTTCTCTCTCATCCATGTTTCTAACTCTTTACCCCTCTCCCTTTCTGTAAAGTATATATATACACATATATTTGTTTATTTATTTATTTAAATAATCCTAATAGTACAAAGATAGGTGCAGACCGCAGGATGGAGAGCCAGGCCCAGTGGGCCCTACACACCACATTTCCTCACTTGTGCCCACGGGTGAAATCTCAGGGTGGTTCATCAGAATGACCACCCCAGTGGGAGTAACGTGCACACACACTGGGCGGTGACCGGTTGGGGATAAGGAACGGACAGATAAGGATTAATCTGGGTCCCCGTTATAGGGTGCCAGCCTCTTAGGCTTTCTCGCTTGCTGTCTCCCTCGCTCGTCCCCCTTGCCTTTCCCGCCCTCGCCATCGAGAGGGACTGTGGACTAGCCCGCCACCTGCCTTTCCCGCCCCCGCCATCGAGAGGGACTGTGGACTAGCCCGCCACCTGCCTTTCCCGCCCTCGCCATCGCGAGGGATTATGGGCCAGCCCGCCTCCTCCAGAGACCGCGCTGCGTCCAGCCCCCCCCCTCCCCCCACCAACGCCTTTCTGCGTGACCAGTTCGGAGCAAGCTGAATTCCGAGACCGTTAGTCCGTAAGGGCCTGCTGGCTTAAGAAGTAGCTGGAAAAGTAAGCGGGTAATATCCCCAGAGTGGGCTGGCGTGGGCTCCCCTTTCTAAGATGCAGTCGTTGGGGTACGCAAGACGGGTAATATCCCCAGAGTGGGCTGGCGTGGGCTCCCCGTTTTAAGATGCAGTCGTTGGGGTACTGCTCCTGTTCGGGGGCAGAGCTGGTAAAAGACAGAGGCCGTTGAGGGACTTGGGAGGTGGCTTACTGAGTCTGTCCTTGCCTAGGTGAGCGATGATTTCTTTCGGGCCAACCTATGTGGGCCACTTGAGCAAATCCTTCACGTTTCGAATGCTCGCTACCGGTCCGCTGGAAAAAAAAAAAACACCCCAAAAACACGGTAGCTCATAGCACCGTTTTTCTTGAAGCCAAAATTAAAGCCTAGTACCCTTTTTATTCTACCACGAGCTACTTGCAGATTGCGAGCCCCCCTTGGGGTGGGGGTGAATTCGAGAAGTGTCTGTCCCCTCGTTGGTAGGGCAGAGAAGTCGGGCAGGACTGACCAAAATGTGGTTTGTTTTTCGGTCAGTACGTTGCTTAACCTCTAGTCTGACCCACAGCAGGGCACACCGTGGGCATTTCATACAGTTGTCCACAGGGAGGATTCGTGCTTATGCTTGTAAAGCAACTGGGGTCTTGGGATGGTGTTAACATAGTTAAGAATAGTTCTTGAGTTAGCTTGGTCAAATTCAGTGGGATTGGCAGTGTTTAGAATTTTGTTTCATTGGCATTGGAGAGTTAAGAAACTAGTTAACTCTATCTGTAGCTATACAATTATGTGTTGTTTATATCTTATTCTGACCCTTGAGTTGCCTGCAATTATTGTTTGTACCATGATTGTTAAGTTTTTTTAAAAACCTGTATAATCAGGCTTTCAAACTAGGATCCAAGTTTATGAGGCTAGGCTCCAGGAACTAACAGAACTATAGGATTTATACGGAAGGTGCATCTTCCTTCCTGTAGTATCAGGTTTTCTCAAATATGTTTTTTTTTTAATATATTTTTATTGATTTCAGAGAGGAAGGGAGAGGGAGAGAGAGAGACATCAACGATGATAGAGAATCGTTGTTCGGCTGCCTCCTGCATGTCCCCTACTCGGGATCTAGCCCACAACCTGGGCATGTGCCCTTGAGCAGAATCGAACCTGGGACCTTTCAGTCCACAGGCCGACGCTCTATCCACTGAGCCAAACCAGCTAGGGCTTTTTTTTTTTTTTTTTAGAGAGAGAAGAGTTGAGTAATTTAATTGGTAAACCATTTAAAGCATTTTCTATTGAATAAGTATTAATATATTGTAGAGTGAGCTTCAAACATAAAAATACATTTAAAAATACATTTTAAGATAAAGACTTTGAAGAAAGATCCTGTTTAAACTGGACACTTCAGTAGTCTCCCAACGCCTCCTAGGTATATGTTTTTATTTTGCTTTGCAATGGGGGTTACTTGTTGAAAAAGTTTGAGAGGCACCATGATGGATATAAGCTTTGGAGTCATACAAATTTGGTTTTTATCACATCTCTGGAAATTACCAACTGTGAGACTTTCAGCAAGTTTACTCAGTTTTCTTACCTGCAAGTAGAAGGTTATTATTTCATGGGGTTGTTGGAAAGATTAAATGAATACATATTAAGTATTTGGCACAGAAAAGGTATATAATAAATCTTAGTTTCTCCATTTAAAAATGTTCTAATATGTGTATTCAGTTGAATGAAACCTAGCTCATCAAAGTGCTAATGCTGTGAGACTTTTTTTAAAAGTGCCTACAGCCCTAACCGGTTTGGCTCAGTGGATAGAGCATCAGCCTGCGGGCTCAAGGGTCCCAGGTTCGATTCTGGTCAAGGGCATGTACCTTGGTTGCGGGCACATCCCCAGTAGGGGGGTGTGCAGGAGGCAGCTGATTGATGTTTCTCTCTCATCAGTGTTTCTAATTCTCTATCCCTCTCCCTTCCTCTCTGTAAAAAATCAATAAAATATATTTTTAAAAATTAAAATTAAAAAAAAATTAATTTAAAAGTCCCTACAGCTCTAGCTGGTATGGCTCAGTTGGTTGAGCATCGTCCTGTGTACCAAAAGGGTTCCTAGTTCAATTCCTGGTCAGGGCACCTGCCCAGGTTGCAGGCTCAGTCCTCCGTGGGGGGTGGAGGGTGTGTGTGTGCAGGAATCAGCTGATCGATTATTTTCTCTCTCAAACCAGTATTTCTCTTTCTCTCTCCCTCTGAAAAATCAATAAAAACATTTTAAAAACATGTCCTTGAGTGAGGATTGAGAAAAGAGAAAAAAAAGGAAGTTCAATGGAGGTGAACATTCCAAATCAGAGAAAGTCATCAAGCACTGTTTTTGGGTCAATAGATGAGTCAATCTAAGTAGTTCTATCTACAAAAACTAGGAGATGTGCTCAGTTCAGAAGGCAAGGCAGCCCCAGGGACCGCTCATCCAGTAACAGGGGAGGGGGACATAGGCAATACTTTCAACAATAAAGATTTTTTTAAAAAGAAAGAAAAAAATAAAAAGTGCCTACAATTGTAAAGTGCCAAAGAAAAGTTGTTTTACATATGTGATGTGATTTGATTTGAAAAAACTCTGGCCTTGGCCGGTGTGGCTCAGCTGGGCATAGTCTGGTGCACTGGAAGGTTGCTGGTTCGTTTCCTGGTCAGGACCCATGCCTGAGTTGAGGGCTTGATCCCCTGGGTTGGGGTGTGCAGGAGGCAGCTGATTAATGTTTCGCTCTCACATTCATCGATGTTTCTCTTTCTCTTTCCCTCTCCCTTCGTGTCTCTCTCTCATAAAATTGATAAAATATATTTTATAAAAATCTCTGAATCTCTTTTTCCCTATCCCTTCGTGTCTCTCTCTCTCTTTCTCTCTCTCTCTCTCTCATAAAATTGATAAAATATATATTTTTTAAAACTCTGAATCAAGCACAGCGGCGTGGCTCAGTGGTTGAGCTTTGACCTATGATCCAGGAGGTCATGGTTCGATTCCTGGTCAGGGCACATATAGGAGGCAACTGATGGATGTTTCTCTCTCCCTAAAATCAATAAACATATCCTCGGTTGAGGATAAAAAAAAATTTACAATGATAAGTGAAAAACATTAAAATTCTCCATTCAAACAAGGTATACAAGGATTTTTTGTTATTCTTTTTGTTGTTGTTGTTAAACAGTGAGAGTAAAATAACTTTTCTGGAATATAAAAATAAGAGCTGACCCAGCTGGTGTGGCTCTGTGGTTGAGCATCAACCTATGAACCAGGACCTAGTCACAGTTGGATTCCTGATTAGGGCACATGCCTGATTTTGGGCTCGATCCCCAGTGAGGGGCATGTAGGAGGCAGCCCATCGATAATTCTCATTATTAATGTTTTTATCTCTCTCTTCCTCTCTGAAATCAATAAAATTTTTTTTAATATATTTTATTGATTTTTTACAGAGAGGAAGGGAGAGGGATAGAGAGTTAGAAACATCGATGGGAGAGAAACATCGATCAGCTGCCTCCTGCACATCTCCTACTGGGGATGTGCCCGCAACCAAGGTACATGCCCTTGACCGGAATCGAGCCCGGGACCCTTGAGTCCGCAGGCTGACACTCTATCCACTGAGCCAAGCCGGTCAGGGCAATAAAATATTTTTTTAAAAAATATTTGGAAAATGGGGTGATTCTGGTGTGAATCTTGTAGAGACAAAGAACAGGTAAACTTGGAAACTCCAATTCTAATTTACAATGAAGCAGGAAGGAGAGGGTTGAGAAGGCTGATTATATGTGTACACATTATATACACATACCATTGCCTAAGATAGGATATCCTCTTTTCGAATTGTGTTATGATTTTAGGAGGGCTCAGGAGTTTCTTGTAGGATGGATTCTCTGGTGGTCTTGTTCTGGATTTCATAGGCACCTGTGAAAAACCAAAAGGTTGACCCTTGCAGTGCTGAGCTCGTAAAGGTTTAAGGATGTGTCAAAACACCACTTACTTATTCTTGCTCCGGAGGGAAGACACTCTTATCATGAAGGTGGATTTCCAACTGTGAGGGCCATGAACACACACTCACTGGGGGGAGCTCTTTGACTGTTTCAAATGTGTGAGTGTAGGAGGGGTTGTCCTGTGAGCTTTTCCCCAGTTTTCTCGGTTTAAAATTAGAATTAGTGTTTGTGCAACTGGTCTTTCAAGTAAGGGTGATCGTTTGCCACATATGTGAAAGAGCATGTTTTGTACATGTCCTTGGAACTTCGAACTGACTACCTATTTTTAGCAATACTTGGACTGGATTTTTAAATGTAGTTTTGCAAAATTTTATCTTTTCTTTCAAATTTCATCTTTTTAGACTTGCTTTTTCAGTTACGTACAGAAGGCCTTGATAACCTGCATCAGGCATCACGGTGATGTCATTAGCTCCAAGCCCTTGAAGGAAAGAACAAATTCATATCATTTATCTTTAAATCTGCCGAGTGTCTTTACCTTTGTTTTATTTGAACAGCACCACCGACTATACTAGGAAAAGGACTCGGTGAGATCTCAGAAGGGGTGTGGAATATGTAAATAAGCGCAGTGACTGCTGGTCATGCTTACAACAGACATATATTTCCTAAGATCTTGAAGTATCCAGATATACAAATTATTGCTGGATGGTAACTGTAGTTTGAAAACTCTACTCTAGAACTCAGAGGGTCAGTAGGATGCATGATAAAAGTGATCCTATCTTAAAAGTGATTTGAATCTGAGGAGTAAGTGCCAGGCAACATTGCCAACTCATACTTACCTGGCAGGGGAGATACCATGATCACGAAGGTGGTTTTCCCAGGGCGAGGCTTATCCATTGCACTCCGGATGTGCTGACCCCTGCGATTTCCCCAAATGTGGGAAACTCGACTGCATAATTTGTGGTAGTGGGGGACTGCGTTCGCGCTCTCCCCTGGTTTCTGCAATTTTTAAGAATAGAGGTCATATGCCGAGACCGGTTTGGCTCAGTGGATGGAGCGTCGGCTTGCAGACTGGGGCCCCCCGGGTTCGGTTCTGGTCGGGGGCACGTGCCTGGGTTGCGGGCACATCCCCAGTGGGAGGTGTGCAGGAAGGCGGCTGATCGATGTTTCTCTCTCATCGATGTCTCTAACTCTCTGTCTCTCTCCCTTCCTCTCTGAAAAATCAATGAAATATATTAAAAAAGAAAGAAAAAGAAAAGAAAAAAAAAGAATAGAGGTCATAGGTTCCTGCTTAGTGGTTGTTGATATCGGCGTTTTCAGTTTTCTTTCAGTACTAGTTTGTGATGAATTCCCAAACAAGGAGGAGCTGGGAAAAAGATAAAGGGGGTGTGAGGAGTCAGTTCCACCCCAGCCTCCCGCTCTTAGTGCTCCTCACCTGTAGTCTGGATCATACTAGGTTTCCTCCCCCGTCGCACCTGGTTTTCATGTTTCGTGTCAACAGACAAAGGATGGGCGCGGGTGGGGGCGGGCTTCCGGACACAGTTGGAATCTAGAGTCGCACTCCTTGGTTTCAAGGTTGAGTAGCTCGCTCCCTGTTCCCCAGGGCACTTTTCTTTGAAACCCTTGTGGGTCTCCCATTTTACTCTGTTTTCTGCAGAGTGCCCCATTTAAAAAAGGTCGCTTTAAGCCCAATTTCTATAGTTTACTACGCAACATCAAGGATATTGAATAAGGTTTTCCAAACTAGGTATCACCAGTGTGAACCTCAGTGGTCTACAGGCCTGATCCACTTACTTTGTTAATCCTGAGAGAGAGAGAGAGAGAGAGAGAGAGAGAACCAGGGATGTGAGACCCATCAATTGCTTGCCTGGTGCGCGATTCCGATAGCGCCCCGACCGGGATCATTGGACCGGGGCCCTTCCACGCTCCACCGCTGAGCCCGCGGCCAGGGCTTGACCTGCTTCCCTCCGCTCGCGGGGAATGAGCCCCTCGCCGCACATTCTCCCGGTTCCCTCCCAACTGCTGACTCCCCCAGACACTTCCGGATGCTGGTCAGCTCCTGTTCCTTCTCAGAGCACAAAACACCGGTTTTTAACCTTTTTCATCTCGCGGCATACAAACTTACTAAAGTTCTGCGGCACACCATAAAATAGATTTTTTGCCAATCTGACAAAACAGAAAAAGGTATCATTTTGATTCATTCACATCCATGGCTGTTATTGTATTTGTTGGCTGTTTTCTTTTTATTTATTTATTTATTTTGACAATCTAAGGGAAAAGAGGTCAGTGCCCCTGAATAAATAGGCAGGTATTAGATGTTTTAAAAATTCTCACGACACAAGTGTTTGGAAATCGCTGGCATAAAGCATCACCAGAGGGAAACCATGGACTATCCGTAGAGGGCTTTGATCTCTGCCAATAGGTGTCTTTTTAAAAAAAATTTTTTTTTATTGATTTCAAGAGGAAGGGAGAGGGAGAGAGAGAAACATCAACATTGATGGGCTGCCTCCTGCAGGCCCAATGGGGGATCTAGCCTGCAACCGCGGGCTGTGCCCTGACCAGGAATGGAACCCTGACCTCCTGGTTCATAGGTGATGCCCAATCACTGAGCAACGCCCAAGGGGCAGGAGGTGTCTTTCCTTCTGTTTCACTGTTGTTGTGTCCCACAGGCAGGGATGGTCAACAGATGCTTTATCAATGGCACACAACTCAATAGCAGCGAATATCCAGGGCTGCTATTTTTATCAGGGACAAACAAGCATTCAACTGTGGAATAACAAATGTTTGTTCTGGAGATGCAAAGTAGAATCTTTCCTTTGTATGCCCTCAGTGAGTAACATATTCTTTATCTCATTTGTAGGATTTGTCTGTGAGAAGACCCTTGCAAAGTGTGGTAGTCAAATCATTTCTATATGAAGCAACCCTTCCCCCCTCCACCACACTGCTGCTTCCAGCCGACCCCCACCCCCAACAAGTGCTCTACAAATGTGAGAGGCCAAGGGAAGTACCATCCACTCTAACGCCTCCCCCCAAAGGCCACCGTGGTACAAACAGATGAACTGTTGGGTATGTATAGCTTTTTGCCCTGTATTTGCCATTTCTTGGCATTTACAGAGCATCTTCACATTTCCAAAGCGCTGTACCAACATGTATTAATCCTCACAACACCCCTGTGAGGTAGGTCAATGTGTCTTGTGTAGTAGAGAAACCGAGGCAGAGAGAGAGATCAAGTGAACCTGCCCGAGGCCACAGGGCACCCCGTGAAGGAACCCCACTGAGTCCTGAGCTAGGGCTCTCCATCCCACGTTCACCCGCTTGGCGAGCACTGGATGGGCATATTGTCACCAGTGAAGGTGACCTGAAGGACAAAGCACACAGATCTCCCAGTCAACAGAACAATCAACAGCTCAAATGGCACCGGTGAGCAAGAGTGAAGGAGAGAAATCTTCACCAGCACAGCAGCGAGGCTGTGGAGGAAGGCGGAATCCTCCGGACTAGGCTTGGGGCGTAGGCCAGGCCTCCTTCAGAGCCCATCCCAGCGGTGACCAACCCAAATGCCTGTGGTTTCCAAATGGGAGCAAACTCAGAAAAAGACGGTGGGAAAAGCCAACCACTCTACCTAATTTTAAATAGGCATGGCATAATGTTCACCCACATTAGGAAGGCCAGTATGTTGGTCATGTAACTACTGACAATTAGTAGCCTTTATGGTACCTAAACTTTATTCCACGTGTTTCTATTTCTTTTCCACCAGCACGAGTTGTTCCCTATAGCAGACCTCTCTCTCTCTCTCTCTCTCTCTCTCTCTCTCTTTCTCTCTCAATACTAATCTATACACTGGCATAACTACCAACTACTGGCTCAATGGCATATGTCACGTGGTTCACCGTCGAGCTAGGGATGGAATCCAGGAAACCTTAGCAGGCCATATTCTCAGCTCCTGGATTTTAGAAACAGCTGTCTCTAACCGGCCTCTGCCCAATTCCATCGTCTATGAAGTGCCAAAGCACAGCAGCAGTCCGTGGCTTTGTGAAGGGATGGGTGAGCTTGGCTCACTCTGTCACTCCGAAGTTATTTATTTATTTATTTATTTATTTATCTATCTACTGATTGATTGATTGATTTTTGAGGAAGGAAGCATGCCAATTGAGAAAAACACTAGTCAAGGACTGGCCTTTGAAGAATTGCCCCAATTAGAGCAAGAGAGGAGAAGGAAGCCCTTGAAAGAAGCTGGGGAAAGAGCAGAGGTGAGCATGTAGTTAGGTGTTCCAAGAAAAGGCCACTGCTGATGGTGCTGAAGGGTTGCAGAGTATGTGCACTTTCATGATCGTTAGTCACTTGTGACCTTTGGAAAAACCCAGTAATTTTTCTGCATTTGGTAGAGCAGGGAAAAATAAGGAAGGAAGGAAGGAAGGAAGGAAGGAAGGAAGGAAGGAAGGAAAGGAAAGGAAAGGAAGGAAAGGAAGGAAAAAGAAAAGAAAGAAAGCATAATATGTGAACTCTGAATTTTAGTCCAGATCTTGGATTCCAAAACTCTCTCTTTGCGATACACCCACTAGCAGGTGGCCACGGCATTCTCGACTGGATGCCCTGCTCCTCCCTTCTTAGGCGGAAGCGGTACGGGGCTGGCGTGGACAGTTGGTCTCCAGGGACCCGTGAAGCCGGCTCGCGACTACAACGGTTTCGTGTCCGTTTGTTCAAGGCACTCCACCCGGGGAGATCCGAAGACCTTCGGCTACACCGGGTGAGTCTCTAGGGACTCAGACTCAAATGGGAGAAGTGGGATTGTCTGGCATCAGTTGGAACGTGAGGGCAGCTTTCTCTCCGAGGTTTGCAGCGGTTCCTGGGGTTCTGAGAAGCAGAGCCTCTGGGAACAGGACTGAGGGCAGCCATAACCGCTCCCTCCGCCCGCCTGCCCTGTTGATCCCGCCCCGCCCAAGCCCTGCGCAGAGTCATTTGCCGGATCGCCTCAGGCAAAGGCTAGATTAGCACCTCCCCAGAGGACAGAAGTTTTCCGCGGCAGACACAGCTGATTCACACAGCCAGTGGGCCTGGTGGTCAAATCCCTCTAGTTTTAACTACAACAATCAAGGCTTAACTAGAACAAGACTGCGCACAAAGACCACTAGGGGGTGCACCAAGAAAGCATAAAAAATGCGGAGACAAAAAAACATGACAGAAATGGAGGATATAGAGCTAAAAAACGCAATTTTGAGGGCTTGCAAAAATGTGCTAGAAGCTGCCAATAAACTTGAGGAGAGACTCACGAAAACTAATGAGACCCTCGATGCTATGATGAAGAACCAACTAGAAATTAAGCATACATACTTACCTGGCAGGGGAGATACCATGATCACGAAGGTGGTTTTCCCAGGGCGAGGCTTATCCATTGCACTCCGGATGTGCTGACCCCTGCGATTTCCCCAAATGTGGGAAACTCGACTGCATAATTTGTGGTAGTGGGGGACTGCGTTCGCGCTCTCCCCTGTATCAAGAGGGTTGGAAAAAGAAAGATCCTGAGACTCACTTTTTTGCCTCAAAGCACTTTGTCATTGCAGAAAGTTACCATAGAAGTAAGCTAGCTTTATAAGTAGTTATGGAGATCAGAAGTGAAGTCATAGGGCTACCTTCCTTTTATATAAAACTTTGTTTTACTTTCTCCTTTTTCCCCCCTCTTAATCTTTGTTGAAAGTATTACATGTGTCCCCTTCTTTCCCCTATTCACCCCCCTCCAGCCCGCTACAGCCCCCTGCCCCAGGCCTACCTTTCTTATAGAGGAGAATTCGCCCCCTTACCTGTTTTGCTGTTTCAAGAGTCTTAAGTCCTGACCCACAACTCAATGAGATTGGTTGCTTAGAGTGTTGTCCTGATATGCTATGAACACATCAATAACTGGAACAGCACATTTATGTTTCTCATTGATGTTTCTCAACTCAAATAAAAATGTTTAAAATAGACTACATTTATATATTCTTTGTTAGTTGTCCCTTTCTCCACTTTCACAGCCAGCAATTTAGCAACTTCTCTAGGCTGTTATCATTCTGTCCTGTCCTTACATCTGTTTGTCTGGCCTGCCTGCTTCCCTCTTCCATTCTGTTAGGACCCTGTGGTTACATTAGGTCCACCTGGATAATTCAGAGTACTCTTCCTTCTCAAACACTTAATCGCATCTGCAAAATCTCTTTTGCCACAAAGTACAGCAATAACAGTCACAGGTTCCAGTGATTAGGACTTAGATATTTTTGGTGGGCCGTTACTCAGCCTACCCCATCAACAAAACCCAGAGACAGATTTGTCTGGAGCGATAGAGTTATGACACTAAAAGGTGCTTGGACTATGTAAATAAGCACAGTGTCTTGTTCACATTGTACATACATTTCTGATTTTTGCAAATATTACAGTATCCAAAATGTTATTGTCTGGCTTTTACTGAGATTTGGAGAAGTCTTTATTTTGTAAGTGATGGTATAGGAATAGCATGAAGAGAGTGACTGTATGTGTTTACTTTTGGAATCTCCAGCAACTCATACTTACCTGGCAGGGGAGATACCATGGTCATGAAGGTGGTTTTCCCGCGGTGAGCCTCACTCATTGTATTCCAGGTGTGCTGACCTCTGTGATTTCCTCAAATGTGAAAAATTCACCTGCATAATCTGTGGTAGCGTGGGGCTGCGTTTCTGCTTTCCCCTGTTTTCTATGTTCAACAGTAGTGTATTCTGGTGTGAGCAAGGGTTACTGCATGCATGTTGATTCACATATACCAAATTGTCTAGCAGAGTAGGGTGTAATTATTCTGTTGACCAGTCACTGAGGGACACTGGCCAGGCTGCATTTTTTTTTTAATTTTTATTTATTGGTTTTGAAAGAGAGAGAAAAAGGGAAGGAGGAAGAGAAAACATCTGCGGTTCCATTCATTGGTTAATTCTTATAAGTGCCCTAACTGGAGATTGAACCCACAACCTTAGTGTATGGGGACTATGCTCTAACCAACTCATCGACAAGGCTCATGTACAAGTTTTTGTGTGGACAAACGTTTTCATATTTCTTGGGTATATAGCTAGCAGTGGAATTGCTGGGTCATATAGTAACTCTATGGTTAACTTTTTGAGAAACTGCCTGTTTTCCAAGTGGTTGCACCATTTTACATTCCTACCGTAGTGTGTAAGGGTTCCAGTTTTTTCACATCCTCACCAACATTTGTATTATCTGTCATTTTTATTCTAGCCATCCCACTGGGTGTGAAGTAATATCTCATGGTGGTTTTGATTTGCATTTCCCTAATGAGTAATGGTGTTAACCATCTTTTCATGTGCTCATTGGCTATTTGTATATTTTCTTTGAAGAAAAATCTACTTAGGTCTTTTGCCCATTTTTAAAGATCAAATTAGGTTGTCATTATTTTGAGGTGTAATCATTCTTTATATATTCTAGATGCAAATTCCTTATTATATATATATATATGACTTACAAATATTTTCTCTCATTCTGTGGGTTGTCAGTGTCCTTTGAAGAACAAACGTTTGTAATTTTGGTTAAGTCTTTTATCTAGGTTTTTCTTTGTCACTTGTGTTTTTGATGTCAGATATTGGAAACCATTTCCTGCCTTAACCGATTTGGCTCAGTGAATAGAGCACTGATCTGAAGACTGAAGAGTCCTAGGTTTGATTCGGGTCAAGGGCATGTCCCTTGGTTGCAGTTCGATCCCCAATAGGGGGCGTGCAAGAGGCAGCTGATCAATGTTTCTCATTGATGCTTCTGATTATACCTCTCTTCCTCTCTGTAAAATCAATAAAAATATATTACAAAAAGAAACCATTTCCTAACCTAAAGTCATGAAAATGTATTCTTGTATTTTCTTTTATATATATATAAAAGACTTTTAGCCTTTTATATATGTATTGATTTCAGAGAAGAGAGAGGGTGAGAGATAGAAACATCAATGATGAGAGAATCATTGATTGGCTGCCTCCTGCAAGCTCCACAATGCAACCTGGGCATGTGTCTGACTGGGAATCAAACCTGTGACCTCCTGGTTCATAGGTTGACGCTCAACCACTGAGCCATGCTGGCCAGGCTATGCTGCTATTTTTAAAAATCCAAAAATAGATATTTGGGGAAGTGGTGAATACATGGGAATGGAGGGGAAAGAATATGCAAAATATGGTGATTACTATGGAGTTTAAATGGGAAAATTCCAGGTCATACAACTGTGACTGCGAAGAGATCACAAAATAGCTTTCTGGCCCTGGCTGGTGTTCCTCAGTGGAACACCACTAAGCATAGGCCCTTGCACCGAAGAAGGGTCAAGGGTTCAATTCCCGGTCAAGGGCATATACGTGGATTGCAGGTTCAATCCCTGGCCCCTGCAGGGGCACATGTAGGAGGCAACCAATCGATGTGTCTCTCCTACATCATTGTTTCTTTCTCTCCCCTGTTTCCCTCCCTCCCTCTCTTTTTCTCTTTGGAAAATATCCTCCAGTGAGGATTAACAACAAAAAATAGCTTTCTGAGTTTGCAGCTCATTCACTGACCCTTCCAAAGGCTAGTTTATTGTAGCAGACGCTGGTATTTGGACTTGCTTTTGGTTATGGTCTGTTGAAAGTCTAGTCCAGAAGATGCTCTGCCATTCCCACTCCCAGCAGTATTTAGTTAAAGTAAATCTGAAATTCCATTGGAGTCTACTGTTGGCTGTTTATATTAAAGGGATGGCAAGCCTTTTAGTGAACCAGCAGCCGATATTGGGAGCATGCTGTTTGAATATTATTTATAGATCTCTGCTGGGGCTGAGACAAAGGTGTGAGATTAACATTTGGAAGTGAGCTATAGAAAGGCCTAGTTGAATTCATACCAAAGTTGGCATCAGAAAAGTGGGTGCATATTTATTTATTTATTTATTTATCTATCGACTGATTGATTGATTGATTGATTTTTGAGGAAGGAAGCATGCCAATTGAGAAAAACACTAGTCAAGGACTGGCCTTTGAAGAATTGCCCCAATTAGAGCAAGAGAGGAGAAGGAAGCCCTTGAAAGAAGCTGGGGAAAGAGCAGAGGTGAGCATGTAGTTAGGTGTTCCAAGAAAAGGCCACTGCTGATGGTGCTGAAGGGTTGCAGAGTATGTGCACTTTCATGATCGTTAGTCACTTGTGACCTTTGGAAAAACCCAGTAATTTTTCTGCATTTGGTAGAGCAGGGAAAAATAAGGAAGGAAGGAAGGAAGGAAGGAAGGAAGGAAGGAAGGAAGGAAAGG
>NW_005354050.1:336588-359390 GCF_000412655.1 Myotis brandtii | reverse complement strand
CCGGGTGAGTCTCTAGGGACTCAGACTCAAATGGGAGAAGTGGGATTGTCTGGCATCAGTTGGAACGTGAGGGCAGCTTTCTCTCCGAGGTTTGCAGCGGTTCCTGGGGTTCTGAGAAGCAGAGCCTCTGGGAACAGGACTGAGGGCAGCCATAACCGCTCCCTCCGCCCGCCTGCCCTGTTGATCCCGCCCCGCCCAAGCCCTGCGCAGAGTCATTTGCCGGATCGCCTCAGGCAAAGGCTAGATTAGCACCTCCCCAGAGGACAGAAGTTTTCCGCGGCAGACACAGCTGATTCACACAGCCAGTGGGCCTGGTGGTCAAATCCCTCTAGTTTTAACTACAACAATCAAGGCTTAACTAGAACAAGACTGCGCACAAAGACCACTAGGGGGTGCACCAAGAAAGCATAAAAAATGCGGAGACAAAAAAACATGACAGAAATGGAGGATATAGAGCTAAAAAACGCAATTTTGAGGGCTTGCAAAAATGTGCTAGAAGCTGCCAATAAACTTGAGGAGAGACTCACGAAAACTAATGAGACCCTCGATGCTATGATGAAGAACCAACTAGAAATTAAGCATACATACTTACCTGGCAGGGGAGATACCATGATCACGAAGGTGGTTTTCCCAGGGCGAGGCTTATCCATTGCACTCCGGATGTGCTGACCCCTGCGATTTCCCCAAATGTGGGAAACTCGACTGCATAATTTGTGGTAGTGGGGGACTGCGTTCGCGCTCTCCCCTGATTATGTGTGTGAATAACAGATATATACTGGCTTTGTCTTTCCTCCCTAGGCAGCAGTGAATTCTGTTTCGTGACACTCTTTTTTATGGCCTATGATTTACAGCTTACTTAGACAAGGCTAAGAAACAAAAGGCTAAGTGTGCTTATTAACTGGTTCTGATTAGTGGCTGGAAGACACCCTAAAGAGCAGTGTTTGTTGGAATACAACCTGAATTGGCAGGGTAGCAGTGATCTGAAAGGTTTGTGGGTGTGCCAGTGTTATCCTTACCCAGGTGTGCAGGAGCTCTTCAAATAATTATTGTGCTCAGGGGCTGTGTTGTTATTCTATATTGGCTTATTTGTGGTCTTTGACTTGGTCACTGTAGTTGGTTGGTTTATTCTGGGGCACAAGCAACTACAGTAATAATTACTGATAATGTCTTCATTCCTGGAGGGTAAATTAAAACAATGACAACTAAAAGATGGTAAAAATCAGTTTGAAGCTATGTCTATCTGATGCTAAACCCTATCTTCAAACTTTAAATACTATGCAAAATAGCTTTCAGATTTGGTCCCTCATTCTGAAGAAAAATATAGTCTGATATTATTGAAAGTCTGTAAATCTGTAACCTGTATCTTACAATCTGTAACATCATTTTAATGTACTTTCTTCTAGTAATTTTCCTTAAGGATACATATTTTTACAAAATTGCAGTCATCGTATACATATCATTTCATCTACTTTTTTCCTGTTAACCTTATAAAAAAAATTTTCATGTTGTTTTTTATATTACTATTATCTTGGGTAAATAATCCACTTCTCTGTTACTTTGATATCTAGAGTTTGAGAGTGATTTTAGTTTGTTTTTTGGTTTTTTTTGCAATTATAGGTAAATCTGTGATTGATACCCTTGTGTGTAGGACATTGTCTTTCTCTAGAATTACTTCCTTTAGGCCAATTAAAAGAAATTTCTAGGTCAAAAGGTGTGAACATATTTTGGCACTAGATGTATATAATTATGGTTACATTTTTAAATGTTATTATAAGTAATAAAGTCATGTTACAGAATATTTATGAGGGGGGAAACATTAGTCCATAGTTCTTATTGACACTAACAAAATTATGTTAGTTTGCATTTTGGTATATTTCCTTTAAGTTTCTCAAACTTTGCCTTTTTAGAAACAGTTTAAATCAGAGTAATACCATTATAATCAATAGTATACATTCAATTTCATATGCTGCTCTTTTATGCATACAATACTATACAATTTAGTCTTTCCTCTCATTCTTTTTCTTTATTTTTTTGAATATGTTTTTATTGATTTTAGAAAGAGAGGAAGGGAGAGAGAGAAACATCTGCCTTAGTTGCCTCCTGCACGCCCCTTCCTGGGGATCCAACCCGCAACCTGAGCATGTGCTCTGACCCGGAATCCAACCAGCAACCTTTTAGTGCACAGAATGATGCCCAACCGATTGAGCCACACTGGCCAGGGCTTCCCTCTCATTCTTAACTTGAAATTCTTTTTATAATTAAGTATGGACTATGAAATAAAAAAAAGAATCTAGACTTTGAAAGATTAAAGGAATCAGGGTAAGTAGTTTCTTAAAAATTTTTAAATATTTATATGTCACCTCTACTCACCCCAGTAATTTAAGGCACTTCTTAAGATGCCTGACATCTATAATAATAAAAGCGTAATATGCTAATTAGACCAGACAGCCGAATGACCTTTCGGACACAGCCAGGGCTCCTGGGGCCAAGGCAAGCCGTCGTGGCTGCAAGGGCCGAGCCACTTGCATGAATTTTGTGCATCGGGCCTCTAGTATTAAAATAATAGGGGAAACAACTAGAAGTTACCCTAAAAATCATTAATTATAATTTTTACTTTTTTATTCATTGATTTGTGAGAGAAACATCAACTTGCTCCTCCATCCATGCATGCACTCCTTGCCTGCCCCTGTATGCATCTCAACAAGGGATTGAACCCACAGCCCTGGCCCATTGGGATTTCATTCCAACCAACTGAGCTATCCAGCTGGGACCATTTTTTAATTTATTTATTTTTGTTATTGTTGTTAATTCTCACCCAAGGATATTTTTCCATTGATTTTTAGGGAGAGTGGGAGAGAGAGGGAAAGACAGAGGAAAACATCAATGTAAGAGAAATACATCAATGGATTGCCTCCTGCATGAGCCCCGACCAAGGCTGGGGTCTGGGAGGAGCCTGCAACCGAGGTATGTGCCCTTGACTGGAATCCAACCCCGGACCTTTTGTTCTGCAGGCCGACGCTCTATCCACTGAGCCAAACCGGCTAGGGCTGGAGTCATTATTAATTATTCACAAATAGGTGTCACATCTACAAGTCTGCTCATTGCAGTGATAGATACATGTAGATATGATGGCAGTAGACTGGAAGCAGCAGAATATTGATCATATAAATTATGACAATATATAGCAAAGGAATGAAAAAATGTTACAAAACAGGTATGAAGTATAATCCTGTTAATATATAAAGAATTAGAATTACCATTTATAATATCAAAATATTAACAGTAGTCATTTCTTACTGGGATTGTGATTTATTTTAATTTTTAAAAGCCACTTTTGTCTTTTCCTAATTATCTGCATGGGAAAGTTATCACTGTTGTAATAATTAAAAATACCATACAAGAAAAAGAAAGAAAAATACCATCCAAAATAAAACAAAACAAAGCTTTTTTTAAAATTATGTGCCTAGGCCGGGTAGGTGTTGCTCAGTGGTTGAGCATCTATCTATGAAGCAGGAGGTCATGGATTCAATCCCTGGTCGGGGCACATGCCCAGGTTGCAGGCTGGATCCCCAGAAGGGGGGTGCAGGAGGCAGCCAATCAATGATTCTCATTATTGATGTTTCTATTTCTCTTTCCATCTCCCTTCCTCTCTGAAATCATTTAAAAAAAACAAGCAAGAAAAAAAAATTTAAAAATTATGTGGCTTGCCCTAACCGATTTGGCTCAGTGGATAGAGCGTCGGCCTGCGGACTGAAGGGTCCCAGGTTCGATTCCGGTCAAGGGCATGTAACTTGGTTGCTGGCACATCCCCAGTAGGGGGTGTGCAGGAGGCAGCTGATCAATGTTTCTCTCTCATCAATGTTTCTAACACTCTATTCCCTCTCCCTTCCTCTCTGTAAAAAATCAATAAAAAATATATAAAAAAAAATTATGTGGCTAAGAGGGAAATAGCCTGAAGGGTTACAGAATATGCCACCCCAAAGTATGCCATTTTGGTATAAGGATTATTTTGAGCTAAAAGCATTTGAAAAATGCCAGACATATGAAGAAGGTTCTTGACCAATCTCTTTCTTCCTGAAAGCAGGAGATAAAGCTCCCATGTAAAAGATACTTTCTGATCTACCTTTAGCTTCCCTATATATGTTACTTTTTCACTATTGCCTTTCTTTGTTCAACCTAATATAAAATTATTTAGGTGTTGCCACTTATTTGGGTTTCATTTTTTCATGAGGGCGCCTGTGTCAGGTAAACTTGGGTTAAATAAATGTGAGTGCTTTTATACTGTTAAACTGTATCTGCCCATTTTATTCTTAGGCTCAGCCAGAGACCCTAACAGATAGAGGTAGTTTTGCCTCTACATACACCACCAAAACCTTTGATGCTCAGTTGCTGCAGAGTTGTTTTGCCCAGATCTAGCCAAAAGGGCAGAAAAGAAAATAGGTGTCATCTATTTTCGTTCTCTAAAAAGAAGGGGGAAACATTCATTTTCTTACCAAATCCAGGGTGAATGCTGCTTTCCTTTATGCTGAGAGCCGCATACTAGTCAGGGTGAAGCCCGCTTCGGGTCCCCCATCTACACAGGGCACCTGCCCAAGGAGTAGAATGGCCCGGGTGGGGTGACGGTGCTTGAGGCTGCCTGTTACACACATTCTCATTCAGTTCTCACAGAAGCCTTGGTAGGTGGGCGGGCATATTACTCCCTCTTTACAATCTGGGGAAACAGAGACATAGAGACAGGTTATGATCTAGGCCGGGAATGGAGGCGCAACTCAGCTCCGGCTTAACCACTGTGCTGCCTTCCCCTCTGCGGGCCTGGAACCTCTACCTCCCAAACTGCCCTGCCCTGCAGCGCAGACGGAACACTCGTTATAACAGATCCTCGCCAGGACCTGTGCCCGGAAAGGCGAGAACTGAACACTATCTCCAGCGACGATTGTCTTCCGGACGGTCGGAGCGGACGTATCTACTTCAAGTATCAGAGTATCAGAGTGACAGAGTGATCAGAGGCGGGGATATGTAGATGAGCAGCGCGGTGACTGCTGGTTCGAGTGTATTAACGGGACAAAATTCCCTCTGGGCACCCAAAAGAATGTGTCTTAGTCTCTGTCATATAAATAACACTGCAATTTAGAACCGAAGGGCAAAAGGACTCTCAACATAATTAACCATGACTTTAAAGTGTGTTGAAGATAATGGTGACGTGCCAGGCAAAGCCAACAACTCATACTTACCTGGCAGGGGAGATACCATGATCACGAAGGTGGTTTTCCCAGGGCGAGGCTTATCCATTGCACTCCGGATGTGCTGACCCCTGCGATTTCCCCAAATGTGGGAAACTCGACTGCATAATTTGTGGTAGTGGGGGACTGCGTTCGCGCTCTCCCCTGATAACTTGGTTTTGTAAAGGTAGAATTTTGCGTTTAAAGTATTCTTGAAAGTCGTCTTGCTTCGTTTTGGTTAAATTAAGTGCAAACAGTTACGTGGCTCTCTAAGGGTTTCTCTTTTGTTCGTGGGTATAACTTGTGGTGTTTGGGCTCACTACTCTTTGGTTTTTGTTATAATAGGAACCTTTTCTTACTGATTTGAGAGAGGAAAACATGGATCCAGTTGGTTGGTTTCTGCATGTGTCGCAAAGGAAGATTTCCAACCGAGTTACCTTGCCAGGTCCCTAGTTAAGTTTTCACTCTAGTTGTGGGATAACGGTTATATAGAAGGGAAACTATCGAGTCTAAAGTAGTGAAATGTATTTGTAGCTGAAACGCCCTGTGAAAACTGCCACGTGTTGGTGAAGATCTGGAAAAATTGGAATTCCTGTGCACTGCTGGTAGGAATACAAAAATGGAATGACCACATAGAATATGTATGGCAGTGCCTCTAAAAAATTAAATATGCAGTTTCCATATGATCCATCATGGATATAGACACAAAATAATTGAAAACGGATCTGAAGAGGTATTTGTACATCCCTGTTCCTAGCTAGCCACATTATTCACAATAGCCAAAGGTGGAATCAACACAACTGTCCATCAGTGGATGCATAGATAAACAATATGGGGGTGTGTATGTGTATCCATACACACATGTAATGGAATATTATTCAGCCTTAAAAAGGACATTCTGACATGCTACAACATGAATGAACTTTGAGGGTGTAGTGAAGTCTTCCCGTCACAAAAGGACAAATGCTGTATGTTCCCATGTTTCCACTTATGTGAGGTACCAGGAATAGTCAACTTTATAAAGACAGAAAGTAGAATGGCTGTTGCCCAGGGCTGGGAGGAGAAAATGGGGAGTTAGTGTTTCATGGGTATGGAATTCCAGTTTGGGAAAATGAAAAAAAGTGTTGGAGGTCGATGGTTGCACAACAGTGTTTATATACTCAATGCCAGTGAACTGAACACTGAAAAATGTTTAAAATGGTACATTTTATGTTGTATATATTTTATCTCAATAAAATAAGCAATAAAAGATTAAGCAGCAGTGTCACATGCAGGTGAACATTCCAGTATGACAGAGCCTGAAAATACAAGTTGGGTTTGTCCAGTTGTAAGAAGATAGTGGGGACTTCTTTCAGCAACCCAATGTCAGGAGTATGGGGAAGAACAAACACCACATGAACAGGCCCTCAGTGCCGGTGGCAACCCAGCTGAACGGAGTGGAGGAGATGGTTACCGTAGACTCCCCTTTCAAGAAGACACATGACATAACTTGCTATTTTCAGTGTATTCGTTTGCTAGAGCTGCCATAAAAAACTACAGAATGGCGTGGTTTAAACTACAGAAATTAGTTTTCTTACAGCTCTGGAGTCTGGAAGTCCAATCAAGGTGCCAGCAGGTTGGGTTCTTCGGGGCTTCTCTCCTTTGCTTGCAGATGGCTGCCCCCTTTCTGCCTTTTTCACACGGTGGTTCCTTTGCACTCGACCCTCAAGATGAAGTCTCTTCCTCTTCTTGTAAGGACACCAGCCATGTTGGATTATGACCCCATTCTAACAGCTTCATTTTTACTTAACCACCTCTTTAAAGACCTTACCTGCAAATACAGTCACACTCTGAGAACACCCAAAATATTAGCATTTTCCACATTTTTGCTAGTGGATAAATTAATAAGAGTTACTTCACAGTAACCTAAAGCCTCCTGGCTAGTGAAGATCTACCAAATGTGTCAGCCTTCATGGCTTTTCCTTTTACTTCACCTCATATCACACCCTCTGTGTCTCTCCCTTGCGATGGCAGCAATCCACTTTTAGATGTCTTACATAGCAACTGTCACACTTGAGACACATGATAGGTGTCGCACAAACACATGATTGCATGATGGTCAGGTGTGGATACCACATGTAGAAAGTTAAAATTTCTCAGCATGGTTCATAGCATATACAGTAACCAGTAACCACACAGTTTACTTGGTGCCAGACACAGCTCTAAGCTCTTTTACACATATTAGCTCATTTAAACATCTTGGCAACCCTCAGACTATTATTATCCCCATTTAGAGAGGAAAAATTGAGGACTATCAAGGTTAAATAATTTTTTCAAGGGCACATAGTTAGGGAGCATCAGAGCTTCAGAGTCAACTGTGTACCCAACCCACTATGTTATACTGTCTAAATATTTACATAATGACTGCATTTGTGTACTAATCTTTCAGAGTTAATACTCTCCTAGTTATCATGATACAACAAACATGTTTATATGTGTGTGTGTGCCATATATATATATATGTTTTTATTGATTTCAGAGAGAGGAAGGGAGAGGGAGAGATGAGAGAGAATCATTGATCCGCTGCCTCCTGCACCCCCTCCTCCCTACTGGGAATTGAGCTTGTAACTCAGGCAAGTGTCCTGACCGGAAATTGAACAATGATCTCCTGGTTCAAAGGTTGAGGCTCAACCACTGAGCGCACCGGCCAGACACTAACATGTTTACTTCTAATTTTGCTTCCTAGTAGTCATTACTATTTCAGTCCTGAGAATTAGTAACAAATATACTCAGTTCTTTAATTTCAACAGTAACATTGAGAATAAAGGTTAATCTTGTAGAATTTCAGTAATCGTTTCCCTAATCCTGTTCATTATAAATGAAAATGGAAAAAAGTTAAAGAAATGTGTGTAAAATTTTTTTAAATTAAAAAAATGGTGAAAGAATCCAAGTTGCTTGCTTGCATTTCTGATTCAGTTAGAATAAGCATGTTCCTTTCTTTTGAAACAGGATGTCTCGGGCAGTTCAGCTTCCAGTTCCCTGTCCCGTTCGGCTCGGTTCCTTCAAAGGTGACTCCTGGGAAGCTCAGCTTCATGAACATGTTAGAGAAGGGAGTTACCTAAAAGCGAAGAAGATTCTTAAGAAAGGTAGGCACTGTGTTGAAATGGCAGATGCAACTGGGTCCACATTTCTGATCGCGTTGGAAGGAAAAACAGGTCATTCCTAAAAACTGAATTCTTGGGGAAATCAGAAGTTAAATCAGATGAGATGTTCCCTACCAATGCAGTCATATTGTTTAATAGAGGTCTTATGCTAGGGAACTATTGATCCTGGCTTTTTAGTTATACTTCTCTGTATCATATTTTTAGTGGTTACTCTAGTGAGTATAATAATGTATCTTTAATTTTTCACAGTCTACATAATATTGTACCACTTCACAGAATACAAATGTCAACCATACAGGCTCATTTCTCCCCTTCCCCCATCCTTTATTATAAAGATTCCATACGTGTTATATTTGTAGGAATTTTGAACCCCATAATTTTATAATTTTCGATTTGAAAAACCATATATACTTTAAAGAAATTAAGTGGTTTGATTATGGCAGTCTAGGGGTGATTTTCTTTGTATTTTTCCTACGTGGGTTTCTTACCTTGAATATGCAAATTAATATCTTTTACAAATTTGGGAACCTTTCTGTCATTATTTCTTCAGACACTCTTTCTGTTCCATTCTCTCCCCACCTTCTGGAAATCCACTTACGTTTATGTCAGACTTTTGGGTATTGTCCCACAATCCTCAAAGCTCTGTTAAGAATTTTCTTCTATTGTCAATTTGATGACTCTTCCTCTGTCGTATCTAATCTGCTCTTAACCTTACCCAGGTTCAGTCATTTGCTAGAGTGACTCACAGAATTCAAGGAGACATTTTACTTACCATTACTGGTTTATTATAAAGGATACAAGTCTCCATGTCCTATTCGGATACACCACCACCTCAGTGCTTCATGTGTTCACCAGTCTGGAAGCCCTCTGAGCCTCATTGCTTAGGGGCTTTTATGGAGGTTGCATTGCCTAAGCAGGGTTGATTAAATCACTGGCCACTGGTGATTCCACTCAATCCCCAGTCCCTCTTCCCTGCCAAAGGTGGGGGCGGGGTTTGAGGTGAGGGGCAGTGTGGAGCAGAAAGTTCTAACCCTCTAACCCTGGCATGGTCTTGGTTTTTCTGTTGACCAGCCCCTCTCCTGAAGCTATCCAGTAACCCTCCTGTTTCAAGGCAAAGGAAACCTGATCTCCCCAAGTTGGTGTACTTCTGTAGCAGGCAGTTCACCCTGACGAATAGCAAGAGCAGCATTTCCTTAACCTGTAGTGAGATGGCCTGACCCCCTGGACCCAGGTGGTGCCTGGTGTGGTGGGTAGGATAATAGCATCTCGCTCTGGGTTGGAGTAAGTTGCCTGCAACATGTGATTGGCTGCTAGTAGAAAGCTCTATGCTAATAAGCCCTATGTTAATATTGTTGTTTTGAAGTGTTTCTGGTGAATTTACAAGTGAAAATGATGTTTTAAACTTTTCCATTTCCATTTTTATAATATATTAAATAGCACATAATTTGTTAGGTTAAATTTACCTAAATAATGTCACCATGATTAAAATGTGTGTAGCTGCCACAGACCCACCAGAAGCTGGGAGCCCAAAGTTAAGACTATACTTTCAGGGATCATTTCTATAGTTCGTTACTAGAGAAGTTTCTCTGATCGTGTAGAGCACCCGAAACCACGAGGAGGAGGCGCAGCGTTCTCTCCTGAGCGTGAAGCCGGCTCTTGGTGTTGCTTCTGCAACTGCCACTTGCCATTGATGATCGTTCTTGTCTTCCTTTGGGAGGGCAAGAGGGAGAGGACGCAGTCTGAGTGGCTTCTGATTCTTCCTGTTTAAATGTCAGTATAGTTGTGCTTCTGCAACTGCCACTTGCCATTGATGATCGTTCTTCTCTCCTTAATGGAGAGTAAGAGGGAGAGAACGCAGTCTGAGTGGCTTCTGATTTTTTCCTGTTTAAATGTCAGTATAGTTGTTCTAACCAGTTTGGCTCAGTGGATGGAGCGTCGGCCTGCGGACTGAAAGGTCCCAGGTTTCGGGTTAA
Organism: Myotis brandtii; assembly: GCF_000412655.1. Lineage (NCBI taxonomy): Eukaryota > Metazoa > Chordata > Mammalia > Chiroptera > Vespertilionidae > Myotis > Myotis brandtii. The sequence goes on along the minus strand of NW_005354050.1, from coordinate 349,055 downwards.
GGGCATATACCTTGGTTGCGGGCACATCCCCAGTGGGAGGTGTGCAGGAGGCAGCTGATGGATGTTTCTAACTCTCTATCCCTCTCCCTTTCTCTGTAAAAAAACAATATATATATATTTATATATATATATAAAAATGTCAGTATAGTTGGTAATGTCCCTGAGTGTCTGGTTACTCCTTTGGTTGATTCTTGTATGTACCATCCCCTGGTGAGGCATTCTAAAATTAGCATTGTGTTCTAGTGCATGGGATGAGGCTCCAACCGAGTCAAAGTGTGTAACCTAGGTTTTATCATGTCTATTTGTTTATTTATTTATGTTTGTTTATTTATTTAAGACGAGCTTTTATTGATTTTAGGGAGAGAAAGATAGAGGAACATCGAAGATGAGAGAAAATCATTGGTTAGCACCCCCACACTGGGTTCATAGGTAGATGCTCACACTGTGTTATTTTTTTCAACCATTACTTAGCATTTAATATCCATATCTTTTTGGCACAATCCTTTGTTAATTTTCTGCATCTGGAGTTTTGGTTTGTTTATCTTTGTTTTGTTTTTTAATCGTCCAAGGATATGTTTTTATTGAAGGGATTGGGGAAGAAAGACAGCGAAACATGGATGGATTGCCTCCAGCAAATGAGAAAAGTCCCTACCCTAGATACAGATTAGGGAGCCGGTCTGGTAGGGAGACAGATATACAGGGCTTTATAAGCTATTTAGATAGGCTTTATTCATTTATTTTTAATATGTTTTTATTGATTTCAGAGAGGAAGGGAGAGGGGAAACCTGGGCTTGTGACCTCCTAGTTCAGGAGTAGACGCTCAACCACTGAGCCACACCAAGCCGGCAAGATATGTTTCATTTTAGGCCCAAGAGCTGGGAAGCTAGGAAGCTTTAAGTAGGGGAATGATTTGTTTAAAAACAAAATTCATCTCTTGCCAGATTTGCTCAGTGGTAAAAGTGTCAACCTGAGCACTGAAGGGGGGCGGGTCTGATTCCTGGTCAAGGGCCCATACCTGGGTTCAGGTTTGACTCTCCTGCCTTAACCGGGTGCCTGCGGGAGGCAACCAATCAATGCCTCATATCCACCTCTCTCTCCCTCCCCCATCCTCCTTCTAAACATCAACGGAAAAGAAAATATCCTGAGGATTAGCAACAACAAAAAACCCCACAAAATTCGAACAAGTATATCTAAAGACCTAATCAGCTTTATTAAGTGATTCATGAATTAGGCATCAGCCCATTCTCTGAGGAGTACAAAATAGAAAGTTTTTACTGGAAGTAGGGTGGGTCAAAGGAGTTATTAGTGAAAGAAAAGAAAGGTTAATTTTTGGGTTGGGATGTACTTTCTTAGGGGAAAGAGAAAGGGAAGGTTTTTTAAAATTATGTAGCTGGCCTCTTCTTTTTTTAAAAGAATGTTTTTTATTTGTTTCAGAGAGGAAGGGAGAGTGAGAGAGAGATAGAAACATCAGTGATGAGAGAGAACCGTGGATTGGTTGCCTCTCCCAGGCCCCCAGCTGGGGATGGAGCGGGAAACCCCAGTGGTGAACTCGTGGTTCATAGGTCCACGTTCAACCGCTCAGCCACACTGGCCGGGGTGGGGTTTTTCCTTTTTCTTTAAACAGATGTATTGTCCTGCTTGTTTAAACACAATTTACAATTTCTATGTACATAATGATCACTTGATTTGGAAAACATTTATATGTCTGGTACTTGGATCACAGGACAAAATAAAAAAATAGGAAGTGCTTTGCAAATGTCAGAGTTCTGCTTTGGGTCATCGCTTTTATCTTCCGCTTTTATGTTTTTCTTGTGAAAGGTCTCCGCTTCCACGCAGAGGTCTAAACTGAGGCTTGTCCCCCGACGCGCCCGCGCCCGCGCCCGAGCCCGCGCACTCGGGTGTAGTCAGCGTTTACGTGGTAAACGGCGCTGCGGAACCGCGGGGGAAGCGGGGCGGGTTGGTAATAACTGGCGTGTGATTGGCTGTTTAGCAATTGCATGTTAATTACAGTGAACTGTAATTAACTGTTTTCGGAAACGCTAGGATTTAAAACGCTTTGTCGAGCTTTCTGAATGAAAAATTTTTGAGAGAATACATGGCAAGATATTTATGGGTAAAATAGCACCACGTTAGAAAAACTCGCCATCATCGTAATATGTGTGGCTTTCGTTCACTCCGGAAACGGCCGCGGTGGTGCGTTAAGACTATACTTTCAGGGATCATTTCTATAGTTCGTTACTAGAGAAGTTTCTCTGATCGTGTAGAGCACCCGAAACCACGAGGAGGAGGCGCAGCGTTCTCTCCTGAGCGTGAAGCCGGCTCTTGGTGTTGCTTCTGCAACTGCCATTTGCCATTGATGATCGTTCTTGTCTTCCCTTGGGAGGGCAAGAGGGAGAGGACGCAGTCTGAGTGGTTTCTTTAAGGTACAAATAAAGGTATAATTGGCCTTTAACTAGCTTGAGCGTGTGGGTAGTTATGCCGATTTTGCTGTTCGCTAGTGTGGAGTTATTTTCTTATTTTAAACAGCATGTTTCAGGAAAGGTTTCTTAACCTTGTGGATTAGGCCCGGGTGGGCATCTAAGGTCCAGCTCCAAGAAAGAGGATGGTCCATAGTAAAGATATAGCTGATGACAAAGACTGGCTGTGAGTAATAGAGTTGGTATAGAAGAGGGAAACATGGCTGAAGATGATGGGGTAGTTACTTATTTCAATAATCCCAAAATCCAAGCTTTCCTTTCTGCTAACACCTTTACAGTAACCGCTCATGCAGAAGCCAAACCATTCACAGAAAAGCTTCCTGGAATATCATGTCAGCTTGGTGCTGACAGCTTAACAAGCTTTAGGAACTTAGCAGAACAATTCCCTGGGCGAGTGTTGGATAGCAAAGCCCCCAAACCAGAAGACATTGAAGAGGAAGATGATGATGTTCCACATCTTGTAGAAAATTTTGATGACGCATCAAACAATGAAGCTAACTAAAATCTTTCCTGGTTTTTGGAAGCTGGCATGGATCAGCTATGTGGCTCCAAAGTTTTACCGACACAAAAAACATCAACTGTTACTAGTTCAGTAACACAGATATTTTGTATATTAACAATGCTGTTTGTTCAGCATTTCCATCATTTGATTTTGCACTTCCTCCTAGTATCTTTTCTTTTGGTCAGAATAAGAAGTATTGGTGCACTTGGAGGGTGTTTTGATTTTTGATTCTTGGGGTGTTTTTTTTTGTTTGGGGTATTTTTGGTGTACATTTGTGTATGTTTTTGTATGTGTGTGGGTATGTGCGTACACACTGGAGAGCAAATTGGAAAACAGTTCTATTTATCCTCCTCTTTTCCCCAGTAGAAATAAAACACATCTTTACATTAAAAATAAAATTTGGGCATTGACCTCTTTCCCCATCAAATTAAGTTTCTATTTTAGTGGGATATAAATATAAATTTACTGTTTCAAGTAATTATTTTATATTACTGTCCTCACCCTAACACAGTATCATTATTACCACCACCCCATTCCTCATGCCCTCTGTAGGTTAAAAAAATTTTTTTTTCACACAGGAAGTGGTAAAACACTTCAGTGCAACTTCCTGAGTAAATAACGTGTTTTTATATATTTTTTAATTTTTTAAAAATATATTTTATTGATTTTTTTACAGAGAGGAAGGGAGAGGGATAGAGAGTTAGAAACATCAATGAGAGAGAAACATCGATCAGCTGCCTCCTGCACACCCCAAACTGGGGATGTGCCCGCAACCAAGGTACATGCCCCTGGCCAGAATCGAACCTGGGACCCTTCAGTCCGCAGGCCGACGCTCTGTCCACTGAGCCAAACCGGTTAGGGCAACGTGTTTTTTTAAAATTGATTTCAGAGAGAGAGAGAGAGAAACATCAATGATGAGAGGGAATCGTTGATCAGCTGCCTCCTGCTCACTGGGGATGCCCTTCTGTTTCATAGATTGGCCAGGCAGTAAATGACATTTTTTGTTTTTTAAAAAATATTTTTTTATTTATTTCAGAGAGGGAGAGAGAGATAGAAACGTCAATGATGAGAGAAACCCAAGCATGTGCTCTTGTCTGGAATCGAACCTGGGACCCTTCAGTCTGCAGGCTGATGCTCTATCCGCTGAGTCAAACCAGTTCACATAGAGCTTTTCTTTTTTGAGAAACAGTTTGCAGTAATAATACATATAAGTGCTGTATAAGGGAATTTTGATTTTTTGCCCCTTAATATGAATTTTCCTAGTTTTATCTCAGAAAATGTCCTGTTCTTTACATTGATCCTGGTATTTGCTTTGCAGGAATTTATGTTGATGCAGTCAACTCCTTGGGCCAGACGCCGCTTTTCCTTGCATCATTATTAGGCCTTACAAAACTAGTTGATATTCTGGTGGATTATGGATCAGATCCAAATCAGTAAGTAGATAATTTTCTATTATCTAGAAAATAAATAGTAGTGTATGCTTTTAAGATGAGTTAGGCATTTGGAAACTAATCTGACAAGATATTAAAATAACTTTTACTAACTTATGTCAATGACATACAGTTGTATGTGTATGTTGAAACATACCTTCAATGTTAATAAAAGCAGTTTTACTTGGCCCTATGAAATAAGTGAAACTTACTAGTCATTCATTCATTTATTAACTAGTTAGTCATTAACAGCATGCTTTTCATATTTTACCCCAGGTTATAATTTGTATGATTTATTTAAGCGGTTTTTACCAATTAATATACTTGGCATCACTTTATCAGGATGATTTTTGCCTGGCTCTTGTAGTTGTGGTTTAAAAGAATCTGCGATTTAATAGTTGGCCTAAATTTTAATATGGAACAGCAACACAATGTAATGAATCAGCTTTACAGTGAACATCCCTTTTCTTTACTTAGCACTTTTGATTTTCCCAGAGCCGTTCCAGACACTAAGCTCTCTAGATCTTTACAACTACCTCCTCGACAGAGATGAGACAGCATGTATTTTTACAGTTCACACTGGGTAGAAACAAACAGGTTTTTAATGCTTACATGATTCCATCTGATTTTCATAGTTCTGCCAGAATGTGAACCAATCATAAAAGTCATATAGTAGTTTGCCCATATTATGTAAAGAGGTCCTGTTCAAGGTATTGAACAAGCCATATTGATGTCAGAAAGTTTTACTTTTCTGTTGTTGTTCTCTTTTCTGTTATAAGATTGCTTACTTAGTGGGAGAAAACTTTGGAAAAAGAAAAAAAACCCCTCAAAAAGCAATCAGTATGAGAATTCTGTAACCAAGAGATATTACAAAGAAAATTTTTGCTTTGTTTCCATCCAGAATTTCTCTAGACTAACATACACCACTCTCCTGTCTCTAGTGTATTGTTTAATTTCAAAGGTCAGAAATAAAGGACTCACTCACCTGATGTTTGCAGAAAACAGCTCTCTAGGGAGGCCATCTGGGACTCCCTGCAGTTCCACAACCCAAAATGCAACATTTTCCAGTCATTTGCATTTACATCTGTTTTGTAGAGGTTTATTGCTCTTTTCTTCTTTTTAAAAATTGATTATTGATTTTAGAGAGAGAGGAAGGGGCGAGGGAGAGAAACATCGGTTTATTGTTCCACTTACTTATGCCTTCACTGGTTGATTCTTGTATGTGCCCTGACTGGGGAGATCGAACCTGCAACCTTTGCATATCAGGATGATGCTCTAACCAACTCAGCTATCCAGCCAGGGTACTGGATTCTTTAAAGATTAAATCATTCAACTCTAGTTTTCCAGCCCTGACCCGGTGGGTCAGTTGGTTGGAGCAGCATCCCGATGTGCCAGGATTGCAGATCCTGTATCAGTCAGGACACACATACAAGAATCAACCAATGAATATAAGTGGAACAACAAGTCCATGGTGCTTCTCTCTCTCTCTCTCTCTCTCTCTCTCTCTCTCTCTTTCAATTAAATAAATAAAAAAAGAAGAAGAAAAACCTTTAATATTCCAGATTAGGGAACTGATACCCAGAAATTGTAAGTGAAAGGTTTATTTTGGTATAAAAAACATTATTCCTTTCTTTTTTAGCATTCATGAGAAATGAAAAATAATGTCCTCTCTCTCTTCCCTCATCCCTCCTTACTGTTTATGGGAAGAATGATTAGAAGATTGTAAAACATTATACAAATGTGTTTTGAGAGCAGAGAGGATATTACAGTTTTCAAAGTCCAGTGTACCGCACTGCTTGTCAAACCCAGCAGTAGAAGCTGGCTCAACGTGAGCCATCCAGTGGTTCCCGGGTGCCTGGGGACAGGCCAGCATGTTGGTGTCACCTGGGGAACTTGTAAAAAATATACATTCCTGCCCAGCCAGTGTGGCTCTGTAGTTGAGCATCAACCTATGAACCAGGAGGTCATGGTTCGATTCCCGGTCAGGGCACATGCCCGAGTTGCGGGATCGATGATCCCCAGTGGGGGGCGTGCAGGAGGCAGCCGATCAATGTTGATGTCGATGTTTCTTTCTCCTGCTCCCTTCCTCTCTCTCTAAAATCAATAAAAACAAAAAACAGTTTAAAAAAAAAGTAGGTTTACATTTGTGAGTACGCGAAATAGTTTATTCTTATATTATTGTTCATTAATTGTTGTTTTATTTTCCATAGGAACAACTGCAAAGCTACTTTTTCCCTATCCTGTATGGTCTCAAATGGAAATTTCTTCAACATATATATTGAGTCCAGAACAGTTTATATAACACATTCTTTTTTTTGTAAAAAAAAAATATACTTTATTGACTTTTCACAGAGAGGAAGGGAGAGGGGCAGAGAGCTAGAAACATCCATGAGAGAGAAACATCGATCAGCTGCCTCTTGCACACCCCCCACTGGGGATGTGCCCACAACCAAGGCACATGCCCTTGACCGGAATCGACCCCGGGACCCCTCAGTCCACAGGCCGCCGCTCTAGCCACCGAGCCAAACCGGTCAGGGCATATATAACACATTCTTATTCCTACCTGTATATGCACAGGAAATTTCTGGGAGGATACACTTATATAGTAATTGCCTCTGGGCAAGAGATCTGTGGGGTCTGGAGTTGGAAGAATGTTCTTATTTTTCTTATCTCTTCTTCCTCCTTATTTGACTTCTCTTTCCCCATTTGTGTTTTTCTTTAAAAAAAAATGTTTTTATTGATTTCAGAGAGGAAGGGAGAGATAGAAACATCAATGATGAGAAGAATCATCAACCAGCTGCCTCCTGCACACCCCCTACTGGGGATCAAGCCTGCAGCTCGGGCATGTGCCTGACCGGGAATCGAACCACAACCTTCTGGTTCATGGGTCACTCAACCACCGAGCCCCACCGGGTCGGCTGTTTTTGTTTTCAGTTAAAGAGAGAAAGCTCTCCGGGTGATTCTGTCCTGCAGCCAAGTTAGGAATCACAGCTACAGGTCACATCCCACTATATCTTGGACACAATAAGGGCCAAGATAGTTTATTGGCTTTGGTTAAATTTTTCTGACTTCTAGATCCTTCTTGCCCAGATTGCTCATGCCAAGGTCTGTGGGCCTCTGCCATAGGACTTGGGAGCTAGAGACATTCTCACATGAGAGAGACCCCAGGACTCAGCAAACATGAATTGTTTTCAGGGCAGCCAGTGTCAGGGATTAGAGGGGGAAAGAACACCAATTTGGAACCACACCCATACCGGGCTGTGGCCCTCAGTTCTGCCCTTTTGGTTCCTCACTTATTCTCGGGAAGTGATAGTGCCTTGAAGGGTAGAGGTAAGGATGGAGAAAGGGTGTGTGTGTAAAGCTCATTTTGGCACAGACCGGACACCTTCCAAATGGCATGACTATAATCCTCATCGCCAAAGGTGGCCTCTGTAGAAAGGAAGCCTCCTGTCACCCATTGAATCCCCCCTGCTCTGTGGAAGGGAGGGGTGTTGCCATGGACACTCCTTGTATCCCCCTCCAGCCGCTGCTTTGATGGGAGCACCCCTGTGCACGCAGCAGCCTTTTCAGGCAATCAGTGGATCCTCAGCAAAGTGTTGGACGCAGGGGGTGACCTTCGACTCCACGACGAGAAGGGTCAAAGCCCGCAGGCCTGGGCCCTGACAGCCGGGAAGGAGTGCAGCACTATGGTAAGGGTGGGCCCCCTCTGCAGCCACCCTCAAGGCCGAGCACTGGGCTGGGAGCCAGGAGCCCAGGGCTAGCGGCTGGCCCTGGGACAGCACAAGAAGGGGAGGGGAGAGGGGGACAGTTTTCTCCCCTCACTGCCCTTCCTCTGGTTCTCCAGCTCATTAGCTGTTGGACCTTGGACAAATAACTTGACTCTTCCTGCCTAGTTTATCTGTTGAAGGAGGAGGGACTTGGAGGAAATTATTGCCAACATCTCCCTGAAAACATTTCATACCTTTGGAAAATCACCAGTGGTTCTCAACCTTCTGGCCCTTTAAATACAGTTCCTCATGTTGTGACCCAACCATAAAATTATTTTCGTTGCTACTTCATAACTGTAATGTTGCTACTGTTATGAATCGTAATGTAAATATCTGATACGCAGGATGGTCTTAGGCGACCCCTGTGAACGGGTTGTTCGACCGCCAAAGGGGTCGAGACCCACAGGTGGAGAACCGCTGACTTAGACCCTCCCTTTCCTGTTGGGGGGCTCCCGGCTCCTAGACCATTCACCTCAGACCACCTCACAATTCCTCTGAAGGGCGGGAGCCCCTTGCTGTGCGGCACTGAGCCTCTCTGTGGTGTTGCAGATGGTGGAGTTCATGCATCGCTGCGCCTCACACATGCAGGCCATCGTCCAGGACTTCTCCTGTGACCTCCTGAAGAAGGTTGACTCCACTGAGCGGCTCATCTGCAGCCTGCCCCGGTTCGGGGGCCTCATGCAGGGGTGAGTGCTGCCTCGAGCCGAGTGGGATATCCTGCATCGCCCCAGCCTCCTCCCAGGCCCCCGTAGCGTGGGCCACATAAGTCCCTCCAGCCTCTGGCTCACCCACAGGGATGAGCTCAGAAGGAGGTGTGGCCACTGGAGAAGGATGGCCATTCCCCGGCCAGGAATGTCCAGGGCAATGAGTTCTGGGCTCCAGTGGAGATGCCCTGTGCTCAGCAGAGAAGGAACTCTTCAGGTCTGGGCAGCTTAGCAGGAAGCCTTTCTCAGAACCTCTGGATGGAGTTGTTGTTGTTTTGATATCTTGAACTATGGAAAGCATATTTCTTTATTACTAAGGTTGCAAATGACCACAAATACTTAATTTACAGTTCCTCAGGCTATTTTGAGCTGGCGTGAGAGACTTGCTGCTAACTTGGGGTGGGCAGCTGCAGGAGACGGGCCGCAGGCTCAGTTATTTTAAATTCTTCGGACTTTATTGCCTTAGGGTTTGTAGTCAGAGAATCCTTTTCATTTTGGTTTTCTCTAATGGCTGTCTTTGTAATCGTCACACTCTGGAGGGCTCCCCCATCCTGTCCTTCTGTGCACATGGAGTCCTGGTTCTCCTCTGATGACCAGGACGCTGCTGGCTTCTTGGGCGAGATGAGTCAGAGATGCCCTTGAGCAGTTATGCCTAACGGCTCCCCCGGCTGCTTCTCTTGCCGGTCTTGGTTCTTTACCCAGAATCCAGAATTACCTATTAAAAATGGAAGTTGGGTTGTGCCCCTCACTTTGTACAAAAAACCTTCTTAGGGTCTTTCCCATGACTCTCAGGATAAACGCCCACTTTCCTCATCTGGCCTCTTTGCCCCTGCCTGTTCCAGTGCTCACACCGCCTGGCCAACCAGGAGGATCTTGGTAGACCACCTAGGGCCCAGGCTTAGTCCCTGCTGCTGCTCTGTGACCCCAGGCTCCACTTTCCCATCTGTAACATGAGAAAGGTGGACAAGAGAAGCTTTATGATTCTTTCCAGCTTTGACCATCCGTACTCGTTATTGCTCCATAATGAATCCCCCCACCCCCCAACTTAGCAGTTTCAAACAGTAGTAATCATTTGTAGCTCACATAGTTTCTGTTGGTCGGGAATCAGGGAATGGCTTAGCTGGGTGGTTGTAGTTCAGGGTTTCTCCAGAAGTTTCAGTAGAGATGTCTGCTGGGCTGTCATGACTGGGGCTGCAGGATCCAGCTCCAAGGCGGCACGGCACACTCCTGGCTCGGTGTCGGGCTTCCGTGTTGGTGCCTCATCCAGAGCAAGTGACCTGAGAAAGATCAGGGCAGAAGCCCTGGTGGATTTAGCCTTGGAAATCTCACCACTGTCATTTCTGCAATATGCTGTTGGGTTGCCAGGCCAGCTCTTTCTGTCCTGGGAGGGGCTGCACAAGGGCATGATTTCTAGGAGGTGAGAATCACAGGTGCCCTCTGAGAGGTGGCTCATATCACCTGCAGTTCCATGATAACAAGTTAAGTAGTGAAGTCAAAAGCCACTACACATTCTGAAAACTTGGTTCATCGTTGTTCCTCTGGATCTGGGTGATTAATCCTTATTTATTTCCTCTTTTAAATATTTCTAGAAGCCCGAATGGCCCTTCTAAACGACCGCGTAAAACTGGAGTCATTTCTGCCCAAAACATCCACAGCTTTGGCTTTGGGAAGGTAAGAGGTGGCCTCTGACGGCCAGTGTTTGCAGGACCAACTGGAGAGTCACCTGGCCCTCCTTCTGGACCTATGTCTCGCGGCGTTGTCCAGCTCCTCTGTCTCATCGTCTCCAAAGTGGGTTTTCTTTTTCTTCTTTACCACTTTTGCAGGACAAGTGCCTTTTCCTGTTGCTTTCCTTATTGAAAAAAAAGGTGGAAACTCTACAGAGATTCCTTGAGCTAGATTTCGGGAGTTTAGAAAATTATCCTTTACATTCCCAGTAAAGGCACCAAACATGGTCTCCCTGTAGAGGCAGAGAGCTGCGCCAACCCCGTGAGCCTTACTTGTGGTTTATGAGTGTTGTTGGCATGCCTTTAAGGAATTGACATTTTATTTATTTATTTATTTATTTATTTATTTATTTATTTTTAAGGAATTGCCATTTAAACAGAAATGTTTTGAGTATCTTTTGGATCATTGGTTCTGCCCATGGGAGAAAGAGAGTTAGGAAATGTTGCTGGGTGATTGGGTAATGTTTGCTGACACTCAGCCCAGTCCTGAGTCTGTTGGTTGTGCCAAGGTAGCCTGGGGTGGGTGTGGGGGAGGAGGAATGGTGACTGCACACAGGCCTGGGTTCTGTGGGAGACCCTGCTCAACGCTTCAGGCAAGTGTCTGAGCTCTTTCCATGAGCCTCAGTTTCCCCACTAGTAAAAGGGGAAGGATATTAGAACTTTGCAGGGTTTCTAGAAAGATTAAAGATAGTATAAATGACAGATAACGTCCCTAGGGGGGTTCGGCAAGTTGGTAAATAGCAGCCATCAGTATCTGGCTGATAAGATTCTGGATGAATTTTACTTTTTCTCTTTCCTCCCCACAATTTGAAGCTGTGTTTTGCTTTTAGTTTTGTCTTTCAGCGAGGACACGGGTGACCTATTTAGGATCTCTTCCGATCATTGGAGAAAAGGAAATAATTCAAGCTGATGATGAGCCTGCCTTCTCTTTCTGCAGTGGCCCCTACATGGTCATGACCAAGTAAGCAGCGTGGCCCGCGGGAGTTGTGAGCTAGTCCCATGGGGAGTACGGGCTTTGTGTGACTTCCTGATGCGTGGAGGGTTCTAGCCTAACACTGAAGGACACATGTCTGAATCGGGTTCTCAGCCTGGGCACCACTGACATACTCGTATTTGGCCGGATAGCCTTTGCTGGTGGTGGCTGTCCTGTCATTGTATGATATTCAGGAGCCACCCTGGTCTGTACTCTAGAGGCCAGTGGCAGCCCTCTTTGCCACCCCCTCGAGTTGTGATTGTAACAATCAGTGTCTACAGACATTGCCAAATGGCCCTGGTTGAGAACAACTGCTCTGAAAGACGACTCACGGCCGTGTTTTAACCTCTCTGCTTTCTAGTGAGTTAGAGGCAGCGTAGAGGAACGGTCTGGCCCCTGTTACAGGCCAGAGGGTATTGAGGTGCCCATAGAAGCCGGAACAGGTATTAGCTACAGCCCTCACCAACCAAATGCAGCGGAGGTGGCAGTGACAGAGTTTGGCTATGACAGAAGTCCCTGGGAGACCTGCCTCCTGCGGTCACAGGAGCTGTCCTGGCCAAGGTCTGTGGGCCTCCTTCAACCTGGACACTTTCCTGCCTGGGAGAAACCCCTTTCTAAAAGGGCTCTGTCCCTGCAGACCTGCGTCTTCCTGCCCAGGCCACCGGCCCGTCACCAGGTCCCTTCCTCCGCTCCATCCATTGCTGTGGCCTCTGCCCAGGTCATCACTGTCCCTCACCTAGACTGGCCTCCTAACTGGCTTCCCCTTCTCCAGACCACCCCTGCCTACCGTTTTCCACTGCTGGTACCATTGTCTTTCTAAAATAAGGGAGTTACTCCCTCAAATCGCTCAGCGACTTCCTGCCACCTGTCCTAAGTTCCTCGAGGTGCTT
>NW_005354050.1:274043-336566 GCF_000412655.1 Myotis brandtii | reverse complement strand
GTGGCGGGGGAGGGAGGGAGGAAAGACTGCACAGGGGCTTCGCAGGTTCTGTGTGAACTCTACCTGGTCTCTGGCTGGGGAACTGCTCACTGTAGAACTGGCTACTCACCGCCTTCTGCTCCAACTCTGTCCTGCCCTTGCAGCCTGGTGTGGAAGGGGAGCAGGGTCACAGTGAAGGAGCTGCATCTCCCCACCCACCCGCACTGCAGCAAGCTGCGGCTGGCCGACTTGCTCATTGCTGAGCAGGAGCACAGCAGGTGAGCAGGAAGCCCAAGGGCGGCACAGGCCCAGGCTCTTTACAGACGCAGGGTCAGGGCTGTTCAGGGCTCCCTGGGATGTGGAGACCACTCCCCTCAGCCTCAGCATTTCCTGACTGTTGGTTGATTTGACATCCAAGAGCTGCCAAGAAAAAAAAAAAGAGGAATTAATGAAAAGCCTGAGGAGTGGTGGAGGTGGTGGTGAGGGGGTCAGTTCTGTCAGTTGACTGACTCCCTATAACCGGTCTCTCTGATGGTCCAGCCTCCACGCCCACTGGCTCTCCTGCTACAGCCCCCGAGGCCTGGCCCGTTTTCAGCCCTGGACCCATCAGGACATGTGCTGTCCTGATTTCATAGAACTGGGTGTGCATGAGATCCACATGTCTGAGGAACTGTGTGTCTGCTATTGAGGCCCACCTATGGGTCTAGTACCTTATGTGGCCCCAGGGTAAGTCCTTCAGCTCTTGCTGAGGCAGGAGCTCGATTTGTGGTTCGCACCGGGGCTGTGGAGGCCATGGAACGGACCCTGGCTCGTCGAGCTCTTTCCGGGCAAGGTCAAACTCCTGCCGCAAGTATGTCAAGGCTGGAAGGCTCAGGCACAGCATGTACTTGGGCTTCTCCCTGATCTTGGTCTCCTCATCTCTAAACGATACATGTCTTGCAGGTGGTTGTTAGGATGGAGATGATGTCTGATAACTGCTCAGCAGCTCTTAGTGACATTGTCATTGATGACTCTCAGCCCTAAGGAGCTGATCAGTGAGAGGCCACAGATTCCAACAGACAACCCCACCCACCCCATCCTGTTTTCTTAGAAAAGCATTGTGTGCAAAATGGTATTTGTTTAGAATGTATTCAGGGGGCCCTGAAGAAAGGAAAGCGCCCTTTTTTGCATGTCCTTCTTCCCTCTGCCTCACCTGAAGCATCTTTTGCAGCAAATTGCGGCACCGCCACCTGCTGCAGCTGATGGCTGTGTGCCTGTCCCAGGACCTGGAGAAGACCCGCCTGGTTTACGAGCGCATCACCATCGGCACACTATTTAGTGTCCTCCATGAACGGGTGAGTGGCTGTTTCCATGGGCTTTTCCCTGGCTGCCCTCCCACTTCTCCCTGCCCTCTTCCCCTGCCTGAGCCGGAGAGCTCCCATTTGTGCAGCTGTGCATGCATGGAAAATAAATCTTAAAAAACCACAACAGTAAGACATTTATTTCTTTGTAATTTGTTTTCATTCTGGAAGATAAATCTTAATTTTCTACTTCGTGTTGGCTCTATAATGCACCATTTAGGGCTAAGTGCATTGGACCTACTGCGACTTTATTATTGTTAGTCCTCCTTCTGGGTCTGAGGGCTTAGCAGACCCAGAAGACACAGACACATTTCTAGCTAATTATTCAAATAGCCACTGGTCTTACTTTCCTGTATTTCCACTTGTGCCCTGCAGGACCTTGGCTATAGAGAAAGGCCTGTTTATATACAGGCCTTCATCAATCCCTTCTCACTGTTTTGATTTCCTGGGAGCAGGTGCATCTTCCCCGGCCCACAGATTTCCTGACAAGTATGCTTTGGGCTGAGTTGTGGCTTCAGAGAGGTCCTAGAGATTCATTTCCCCTCCATGACTTTGTTCTAAAGACCCTGGGCAGGAATGAGCAGAGACCCTCCGGGAAGGGCCCTTCCCCAAAGCCATCCCTCCTGCCCGAGGACCTCCTGCTAGCGTCCTGGTTTCCCTTTCCTCTCCTTGGGTGCGGGCGTTAACTGGAAATGCCACCTCTTCAGGAGAGACCTGGTATGACTTTAATCATGTGGGTGCAGTGGTGGAAGTGATTTTCTGTGCTCTTAGGAGGAACGTTCTCGGTCATCTGACTGGAGTAGGGACTGGATGGGTCCTTTAAGGTTCCAGGTTCTCCCAGCAGCACAGGTTTGGGCGAGGGCTGAGGGGCAGGGCAGGTTCATTGCTGGTGGTGGTGAGCCCACCCTGGATGCCCTTGCCAGGCTTTGAGAACTTTCTCCTCATTTTTCATGGTGTGAAGCAGCTGAGCTGAGGGAAAGGAGCCCAGGTTTGGTGTCAGGGGTCCTGGGTCAGTGGGGCCTTGGGCCAGTCACTGAGCCCCACCAAGCTTTAGGTTCTCCACCTGTAAAATGGGAGCACTGAGTAGTAGTGGCGATCAATTGAAAAGACTTTGGAAGCTAAAAAACAAAGGGGGCTCAGTCCCTGAGGGGCTTTGGGACAGTTACTTGTTCCTGGCCAGCTTATCTCTTGCTTGCAGCGCTCCGAGTTCCCCCTGCTGCACATGGAGGAGATCGTGCACCTGCTGCTCCAGATCTCCGACGCCCTGCGATACCTGCATTCCTGGGGCTTTATCCACCGCGCCCTCAGCTCCTATGCCATCCACATCGTCTCCACATGGGAAGCGAGGCTGACCAACCTGGAGTACATGCTGGAAAGGTAGGTGAACCTGGATCATGACTTCCAATGTGGGCGGGGCTTCTCCCCATTGGTGGGCTGAACTGTCCATCAGTGGGGCAAGAGGTTTCCCACATGCTCTGTCTGCCAAGATTAGAGGCGCTTTGGGACAGTTACTTGTGCTCAGGACATTCTCATTTTAATAACCATTTAACAAGCAGGAGCACCGATTAGCCAGCGTGTGTAAACGCTCTAACTGTCCACTTTAGAATTTTCAGTGGCTTAAGACAGCCAAGGTGTGTTTCTCACTCACAATGCAGTTTAGTGTGTGTGTTGGAGGGGGACACTCACTGTGTTTCGTGTTCCTCCAATCCGTGGCCCTGCCACCACCCAGGCCTCAGTCCCCCACCGTGTCTTCTGCATCACTGGTCAGTGAGCAAGAAAGAGCATGGAGGGCACACAAAAGGTGTGTTTCTCACTCACAATGCAGTTTAGTGTGTGTTGGAGGGGGACACTCACTGTGTTCCGTGTTCCTCCAATCCTTGGCCCTGCCACCACCCAGGCCTCAGTCCCCCACCATGTCTTCTGCATCACTGGTCAATGAGCAAGAAAGAGCATGGAGGGCACACAGTGGGCTTTAGTGCAGCGGTCACCAACCTTTTGGACCTCATGGACCACTAGTGGTCCGCGGACCACCGGTTGGCAACCACTGCTTTAGTGGGTATGTCACTGCTTCCTGCTTGGAGTGGCCAGAGTCCAGTCACCTTCTCAGTTGAAGGGAGGCTGGGAAACAGGCCATAGCTGTGCATTCTGGAAGGAGAGGAAGGCAATGGGTGCTCAGCCTTACAGTCCTGGCCCAGAGGGGCACTGGGGTGTTCCCTGCCCTCAAGGGTCTCAGTGCAGTGAGGAAGGCAGTGACAAAAATAACACCCTCATTGTCCTGGCTGGTTTGACTCAGTGGATAGAGCATCTGCCCAAGGACTGAAGGGTCCCGGGTTTGATTCTGGTCAAGGGCATGTACCTCCCTGGCCCTCGTCAGCGCATGCAGGGCAACCAATTGATGTCTCATGTGTCTCTGTCACATTGATGTTTCTCTTTTCTCTGTCTCTCCCCCTCCCTTCCGCTCTCTCTAAGAATATCAATGGAAAAGTAGCCTCAGGTGAGGATTAACGAGAAAAGAGAAGAAGATCCCCTCGCTCCTGCGTGTGCAGGGGCCGTGATGGGACAAGAGAGAAGCAGGGACAGTTAGGGGGACTGGAGCAGTTTTCCATGTGGGAACCGGTGGAGGCCAGAGCGCTATCTCCAGTTGAGCTGCTCAGCTTCAGATCTGGTCCATGGTCAATCCCAGTTAAACCTTTCCTTTTTTAAAACCATTACCTACACGATTAAGTCTAGGCACTTTGCAGGGTGTGGAAGCCTTCCAGGGTGGGGCTCCGCCCACATGGCCAACCTCATCGCTTCCCACTCCCTGCCTGGCCCTCTGAAGCCACTTTCAGCCTGCTATTTCAGTGTTTATCTTTTTTTAAAAAAATATATTTATTGATTTAAGAGAGGAAGGGAGAGGGAGGAAGAGATAGAAACATCAATGATGAGAGATAATCATTGATTGGCTGCCTTCTGCACGGCCCCTACTGGGGATCAAGCCTGCAATCTGGGCATGAGCCCTTGGCTGGAATCGAACCTGGTACCTTTCAGTCCACAGGCGGATGCTCTATCCACTGAGCCAACCGGCTAGGGCAGTGTTTATCTTTTTAAACTCACTTCAGACAGTCTCCCACCACATCCCACGAGGCCTATACTAAAGCCCTCTCCCCACAGCACTTTGCCTATTTCACTTCTCCACAGTCAAGTGAGTCTGCCCCACCAGATGGCAGGCTCTGAGAGGGCGGGACCATGGCTTGTTCATATTCAGCACCCAGCGCTGGGCGGGGCCTGCCACCCAGTAAGTACTTAGTACGTGTTTATTAAGGGAATGGATGAGTGTAGGTGAAGGGAAAACTGGAAATGGTTTAGGATAGGGTTGATCACTTTGGCTGTGTGTTCAGGAGCAGTGGAAGCGGAAGGGTTTGGACATATTTGCTATTGATGGCAGAGGCTTCTCAGGGAGGCTGTGACAGAATCCAAGCTGTTTGCCAGTGATGGAGCGCCATCTGCTGTTGAGCTCTCCACGGAGATGTGAATCCTAGCGTGAAAGGGAGCTTTGGAGAGGCCCAGCCTAACCTGCCCTTGTGTAGATGAGGAAACAGAAGCCCAGAGAGGTGAAGAGATGGTGTGGTTATCCAGCTGTGGCTGTAGGGGCGGATGGATCGGAGGAAGACGAACTAGAAGGCCATAGGGCAGGGCCTGGTGGTGACCGAGGAGCCAAAATAGAAGGGAAATGTGAGATGCACTGAGGAGCTGGGTCGAGGGAGGGTCTGGAAGGCAACTGGGTAGGAAGGTATGAGTTCTCTTTTGGGCTAAATTCAGTGGTTCGCAACCTGTGGGTCGCGACCCCTTTGGGGGTCGAACGACCCATTCACAGGGGTCACCTAAGACCATCGGAAAACACATATATATATATGATTACATATTGTTTTTGTGATTAATCACTATGCTTTAATTATGTTCAATTTGTAACAATGAAATTGGGGGTCACCACAACATGAGGAACTGTATTAAAGGGTCACGGCATTAGGAAGGTTGAGAACCACTGGGCTAATTGATCTCAAAATGGAACTTCAGACAGAAATGTCGGTCAGCAAGTAGTTGTGTCCATAGCAGTGTACTCTTCTTTGACAGCTGATGACACCAGTTGATTCTACAGGAATCCAAAATAGCTTCTAGTCCCACACTTATTTTTGGAGACACTCTATTTGAGCAGGTCAGTTTGTTGAATGTCATTGTCAAGGGTACCCTCCATCTTGGTGTAAAAATGATAACAGCAGTCTCGCCTGTTCTTTGACTCCTTCCTAATGGACTCTTAAGAGCTGAACTTGACCTTGCCAGTGGTATCAAATAGCCGCAGCCAGATGTACTTTTAATGATGTCAGGGCTGAAGCCCAGAAAAGTAACTGCCCTAGAATGACAGCCAGAAAAGAAACCCTCCCTCAACTAGCTTTAACAGAGAAGGAAGAGGGATTGTAAGAGAGGAAGGTGAGTGGAAGGAAGTAAAGGAGAAAGAATATAAATCCTGGTTGTAAGTGACTTGTCTCCTGCTAGAGCCTTAGACAAGCTTGAGAGGTCTGACCAGCTAGGTGACTGTTTCCTGCAGATAAAGAGCCAAGTGTGCCAGTCCTCAGGATATATCTCTGACCATGAAACACACCATTGCTTTTCCTGTGATACTAATATAATATTGGCATGTGTATCCATGCTGTTCGCACTATACCAGGCCACATCTAACTTATTAGCAATGCCACTAAAAGTCAGTATCAGCATTTGTAACTTTGTGGCTTCCTGAACTCACTGCTATCTATCAAAAGCTCTGCTAGAAAGAATATTATTTAGGGAAGTTTGTCCCAAGTCTGAGAAACACATCCCATCCTATATAATCTATTCTTTGCCAGGCCAGCAAAGAATTGCTGGTCACTTGCTTTTAAAAAACTTAATTTTTAATTATCAACCAGCGGTCATCAAGTCTTTACCAAATGCCTACTGCAATATTAATACTAATTTCTAACTTCCATAGTGTTTTATGCTTCACAGAGTGTTTCCCCACACATGATCTCATTTGATGCTCATGATAGCTGGGTGTAGAACTCAGCGCTGACCTCACTCTGAAGACTCTCATTGGCTCAGAATACATTTAGGACGCTCTGTTTTAGTTCTTGAGAAGTCTGATTGGGAAGTTGAGTTTGCTGTTTTAAAATAAATTTTATTTATTGATTTTAGAAAGAGAGAGAGAAAAATGGATTTGTTGCTGCACTTATTTATGCATTTATTGGTTGATTCTTTTTTAAAAAAAATATGTTTTATTGATTTTCTACAGAGAGGAAGGGAGAGGGATAGAGGGTTAGAAACATCGATGAGAGAGAAACATTGATCAGCCTCCTCCTGCACACCCCCCACTGGGGATGTGCCCGCAACCAAGGTACATGCCCTTGACCAGAATCGAACCTGGGACCCTTGAGTCCGCAGGCCGACGCTCTATCCACTGAGCCAAACCGGTTCTGGCATATTGGTTGATTCTTGTGTGTGCCCTGATGGGGATCGAACTTGAAACCTTGGTATTTAGGGACGATGCTCTAACCAACTGAGCTACCCAGGCCAGGGGGAAATTGAGTTATTCAAGCAAATCTGTGAGCCTTTAGTGCTGAACTGGGAGGGCTCATTCCCAAGAGAGCAGAGTTCAGAAAAGGAGCAACCAGAAGGAGCTGGAGGGGTCCCAGACGGCTTAGATAAAGCAGCTTGGGCTTCAGGAGGGTCTTGACAGAGTCTTAGTCAAAAGTAAGTGCTGACGGGCTGGTGTAAGTGGATACAGCTGGGGGGTGGGGTGCCTGATTCCCCGTCAGGGTGCAGGCCCCGGTTGCGGGCTCGATCCCCAGTAGGGGGCGTGCAGGAGGCAGCCCATCCATGATTCTCTGTCCTCATGGATGTTTCCACCTCTCTCTCTCCCTCTCCCCTCCTCTCTGACATCAATAAAAATATATATTTATAAAAAAAAAAAAAAAGTAAGTGCTGAGGCCCTGGTGTAAGTTGAGATACAGCGATATAAAAGACAGCTAAGGTGCCTGCCTGCCCTCGTGGAGTTGACTCTGGTGGAGGGAAGACAGATAATAAACAATAAATAAATAAGAAATTAAGATAATAACTGCCCTGAAACCAATAAAGCAGGACTACTTTAAATTAGGTAGTCAGGAAGGCCTCTCTGAAGAGGTGATTTTCAAGCTAATACCTCGGTTACAAGAAGCAACAGTCACTCTGGCGTCTGTGGGCAGAACATACTGGGCAGAAGAAGCCAGCCTTTAGTGCTGAACTGGGAGGGCTCATTCCCAAGAGAGCAGAGTTCAGAAAAGGAGCAACCAGAAGGAGCTGGAGGGGTCCCAGACGGCTTAGATAAAGCAGCTTGGGCTTCAGGAGGGTCTTGACAGAGTCTTAGTCAAAAGTAAGTGCTGAGGCCCTGGTGTAAGTTGGATACAGCGATAAAAAGACAGCTAAGGTGCCTGCCTGCCCTCGTGGAGCTGACTCTGGTGGAGGGAAGACAGGTAATAAACAATAAATAAATGAGTAAGAAATTAAGATAATAACTGCTCTGAAACCAGTAAAGCAGGACTACTTTAAAGTAGGTAGTCAGGAAGGCCTCTCTGAAGAGGTGATTTTCAAGCTAATACCTCGGTTACAAGAAGCAGCAGTCACTCTGGCGTCTGTGGGCAGAACATACTGGGCAGAAGAAGCCACCAATGCAAAGACCAGAAGTGGTGATGTGCTTGGCATGTTGGAGAAACTGAAAGAGGGTTCCTGAGACATGAGGGGAGTAAGTGAGCAGGAGAGATCAGCCAGGTGTGGTGGGAGGATGGGCAGGCCCACAGGGTAGGAATGGTGAAGAATTGCAGGTGTTGGAATAGCAGGCAGCTAGGGTTGGCTCAGGGTCAAGCTGAGTTTCCAGAAGCGCAGGAGGTTGCTGGTCTGCAGAGGCTAATGTTTTTACAAATGTACTGTGTGGTGATGGCAATGATCCTTTAAGACATGAGCCCTACCTTGTGTTTCCTTCTGCAGCCAGGACAGAGATGTACACAGGGACCTGACTCGAGTCCCCCTCCCGGCCCAGCTGTACAGGTGGGCTGCCCCAGAAGTTATTTTGCAGAAGGAAGTCACAGTGAAGTCAGACATCTACAGCTTTTCTGTGATCATACAGGAGATTTTAACAGGTAGATCAAAGAGGACATTGACTTGACCAAAGTCCCTATTCTTAGGTTGGATTCTCTCTCTCTCTCTCCCCCCTCAAGAGTTACCTAGTTTGATGAAAATGCAGGATATAGAAAAAAGATTTCTTCAAGAAAACTTTTTTCTGCTTATGGAAGATATAAAACAACCTCAGAGAAATCTTCCTCTTTTAACCTGTTAAGACTCAGCAAAGCCTCTCTATCAGCTTGTCAGTGGTAATGCATTTAATCCAAGAAAAGTTTTTAAACTGAATATAGGAGCCCCTGAAGAATTTGAAAATGAGTGAGGAAGACTGGGCTCTGAGAAGTAAACTGTGAAGTTAAACACACCCAGGTTCCTTGTATATATAATCAGTGTCACTTAAAGACATGATCAGTACCTGCAGACAGAAGGAATCCTTTGGGAGAGGGACACACACACACACACCCATAAAACCCCAGTTAGCAGTGTTTACAGTCCCAGAGGCAAAATCACACCTTCTGTGAGAGGAGTGGAATGCATTGGTGACCCATGAAATATTCCTGTGGTCCCCAGGTCTGCCAGTGGGAAGCTCATGTGTACATGACTCTGTGACTACCTTTTCCTGTTTCTACAGCAGGGATTCCCCTGGTAAATGGGGAAAGTGGTCTCTCATTTGTGATTGGACTTTCAAGTCGTTTTCCTACAGAAATTAATGTTTAAAGGGGTTGAGTGACTTGACCAAGGACACCCCATATCACCTGATTTCTTAATGTTACTCCTGACTCTTTCCTTAACAGATAACATACCCTGGGATGGCTTAGATGGCTCAGTTATTAAAAGAGCCATAGTCGTGGGAAATTATTTGGAAGCTGACTTCAGGCTTCCAAAACCTTACTATGATATTGTTAAGTCAGGCATCCAGGTCAGACAGAAAGACCGAACTCTGAACCTTCAAGATATCCAGTATATCCTGAAGAATGACCTAAAGGTAAGATCTGAAGCTGTTAGGAGTGTATTTCTGCTTGCTCATCTCAGGAGAGTATGGAGTTAGAAACCAAGAAGAAGCTAGAGGCCATGTGGTAAGAATTTTTGGAAATCCTCATTTTATTACACCTATTCTGTGTGAGGGTAGCAAGGAATTGATGGAGGGAAGCTGGGGAGGGTCCATACGTAGTTGGGGCACAGAGTGAGATTCAGTGAATGGCAGCTGCTGTTGTTACTTTTATAATAATAACAATGGCCCTGGCCGGTTCTGCTCACTAGTTAGAACATTGGCATGCAGACTAAAAGGTCTCAGATTCGATTCCTGGTCTAGGGCACGTACCTCAGTTGCAGGTTTAATCCGTGGCCATGGTCGGGGCACACGCAGGAGGCAACCAATTGATGTGTGTCTCACATCGATGTTTCTCTATGTCCCCCTGCCTTCCCTCCCTTCCACTCTCTAAAAGTCAATGAATTTTTAGAGGATTAAAAAAATAAAATAATAATAACAATGAATTAGCTAATTGGGAATATAGTCAGTCTACTCAACAGGAGTAAGAGGGAGTTTATTTGATACCTAGATCTGTTTCAGAAACACCAGTGACATGCAGATGATTGCAAATGTCCTTGATAATTTTTCCCTTGTCACAGGAATTGATTGGAGCCCAGAGAACTCAGCCAACTGAGAGCCCCAGGGTGCAGAGATATGAAGGCCATCCTGATGTCGGTGTCTATCTAGGACTGACTTCAGAACATCTGAAAGAGAACCCTGACTTGGAAATAAAAGAGCTGAAGGAAGCGGGTATGGCCTTACCCCACAGGTTTGGCATGACTGTGTTCTGAGAGTCACAGGTTGCAACTAATCAATTCCTCCAAACTGTACATGTCACTCACACTGGGAAAAGATGGGTGCCTTAGGAGAGAAAAATCAAGATCCTTGAAA
Organism: Myotis brandtii; assembly: GCF_000412655.1. Classification (NCBI taxonomy): domain Eukaryota; kingdom Metazoa; phylum Chordata; class Mammalia; order Chiroptera; family Vespertilionidae; genus Myotis; species Myotis brandtii. Next base: position 326,165 of record NW_005354050.1, on the reverse strand, counting down.
TTATTAAATTAAAAATTTTGACCTCCATATACACCTTGGTTGGATCCAGAACTAAGCAGTAGCAACCAGGTAATTTCTAGCATGATTATCCTTAGGAATTTATCTAATTGCTTCACAAATAAAAACGATGATTTCTTAATTTAAAACTATTATCTGCTCCTTATAAAAAATGGAGATAGTACAAAGAATAAAATTACTTAGCATTTTAATTCTGCCACTTAGAAATAATTTGTTAATATTTTGGTGTTTCTTCTAATATTTTGCTTTTTAGTTCATTTCTAAACCTTGAATTCAGAGCTGGAAAGCGCCTTGCAGTCATCCTTAATGCGCTCACATTCCAAATGAGAAAAATGAGAAAAGCAAGGGTCAGAGAGGTCGTGGCTCACTCCAGATTCCAGAGCTCGTTACCCAAGATTCCAGAGCTGGAACCCAATCCACGTGACCGCTCTCTCTGACTCTCTCTGGACAGGGACAGAGGCCTCCAGAGTGGTTCTCCAAGCTCTCACTGCTTTGGCTCCTCTGTCCTGTTCTCTGCGAGCTGTACACCATCAACCAGGGGTGATGGCTGGTCAGTCTTGGTGTTACTTATTGAGGTCTTATTGTTCCCATGATACAGTGGAGTCTTAGGCAGTGTCTACTTTTATCAAATGCTCACCAAGAGCATAACTTTAACTGACATGAATATTTGAACTCTTTTGTGTGTAAAGAAGTCTGTGAGTTTAGTCCTTAAGAGTCAGGGGCCTGTAATTTGCATGTCCTGACAGTTACGCATGTTTTTTAAAATACGTTTTTATTGATGAGAAAGAGAGAGAGAAACATCAATGAGAGCAGAGTCAGGGGCCTGTAATTTGCATGTCCTGACAGTTATGCATGTTTTTTAAAATATGTTTTTATTGATGAGAGAGAGAGAGAGAGAGAAACATCAGTGAGAGCGAAACATCGATTGGCTACGTCCTGCACACCCCCTACTGGAGATCAAACCCAAAATCCAGGCATGTGCCCTGACATGGAATGGAACCATCAACCTCTTAGTGCATAAGATGATGCTCCATCAATCCACTGAGCCACACCGGCCGGGCATGCATGTTTTCTTTTTAAACTGAATAATACATTCTGTAGGAATAGAAGGAATGCAACAAGATTAGAATTTTATAATATACATTAGACTTTTATGTAAGAGGTGCTCCATTTTATTCCAAAGAAATTTCCTTTATTTCCCTGTCTTTGCTATATTCTTCAAAGCAATAAATAGTAATTACTGCTTTTGTAGATAAGTTGCTCATTTGTGTTAAGCAGTAATTATAACTTTATATTTTAAGTCCTTATCATCTCCAGAAACTCCTTTCTTTTCACTGTACAGTCTCACAGTAAAATATATTGTACTCAAATTCAAAGAGGCAGAGGCCCAAGGATGTTTAAGTACTGATTTAGTAATAGTGTCTACTGGAACCAACCTTCTGTTTATTTACATGATTAAACTGCTGCAGTAATAGAAATGAAAGCTATGTTAATGAAAAAGGAACTCAGGAATGAGGTCATTAAATATAACTAAGTACATTTTAAATATAAATAACATGTATTTCCTGATTAGTACCAAGTAAATATCTAAACTATCTATCTTGAATTCTGATCTTAAAAAAAGGTCAGAGATAATCAGGAAGAAGTGCTTCAGATTATCAGGTTCATTTTGAAAACAATGAGTTCCTCTGAGAGTATCACCTTAGTCTTCTTATCAGAGATTTCTGCTGGTCCTTTTGTTGCTAATCCCTTTGTGTCTTGCCCTTATAATCTACTTTGCTTTTGCTTTTATCAAAGGATTCTTGTATAACTGTTTCAGGCCACATATGACTAACAAAGGGGGATTCAGAGGGTATATATGTGGCTCTGGGAACTTGCTGGACTCAAGAGCAAAACTGGAATGACAATCCCAGGTGTGAGCTCCTGAACCACAACCACGGAGCCTAAGTGGAAGTGTCCAGTTATGCATGTTTTTAAAATATATATATTTTTATTGATTTCCGATAGGAAGGGAGAGGGAGAGAGATAGAAACATCAATGATGAAAGAGGAATCAATCATCAATCAGCTGCCCCTCCAGTGGGGATCAAGCTCGCAACCTGAGCATGTGCCTTGACTGGGAATTGAACCATGACCTCCTGGTTCATAGGATGATGCTCAACCACTGAACCACACTGGCCAGGCAGTTATGCATGTTTTGAGCACACTGCACCTTAAGCTTAGAACATTTCCCCCAGGGTTTGGTCCCTCCCAGATTTTCTACCTCAGCCCATGTCAAAATGGGAACTTTCTCTTAGTTAGAAACACCCTTTGCCCCGCTGTGAGTGTGTCTGGTAGTCTTCCACACCTGGGAAGGGAGTGGGAAAACAGAAAGCTGCTTTCTGCTTTCTCATGTCACTCGAGCAACCACCAAGGCGCTTAGCTGCTGCATGTGATCACTCAACCGTTTGCATGTTACTGCTCCTTTCAACAGGCAGTCAGCTCCATTCACCAAGGAATCCCAGCGAGAAGGCCACACCAGATCCTCAGGTCCCGGATCCCAGTCTGATGGCCAAGGAGGCTCAGAGGCAAGATGCTGCTCCTCCTGCTTGCTTTGTGGCCAGGAGCCCCAGCTCAGGGCCGTCAAGCCTTTGCAGCTTCGAAATGAACGAAATCTACTCCCGCTGCCTGGACACGGAAGGTGACAAAGAGAAAGAGCCCCCAGGAGTTGGTTTATCTCTGGAGGGGGCCAGCCAAAACCAGGGAGGTGAGCTGACGTCCCTGGAAGAGGAGTTGGAAAAGATGGAGAGAGAGGCATGCTGCTTTTGTGAAAAGAGTGAGAGCTCTTCGGAAGCTGACACAGAGGTCTCCTTTGAGGACTGGGACCAGCAAAATGGTTCACTTAGTTCCCCCAGCCCACCTAAGCCAGCCAGAGAAGCCAAGTGCAAGGTGAGCAAGTGGTCCAAGACCGACATGTACATCAGTAAGTGTATACTAGATGTAAAGATCGCACAGGCAATGGCGAACCAGAATAATGAGAAAATCAAGCAGAAATTCAACGAGTATGAGAGGAGGCTGAAGGAGCAGGAGGAGTGCATGTCTCTGTGGGCTTCTTCAAGAATGTTTCCTAACCTCTCTCACTTGCCTGCGGCGGTGGGCCCCCCATCTTCCGTTTATATTCCTCCTGTCTTGCCAAGCCAGAGGCCAGATGCGGGTGGCAATTGCCCGACCCTAGCAAGGTTTCCAAGAACAGTGAGAGACTTTCAAGGGGAACATTTTGGCAGAAGGTCCAGGGGAAGAAGTAGCTGTGACTGGAAACCTTTTACTGCTTTCATTCAAGTCTCTGAAGAAAGCACTGGGGATTCATCAGAAAAAAGCCATCAGGTAAAGCTAAGAAGTGGAAGGTAGGGCATCTGAGCAGGACCTGGAGCCGGGTTCAACATTGCCCCTAACCCATATGCCAGGATGGACATACATACAGCCAATTCATAGGGAGGTCCTCAGCTCTGGGGGGGCTCCTCTTAGCTTTGGGAAATAAGGCCTCCAGGATGGAATGCCAAGGTACTTACTCTTCACCTTCCATTCCAAACCCAATACAAAGCTCATGTCCTTTTCTGTTGAACCACATGAAATTGCTGTTTTATAGATCAAAATAATCAAGCATTGACCATTTTACATGATTCAACTTACTAATTATGGTATCTTGGGCAAGTATTAATCCCCATTTGAAATTGCTTAATCATTCAGTCCCTGCCCCAAAGCCTGCTGCCTTAATATAATAGAGGGGAGAGTTGTTGGATCTTTAATGTCTGTTTTTCTGCTCATTCTTCATTTGTGCCCTGTCTGGGTTGGGTTGCTGAGGGCCAAGATTTCTATGTAAAGAGATGTGAAGAGATGATGTAGTACATGTGAAACATGCAAAGGGAAATTATCTTGGTAGATCTGGTTATTTTTACACATTTAGCAAGAATAGTTTTAAAAACAGAATGGAGAATAAAGAGGAGAATTCCTTCATCAAAACACTGACACATGTTTACTTCTTTTCAATCTGCTGACTCTTTGTGGCCCTGGAGAACAGAGCCCAGGTGAACAATTCCAGCCCACTCAAGGAGCCAGAGACAGTTCGGAAGGAAACAGAAACCAAAATACTTGCAGGTGGGTTACCATGCTATTGTCCTTTGTATCCCCAAGCCTGAACAATTCCAGCCCACTCAAGGAGCCAGAGACAGTACTTGCAGGTGGGTTACCGTGCTATTGTCCTTTGTATCCCAAGCCTTTAGACTCCCCTGTGACTCTGAGGTCACTTAATGATCTTCATACGTCTAGCGACAAAGAGTCTGTGAGTGACGAAGATTAGTGACACGGAAACAGATCTGGCAGGTTCCCTCTGTTCAGTGAGCAAAAAGAGCAGTGTAATGGGAACTTGTAGGAGACAGCAAAGGTAAAGCACCTGGTCGGGGAATCAGAGCTCATCAGCTGGCAAAAGCAAAGCACCTTGCCTTTCCAAAGCTGCCCGATGCTTTTTCTTATAAGAAATGGCAGGCCTTCCCTTTGCCAGTGCTCCAGAAATCAAACTGTTCGGTTCAAAATGAGTGTCACTGACCGGAGGGCAGACAGAGGGCGTCGAACACTCTCATTGTTACCCTGCAACCTCTGATTTCCAGCCGGATCAGTTAAATGAAGTCGAGTCAGCACAAATCACTGGAAGAAGAGCACATGTGTACCCTGGGTTTTTAAGAACTTAGGCAAAGCTAATTTATTTTGCATCAGGGGAATTATTTTTTTTTAATTACATATTGTTTTTGTGATTAATCACTATGCTTTAATTATGTTCAATTTGTAACAATGAAAATACATCCTGCATATCAGATATTTACATTATGATTCATAACAGTAGCAAAATTACAGTTATGAAGTAGCAACGAAAATAATTTTATGGTTGGGGAGGGGAATTATTAAAGGAGCATTAGATGGTTTTCAAGATAGACTAGTATGTCAATTTTAGTTTTCCTTTTCTGTGGTTAAATGACAGCATTTATCTACAGCTTTGAAATTAGTACTCGAAGAAAGATTTTTTATTCTCTCCCTCAGTGGTGACTGAGACTAATGACAATGTCTGCTGCGCCTTCCATGTTGGTAAATATGTACAGTAAGGGAAAATCAAAGAAAACCAGACACTTTAATTTAGTATATTTTATCTTTAGGAAGGGAAGAATTATTGTTATTTGTTAATCCTCACCTGGGGATATTTTTCCATTGATTTTGAGAGAGAGTGGAAGGGAGGGGGAGAGACAGAAACATCGATGTGAGATAGACACATCTATTGGTTGCCTCCTGCACACGCCCACAGCTGGGGCTCAAGCCTGCAACTAAGGTGTGTGTCCTTGACCGGAATCAAACCCAAGACCCTTCAGTCCATGGGCTGATGCTCTAACCACTGAGCAAAATCAGCTGAGGCAAAGAAGGGAATTATTGAAAAACCACCTCCCTGACATCAGAAGGTTTAGCACTCATGTCATTGATAGAGGCAGATGGGGTTCCAGTATAGCCATTAGATAACAAAGCTAAACTAGGGTTGTGGCCTTCCCTGCTCAGCTCCACCCTCTTTCTCCAAAAGAACAAAAAACAGACCAAAGCTTAACATTTTGCTACCAGTCCACCTAGTCTTTTTTGTATACATTTAAAAAACAAAAATTATATACATGTATATATTTTCTTTTTACCCTTATTTTATTGATTTTTTTACAGAGAGGAAGGAGAGGAATAGAGAGTTAGAAACATTGATGAGAGAGAAACATCGATCAGCTGCCTCCTGCACACCTCCTACTGAGGATGTGCCTGCAACCAAGGTACATGCCCTTGACCGGAATCGAACCCAGGACCCTTTGGTCCACAGGCCTACACTCTATCCACTGAGTCAAACCAGTTAGGGCACATGTGTATATTTTCAAAAAAATTAAATTTGTTAAGGTAACATTGAGCCCCACCCAGCTGGTTTTGCTCAGTGGATAGAGCATCAGCCTGAGGACTGAAGGGTCCCAGGTTCGATTTCAGCCAAGGGCACATGCCCAGGTTGTGGGCTTGATCCCCAGTAGGGGTGTGCAGAAGGCAGCCGATCAATGATTCTCTCTCATCATTGATGTTTCTCTCTCTCTCTCCTTTTCCCTTCCTTTCTGAAATCAATAAAAATATATTTTAAAAGTAACATTGATTAACAATATAGATTTCAGGTGTACAACTTTATAATACATGCATGTATTTTGATTATATCCTGATTATATAATTTTAATTATAATGGTATTCACCCTGATATTTCACTTTACATTAGAACATTATTAAAAACACCCTTGTAATGTAAACTTACTTTGAAATTGTTGGATTTCCCCCGTTGTTGAATTTTGGGTTGTTTCATTACTTTTTCTGTTATGAATAGGACCATAATGACTTGTCAGTAAAGCTTTTTCTAGATTTCGGGTCAGGTTCTTGATAGATTCCCAGAAGCACGGTCAAGGGTTTGAATGTCTTAAACATTCTTGACAGCTGTTGCCAAATTGCTCTTTATTTTTTATTTTATTTTTAAAAAAATATATTTTATTGATTTTTTACAGAGAGGAAGGGAGAGGGATAGAGAGTTAGAAACATCGATCAGCTGCCTCCTGCACGCCCCCTACTGGGGATGTGCCCGCAACCCAGGTACATGCCCTTGACCGAAATTGAACCCAGGACCCTTCAGTCCGCAGGCCAACGCTCTATCCACTGAGCCACACCGGTTAGAGCACCAAATTGCTCTTTAAAGAAGCTGATCAGCTCTGACCTTTCCAATGCCAACAGTCTCTCTGCTGCCTGGTGCAGTGGGAGAAGAGGGCATTCTGGATGGCGGGATTCATATGCATGCACAGATCACATACATTTTTTAGAGTTAGTGTAATGGACAATAAAAAAATACACTATCAGGGGATATTGAGAGGAAAAGAGACTCCCTTGTTTTGCAGATGAGGAAACCTTGCTTGGCCCAGAGAGAGTGAAGTTTGTGAAAGTCAGACAGCCAGTGGCAGGTCAGGGTCTAGAACTCAATGAAACTAGGCTTACGATCTCGGAATGTCTTTAAGATCCCTGGTGCCTTAAGTCTATCTTTACAAAGGTTAGTTATTGTACTCTCACTGATATGTAGGTGGGGCTGTTAACCAGAGAATTCTGATCGAAGGGCAGGAGCAGTTACTGAGCCATCACTTGTGTTCTGTGGCATTGAGGGGAAGAGGGGGCTCTGCAACAGCCTAAGGACCAGGATTCTGTCTGGTGAAACTGTATTTTAATTGGTTTCTTCTACTTCTGAAAATCTCCCAAGAGCACTTTTATCTTGAAATCTGAATTTGGAAATTAAAAAGAACCAAGAGACCATCTGACCCAGTCCTTTCATGTCTTAGCCAGGGACAGCCTGGAGAGTCCAGTGCCCAAGCCAAAGTGGCACAGCTGAATAGTTCACTCTTCACCATGTCAAACCACCCAAAGGGACCACCAGTGACAGCCACCCCTGTTCAGGGTTCTGCCAGGTAAGGAGTCTTGCTAGCTTAATGTTGAGGAGTCTGGCGCCCTCTGGTGGCAAGAAGGAGTCAGTGCAACCCCAGGAATGGTTCAGTCCTCTGGGTGGGCTGGTGGGCTAAGATCGTTGGTGTCAAGAACTTGAGCAAACTGATGTGTTTGTGTCCACCCTGCTCCCCTCCCCCTTCAAAAAACCTATACAATTTAGGATCAACATGGAATCTGTGTCTTCTGAAATATATAATACAAAGTCAAGAAATAATGAAGATGTTGGAAAGGGACACTTAAAATGGAAAAGTGAGTATAAAGTCATGGGTTCTGTTGGACATAATGAAGTTTAAAGTATATTTCTAACCTGGTTGTTATCTCTTAAGTACACAGCCTATACTGCACTGTCCTCCCACATTCTTTTCTTCCGTTAGATTGTTCCATTTTAAAAGCAAAGCCTTTCTGATTACTAACTGCAGAAGAGAAATGCTTTTTTTCACTTCTAGACCATATAAGAAATGTTTCTATTATATTCAGATGTAAATTACATAACAAGTGTAGTAAACATATACAATATGGGTATTTGAGACGCACCGTTATTAACTTAGAAACCCTGCAGTGTCACTTTCACATATCCTGTGGGCATTATCCTTTTGTGTCAGTTTTATCTTGTAAGCTTAAAAGGATACGATGTTCATGCCTTTTAAAAAATATTTTTATTGATATCAGAGAGGAAGGGAGAAGGAGAAAGAGATAGAAACATCAATGATGAGAGAGAGTCATTGATCAGCTGCCTCCTGCACCCCCATCCCCACTCCCCCGTCACTGGAGATTGAGCCCGAAACCCAGGCATGTGCCCTTGACCGGAATTGAACTTAGGACCCTTCAGTCCGCAGGCTGATGCTCTTACCACTGAGTCAAACCAGCTAGGCATGATGTTTATGCTTTTTTTTAAAAAAAAAAACACTAATGCTAAGTACATTAGCAAAAGTATAGAACATTTGGAATGAAAACACACACATATATGCACACCCCCAAAATATGAACTCATCATGGCCTAGAAAGCCTAGACAAACTCAAACAGAATCCTGTGGAATCTCTACAGACTGGGGGCTTTAGGTGTCATTTTCTTGTGACATCTTCAGAGCAAGAAGGTCCATCTACAAGTTTTCTGCTGCCTGGAATTCAGTAACAAGGGCTGTAACTAACATTCTTTTGCCCTGTCTTCACTCTGTCATCAATTCTCTCCCCTCTTCAAGCAAAACAGGGTAAGCTACAGGTGATGCAATTCTAAAAAGGCATATTTTTGTGAGAATATGAGCTATAAAAGTATTATATAGCTCTTTAAGAATCAAAAGCTTTTGTTTCCAATGTCCATGGTGCTGTTTTAAATAACGACTTTCTTTTGTATCCAGTGGAGGTTAAAAAAATGGCGGAGAAAGCAGCTGCTGGACAGCTGGCTGTACCTCCTTGGCATCCTCAGAGTAGTTCGACTTTAGAGAATGAGGCTGAGGCTGAAAACGAGCCTGATCCCTTGCTGCAGCCTCCCATTAGGGACGCTGAGAATGTGACTTGGCGGCGCGTTGTAGAGTATTCCAGGGAAAATGCGCCAGGAGGGAATGGCAAGCGTGACAAAACCGACAGTGGTGACCGTGAGGACGACCAGCGTGGCAGACAGCCTGGAAGCTTCCCCAGTAAGTTCAGTTGGAGGAATTGGGGTAGGCGAACTCGATCACATAATCAGCTCTCAAAGCTAAGAAAACCTCCTGGAATGTTTCCTTTGCTTGGTCCTCTCCTTCCCAACTGCCTGGGAACCCTGCATTCGAGGGGAAAGCAACATACTCTTTTGATCCCACTGTTCCTCCCACAGGTAAAGAAATCCGGAGATTCTTGAGTTTTTCTACTGCTGGAGCAGACCCATTTTTTCAAATGCAGTAAAATAATCCCCATGCACTGAACCTGGGGCTGGGTGTAACCTAGCAAGGAATTGAACCTTTCCTACCTGAGGGCAGTGGTGGACAGCCCTTCCTACTGCCCATTTCTTTGTATTGCACTTTAAGCTGGAAAAATTCCACTGGCTCTCAGAGAGTCTATGCCAGAGGAACTTTTGGCTCTCGTCACTTTATAGATTTCTACGTTAAAACTGCAGGCTGTGTATTTCCACCTGGTAATTTGCTTGTAATCAAGGCATAGGATGTTATTTCACAGTTGTTTACAAGTCAAAGGAACATCTAAAATGATCATCTATTTTAGGAAGAAAATCTATTGGCTTACGGGTTTTTTATTGTTTTGTTTTGGTTTTTTTGGTACTTTTTAGAGTTTGTCAAGCCCCATTTTTGACTGGGTGGATGATTCAGGAATGCATGTTGGGGCCAGGCTATGCTAACAGTCTCCACTCTCTAGACCAGAGGTAGGGAATGTCTGGTCCATGGGCCATATAAGGTTCATGAAATCATTTGGTCTGGCTCTGCCCAAGGCATTAGCAGGGGTCCTCAAACTTTTTAAACAGGGGGCCAGTTCACTGTCCCTCAGACCGTTGGAGGGCTGGACTATAGTTTAAAAAAAAACTATGAACAAATTCCTATGCACACTGCACATATCTTATTTTGAAGTAAAAAAACAAAACAGGAACAAATACAGTATTTGTATTTGCATGTGGCCAGCGGGCCGTAGTTTGAGGACCCCTGCATTAGAGGGTGAGTTAATTAAATGTTTAACCAAATATAGCAGGTTAATTTTTAAGTTGATAATTTTGTATGCCCACGAATGATGTTATAAATATCCAAATGGCCCTTGGCAGAAACAAGGTTCCCCACCCCAGCTCTAGACTGAACCTGACCACGTGGCCATGCTGAGCAGAATATGCATGCATCTCTTCTCTCACACTTCCCTTTGCCCTTTCATGCCATCTGAATACCTCAGAATGACTATGGCCTTGGTTGTGTCATAATCATTAGGTATCAGTCACCCGTCCCCCAGAAAAAGTGAGGAGCCAGAGCATAGTGAAGTCTTTCAAGCACGTTCTGAAGCGTCTGTGGTCACTGAGAAATCTTGCAACGTAAGTAATATGTTCCAGAGAGCCAGGTTGAATCCAAGGACCTAATAAAGTAGAAATGAGGTGTTGCTATGTATTATGACATGGAAATAATATCTGAAGTAGTACTTTCTTGTTGGAGTATGTGCCCTCATGTCTCTGACGTGAATGAAGTCTTTACCTCCCTGCCCTTTACTTTTTGAGTCAGTTCAACTCAAAGCATTGTGTCTCTTGGAGCTTGGGGGGAACTCAGACAAGCGTCAGGTTCAGCGCTGGCTCTAGAGCTTCCCATCTAGTTGGGTGGACAGGACCAACTTGGAAATACAGCGTGGGTTAGATACCAAAGCTGGTGGCCCAGCAGGTGACTGAGGCCAGATTGGAGAAGGACAAGCAAGAACAGGATTATGATGAGAGCACCTTCACCTGGATGTCCTCTAAGACCCAGATTCAGCTCTCAACTCAGTGGAAGGAATATGTTCATGCCTGACAACTGCGCCTCAGCAGGACCTGTGGGGTTCAGTCATTTCCTAGCATTTGCATTGAGGTTACAGCTTTGCTTCAGGGGCTTAACACATCCTTGAAGCCTGCAATTGGGCCACAGTCCAGCCAGACTAAGAAACCAAAATTTTTTATCATCATTGACATGGGGCCAGAATCACTTAAAGAATATAAATAGCAATCGAGAATGAAACATTATAAAAATACAATTGTGATAACATTTTAGGTCTTTCAAAGAACTTACTACAGTATTTTAACACTGCACATAAACCACTCACAGGATAATTTATTCCTTCTATCACATGCCGGCCAGAAGGACATGCTGTATTAAGCAGACTGGCTTGGCTAGAGAAGCAGGTCTGTCAGGGAAGTGGGGAAGGCATGGGAGGCCAGGCTTGCCTGAGAAGTTTCAATTTGATCTGAGGGATAGGAGAGCAGCTACTAAGTGCCCAGGAAGAGGAAACATGTGGCAAAAGCATTGTCCAAGGAAATAAACCACAAAACCTCTGCAAAGGAATGATTGAAGGTGAGGAAAGGAGCCAGTTGCCTGCCATGGGGGGATCAGGGCCTGAACGTAGAGAAATGAGCAGAAAGGGAAGGGGTGGAGCAGAGATGCTGAAGAAATAACTGTTATGTTAAAATGTTTAATTTTGGGGCTTGGCCCGTGTGGCTCAGTGGTTGAACATTGACCCATGAACCAAGAAGTCCTGGTTCTAATCTCTAAAAATTAATGAAAAAAATATCCTTGGGTGGGATTAACAAAAAATAATTAAAAAAATTTTTTTTTTGCTTTCACTATTGAGGTTGCATTGCTATTTTAAAAATCACGATCCTCCCCTTGCCTTTAAACTGTAACAACACCCAGAAAAAAATATCCTTGGGTGGGATTAACAAAAAATAATATTAATTTTTTTTTTTGCTTTCATTATTGAGGTTGCATTGCTATTTTAAAAATTATGATCCTCCCCTTGCCTTTAAACTGTAACAACACCCGAGGGACTCCCCGGTTCCGAGCAGTCTCAGCCTTCTCATCTGGAGGATTATGCCAGCATATAGACTGCGGCTATGAGCGAGGATCAGGGTACTTAAATTCAGTCCTCAGCTTGAGGTGTCCAGGGCCTTTCTTCTTTCTGAGAATTTTGGAGCAGAAAGGTTGCCCAGCCCTTTTCCCCTTCATTGTGCAGGTGAGGACACTGAGACTGAGGATGGTCCTTCTGTTCACAGCTCGCGGTGGGGAAGGTGGGCAGAGGCAGGAGTGCAAGCAGGCAGGAAGGGCCAGCTCAAAGAGGGTCACCCTAACTGCCGGGTAATGTTAGATGCCCTGTTATTCACACTGCATCCCACTGTAGGACATTGCCTTTAAGTTGGTGTTCTTTACCACGAGCACCAACTTAAAAGCAATGTCCTACATTACCAATAGGATCAGTCCTGGCCATCAATTGGTTCACCGGAGTCTTCGGAGGACATAAGAAATGAATTTTTAACACCAGACAATGAGTATTCTTACTCCCCAACGGCTCAAGAAAACTTAGCTCTAGAGGTAAGAATTTACAGTTCAGAGTAAGGCACATTTCAGCTTTCTCCATCGCCTTATTCCTTTAAAAAAAATTTTAAAAATTGATTTTGGAGAGGGGGAGAGAGAGAATAACATCAATGATGAGAGAAGATCATTGATTGGCTACCTCCTGCATGCCCCCTACTGGGGACGCAGGCCGATGCTCTATCTGCTGAGCCAAACTGGTTAAGGCTAAAAAAAATTTTTAAAAATTGATTTCAGAGAGGAAGGGAGAGGGGGAGAGAGAGAGTAACATCAATGATGTGAGAAGATCATTGATTGGCTACCTCCTGCATGCCCCCTACTGGGGATTGAGCCCATAACCCAGGCATGTGCCCTTGACTGGGAATCGAACTGTGATCTCTGGGTTCATAGGTCGAGGCTCAACCACTAAGCCATGCCAGTGGGGTGCCTTATTCCTTTTAAATTATTTCTATTGGGGAAAAATAGCTTACATATTAAAGTATATAATGTCAACTTAATCAGTATTTTCATGCACTTTGAAAAAAAGTCTGAAAAATAAGACTTTTGAGAATGAAGGTCAAATGTATTTTCTCCCAAATGCATGGTCCCTGCATTTATTTATATAGCACCATGTACTTTTTTCAAAGCACTTTATCTTACCTAATTCACATATCCTTTCTGGGGGCAGAAAAAGGATCTGCTATTATTTTTCTGTAAAGAAGAACTGGTGATCGGAGATGTGGGGAATTAGCCCTGGCCTACTGGGCTTGGTGGTGGGAGAGCCAGAATTAGAGCAAGGGTCCCTCAGTGAATGTGAATCTGTCCAGCACACTAGGTTTTCTCGGGAATCTAGCTTTAGCAAGAACCTATTTGTACAGAGTATTTTCTTTTATAAAATGAAACTCATTGGATCTACTTATACAATTTCTACCTCAGCTCCTCACTAATCTGCCACCCTTGTTAGACCTTTTACCAGCATGGAAGGTGGGGCAGAGGAAAGAGAAGATCGTCCATGTCAGTCACAGCATTTGACTGACAAGAATTCAGTGATGCATCAAAAAGCATTACTTCCACTTGTCTGCGCTTCTGAAAACTCTGAGCAGTTTCCATTATTAATCCTTTAAACATTCTTGATTTTACTGTGAGCAGACTGGGACAGTATGAAAATCTTTTTTAAAAAATAAATTTTTATTGATTTCAGAGAGGAAGGGAGAGGGAGAGAGAGAGATAGAAACATCAATGATGAAAGAGATCATTGATCGGCTGCCTCCTGCATGCCCCCCACTGGGGATCGAGCCCACAACCCGGGCATGTGCCCTTGATCAGAATCGAACCTGGGACCCTTCAGTCCATAGGCTGATGCTCTATCCATTGAGCCAAACCAGCTGGGGCTGAAAATCTTTAATAAAAAGATAGAATACATATGTATATATACAGAGTATATACATATATAAAAAGTATAACATAGAAAAAGTACACCGATCTCAAGTGTTCAGTCATGAACTTTCACAAAGTGAATACATACATGTAACCAGCACCCAGATCAAGAAACAGAACATTATTGGTTCCGGAAAAGACCCACTTTGTGCCTCCTCCCCATCACTGCCTCCCTTCAAAGGAACCAGTGTTCTGACTTCTTATCCCATGGAATAGCTTTGCAGTCTGGGCCATTTTTTCAGCTCTTTGGCTCTTCTGATAAAGCTCCCAGGAATCAGAACATCTTTGTTGGAAAGTTGGGGTGAGGAGTGTATAATGATGAAGGGAAAGTCACGTTACAATGGAAGGTGGGGGGAGGCCTTGTTGAGGAGGAACATAGAGTACAAATAAGTACTTAGTGTCTGCAAAGCAGGCTTATTCTTTTTCTATAAAATATGCAGGAATCTTACGAAGATTTTCCATGTTTAAGGACATCTGGAAATTCTCAACCTTTTGATGATATGTCTGCCTCCACTGAGCCTCCTTTCTTTCTTTTGTAGACCTCAAGTCCCATAGAAGAGGACTTCGAAGGAATGCAAGAGGCATTTGCTCAATGTCAAGTCTCTGGTAATAGCCATTAGGGCAGATTCCTTTGAGAATCACTTGCCTTCACTTTGTGTCGAAACACGGATGTTTGGAGTTGGAGCGGTCCTTAGAGATAATGTCTCCAGGCTTTCCATTTTACAAATTAGAAAACCTAGGCTCAGTGATTTCCCTTCATTAGACTGAACCTCTTGCCCCTCACCTGCCTCAAGACATCCACATGTTATCTATACCTCCCCTTGAGTTCTTATGGCATGTGTTGAAGTTGTTGTTTCTTTTTTCCCTCTAGTCTTTCACTAGATTTAAGGCTTCTTCATGGCACATACTAGGTGATCAGTTATCTTTGCTGAGCTGACCTGAAGGATTTGCCCAGCCCACAGAGCTAGTTATTGACACAACCAAAACTAGAACTTGGTTGCTATGTCCTTCTCCACTCTAAAAGGCAGAGTTTCACCGTCATTTTCCTTTGCTTGCTTTGCATCTTAGCAAAGAGTTAATAACAGCCAGTAGTGCAGAGTCAGCAGCATAACATCCTCCCCTTGGGAGGGCTTCGGTTCTATATAGCTTAGCAACTGCTTTCTGTTACATGGCAAGTTAACCTTGGATCACAAGACAAGATATAAGTGAATCACTGATTCTGATACAGACATTTAAAAATTATACACTTTCACTCTTTTAAGGTATGTAATCATCTGTTTTAAAACCAGAGTTATCCACCTACCAAGACATGTAGCTGTCCACAGTCATGTCTCAACACTCTGCCTCCAGCCAGGCAGGGCGGGCTTGGGCTGTGAACTCCTCTTCCTCCTGCTGCACACTCCAGCTTCCATCTCTAACCTGATCCAGGCTCTAATCAAAGCTGGAAGCATTTTAAGAAGCTGTAAGCTTATAGAATTCAGGGGTGGGGAACGTCCAGCCCGTGGGCCGTATAAAGCCCTGGAAATCATTTGGTCTGGCCCTGCCAGGGCAACTGCAGGTGGACTAGAAATTCAATAAATCTAGGAGCTTTTTTCATAGCAACATAAATTTATATTAAGTGAATGATGTTATAAATATCCAAATAGCCCTTGGCAGAAAAAAGGTTCCCCACCCTGTTTTAGATGAACAGTTATATACTCAGGATAATAAGTATTAAAAGTCCACAGACCTAGGTCTTGGGCCACCCACTTCTTTTTGAGGAGCCTCTATCCATGATCACTTTCTGGGTGAGCCTGGCCGGCACACGGCCACTTCGCTTATGTTTGGAAGAGGGTCAAGTGGAATAGAGAAGTTTGGGGCAGACAGGTCAGAAAACCTGGGCTAGTTCCATCCAGACGTCTGCAGTACATGAAGAAGCCTCTGATGTCTACTGTTTCATTCTTTCAGCCCTCTCTTCCCCCTTTTCTGCTCGGGCTCTGATACATATGCTCTCCACACCAGGCAGTGAAACAAGGGTAACAATTGGACACATGCTGGCTTCCAAGACCACTTCTGCCACTGATGCTTTTTCTTTCTGTATGACCTTGGGCAAGTCACTTCACCCGAGGTTGCACTGTCCCTTTGTATAAAGTAAAGGAGATGGTCAGACTCTAAAATCTCTAAATTCCCCTCCTGCTCTGAATTGTGCTTATTAGGAATTCATTTATGCTTTCTAGTGTTTGAAAGAGGGTCACAGGAAGAGCCCCAGTGCCTTCACTGATAGGGTTTCAGAGCTCCTTGGTACCTGCTTACGGTGGCGTTGTTCTTGTGGCCTCCCCATTGCCCACCAGACTACCTGGACCTAAGGGATGGCAGGGGGGTCATGAGCATTTGCCAGTAGGGCAGGCTGCTCTGCCCCCGTCTCTGTAAGCCACAGCAGTCCAGTGGTGGGAAGGAAAAAGGACACTGGCCCTGTCTGCCCAGAGGTCTGCACAGCATCTCTGAGCATCCGGGAGGACAGAAGACAGTTGAATGAGCTCCTTAGTGCTCGAGACCCCAGCCCTACTCCTTAAGTGGTTTTTGATGGCCAAGAGGCAGTTAGCACTCTGGGAAAGCTCAGTTAATGGTTTTTCCTATTTGGGCTCTTTAGTGAACAAACAGTTCTTGGTTTCAACGCCCCCTGGTGTCTGTTGACAGGAACCAGATCAATTTGCCTTCCTGAAAAGACAAAACAACATTTGTCTCCAAAAATAACTGTGAGGTTATGATTGGAAGGCCAGTAAATGGCTTGCTTGTATTCTGAGTGTCAGAGTTCTCCCCTCTGAGCAAGAAAAACAAACTTTTGGAACAAAAACCCCTTCTGCGGCACTCAATCCAAACCCAATTAGGAAGCACTTCTGTTTATCAGAGTATTTCTCATCTGAACAAGACCCAGGGAAAGTGAAGGGAATGAAAGGAATAATCTGGGTTGGCAAAACTCAGGTAAAAAATACATTTGCTGTATGCTTTCAGGTGAGGGAAAGGTCCAAACGAGACAAAGCTTTGGAAAGGATGCTGAGGTTTTGACCAGGTCTCAATTCCAACCTATACAAAGGTATGTGCTATTATTTTCTTCACAGTCTCAGACTCACAGAAGTAAAGTTAATTGGTGATAACACCCCGTATTTATATATTCTCATCTTAAAATGTACTAGCCCTGTGTTCTAAAAATTAGCTCTGGCAAATGAGCTTTGGTAGGACTTGTTCAGAATGTGAGTGGTCATGAAAGGCAGTCATTATCTGGATTCAGATCCTGGCTGCTTTCTGTCCGTGTGACCTTGGTCAGGTTTCTCAAGCCCTCTCTTCTATTTCCCTGTTTGTAAAACAGAAATAAGAATCTTTACTGAGAATGTTGACATAGGGACTAAAAGTAATAATATAACTCCTGGGCATTTATCCCAGAGAAATGAAGACTTAAGCTCACAAAAATACACACATGAAAATTATAGCTACTTTTTTTGTTGCCAAAAACTGGAAACCCAGATTTTATCTAACAAGGGGACAATTTAACAGGCTGTGATACATCCATACTATGGAATTCTCTTCAGCAATAAGAAAGAATGAGCAGTGCCCTGGCTGGTGTTGCTCAATAGGTTGGGCGTCATCCTGTGCACTGAAAGGTTGCCGGTTCAATTCCCAGTCAAGCCACATGCCTGGGCTGAGGACTCGATCCCCAGTAGGCGGCATGTAGGCAGCAGCTGATCAATGTTCTGCTCTCATATCAATACTTCTCTCTCTTAAAAAAAAAAAAAAGAACATTTATTTATTTATTTTTAAATATTTTGTTTCTTGTATATGCCCTGACTGGGGATCAAACCTACAACCTGGGTGTAGCGGGACAATGCTCTAGCTAACTGAGCTACGCAGCCAGGAAAAACAATGAACTATTGATACATGTGACAACTTGGATAAATCTCCAGAGAATTCTGCTAAGTGGAAAAATCAATCCCCAAAAGTTATTTAAATGATTTCACTTATATAACATTTTTGAAATGATAAAATTATAGAAATAAAGAACAAATGAATTGTTTCCAGGAGTTAGGGAGGAGGTGGGTAGTGGGAGGGAAGTAGGCATGGCTATAAAAGGGCAACATTGGTGGTGAAAATGCCTGTCTTGATTGTATTGGTGTCCATTTCTTGGTTGTGATATTGTTCTGTAGATTTGCAAGATGTTTCCATTGAGGGAAACTGGGTAAAGTGTATTTCTTAAAACTGCATGTGAATATAGTTATCTCAAAAGAAAGTTTAATTAAAAAATGCATAGATGTAAAGGGCCTAATACAGTAACATTCACTTTGCTTTTCCCCTCTCTGAGCCTTAGTTTCCTTATCTATAATAATTATAGCTAGTATTTCCTAAGCAGCCACCATATGCAGGTACTCTGTTTTGTCAAATTTAATTCATAGAACAACCCTCTGAGGTACACACTATTATCTCCATTTTGCCAGTAAGGAAAGCAAAGTTCAGAGAGTTTAAGTATTTTTTCTAAGGTTGAACAGTTGGTGAGTGGCTATTTCAGTCAAGAGAAGCTAGATTTATGCTACATAACAATCCCCAGGTTTTAGTGGCTTAAAACAATGCAAATTTATCATTTGCTCGTGCTCCTTGTCCATCCTGGGATAGCCAGGAGTGTGCTGTGCTGTGTTCCCTTCTATCAGAGATGCAAGCTGAGGATAGGGTCCATCCTGTGCATCCTTAATTGATGAGGAGGCAAAGAGGGGACAGTGAATTGTGTAGTGTCCTTTAAAGTTTCTTCCCAAGAGTTACACACATCATTTTCACTTATATTTCACTGGTTAAAACAGGTCATGTGGCCATTTATGCAAATTAGGGCCAAAAAGTGGTACTGGCCTACTGTGTGCTTGGAAGGAGAACAAATATTTTAGTGAACAGAATTAATAAAGACACAACTCAAAGTCAAAGTCTATGCTCTTTCCTTTGTACCATTGGCCCCACAGGATTGTTGCAAAGATTAAAAATGTGAAAACATGGAAGGATTTAGGTGGATCCTGGCTTATAGTTTGTGTTCAACAAGTATTGAAATTGAATCCTAAATTCTGGTTCAAGTAGAAATAGGTCCAGTTTGTCTTCAGTATTCTTTTCTGGTCACTCTGTGCCTGGAAGCTATCTCACATGGTCAGGCCCCATGACTGTGCCCCTTGCTCCAGCCTCCATCTCCAGCAAAGTTCCTGTGCTCCATTGGTTTCCTCTGGAACTTGCTCACTGTCCTATAACATCATCAGCTGATTTCAGATGGGCTGACCCTTAGAGAATATTTATTCAGTCTCTAAGAGGAAACCGAGGCACAGAGCAGGGCCCAGACTTGCCTGAGAACATGTGGCTAGCTGGTAGCAGAGCCAGGACCAGAGCCCACACTTTCCACTTCTGAGCCTAGTGCCCTTCTTGCTGCTTCTCACACTGGTCCCTTGTACCAACTTAGTGCACTCAGCTGACAGGCCATTCATATAATTTTCTCACTTTCTCTCTTACAGTCCTGAAGGTGAACAAGAGGAGACGTTAAAGGAGTCACCCAAGGAACTGAAAGAGAAAGACATGTATGGCCACCAAAGGGCTGCCTAAGGATACTATGTAAAGTTTTCGTTTTAGGGAAATAGTATTTCCTTGTTTGTAAGAATCTACATTCTTCTCATTTTTTTGTGAGCCTGTTTCTTCTTTCACCAAGAAGATGTGATCTAAATTACTAGCATCTTGCAATCAAGGAAATACAGTGATAATAACAACTATGTGTTTCTACTTGAGGTATAAACCTATTTATATAAATGGATTAAATCTGGTTCCCACGAAAATATACTTTCATCTATGGACATAGTTTACTTTTAGTTGCTGAGATATATTTAAAGTTAGTATCTCTTTGTAAGATACTCTCCAATATCCTCTTTAAGATATATATAAGATATTCAAAGATATTCTCTAATTCTGGCCTGTTGCCAAATAAAGATTTTTGTCAGGAGCATCTTTATTTTTAAAAAATATATTTTGTTGATTTTTTACAGAGAGGAAGGGAGAGGGATAGAGAGTTAGAAACATCGATCAGCTGCCTCCTGCATACCCCCCACTGGGGATGTGCCCGCAACCAAGGTACATGCCCTTGACTGGAATCAAACCTGCGACCCTTGAGTCTGCAGGCCGATGCTCTATCCACTGAACCAAACCAGTCAGGGCAAGAGCATCTTTAACTAGTTAACTACCATGTGTCCAAAATGGAAACCATCCCCACATGCCACAATATTTTGAATTTAACTGAAAAGATTAGTTTGCAATGAATACTATAAAAATAAATATATTACAGTTCGGGTGTTCTTTAATATTTTCAGCTGAAAGTTCTCACAAAAATGATTTTAAAGTTGGTCAGGGCTGCCACTTAGGGAAAACATTTTTTTTTATAGGCACGCTTGGCGTGTGGGGAAGGTCTGCCATGTGCATCTATTTGGTCAGGGCTGCCACTTAGGGAAAACGTTTTTTTTTTTATAGGCACGCTTTGGCATGTGGGGAAGGTCTGCCATGTGCATCTACAGATGCTTATGGCGTACAATGGGTTAAAAAGTACCTCTCAGGAATATGTTGTTAGATTTTTCCAAACATCTCCCAATTATTGTGTGCTTTTAATTTTTTTAGATCATTGACAGACATTCAAGACCTGTCTAGTATCTCCTATGAACAAGATGCTTCTTTTAAGGAAGTCTCATGCAAAACACCCAGAATAAACCATGCGCTTCCTAGTGTCAGCACTCCACTCAGCCCAGGTAATCTCTTGAAGGGAGGACAAGCTTTTGGGGGAGGGAGCGACAGCCCCTGTGCCATTGGCTCTGGAAGCCAAGCCTTGGGAGCAGACCTGGAAGGTGCTTTCTCGCAGCGCAGAGGTATTCTTTAGGGCCAGAGTTGAAGGGACAACCCCATGGGAGGCTGGGAAGGGTGGTGCTGGTGGTCATTAAACAGCTGTAGGAGGTGTTTTTACTCTAGTGGGAGAGACATGCAAATGCAGAGACTGCTCTGTACCCTGAGCACTATTGAATTTAGTACAAATACATTGCATTCTCTAGAGTTTGTAACTTCAAACAGTCCCTTGTGCTTAAACATGTATAGTTCTGAGCCCTGCAGCTGTCGATAGCCAGCACCAACATCCTCGTGTCCTAGTTCTCCCTCTATTTTGGTGACTAAGTTTGGAGACTGTTTATTTGTTTGTTTGTTTGCTTATATTTTTTGTTGATAATCCTCACCCAAGGATATTTTTTCCATTGATTTTGTTTTTAGTGAGAATAAAAGGGAAGGAGGGAGAGAGAGAGAGTGAGTGAGTGAGAGAGAGAGAGATTGGTTGCCTCCCGCACACACCTGACCCTGGCCAGGAACAAACCTGCCCAGGTGCCCTTGACAGGAATCGAACCCATGATCCTTCAGTGCGAGGGCTGATGCTCTCCCACTGAGCTACACCAGCCAGGGCAAGACTGTCATTTTTTTATACTTGGAGGAGCTGCGTCTCAGATCAGTGATTATTTCGGTTACTAACATTTTGGAGATTGCATGGTATAGGTATATGGTTGTGTGAGGTTTTCTGTTTTTGTTTTTAAATAATATAAAGGATTCAGACACTAACTACCCTCTTTTCTACAACAGAGTCAATTTCTTCATCTGATAGTCACTATAAAGACTGCCTTGAAAGCTTCACATTTCAGGATAAAACAGGGTCTACCTCGTGCTGGAGCTATCAGGAATCCACTTTGTCTGATAAATTTACAACTGTCCAGGAGAAAGTAAAGAGCCTAGAGTCCCTTTTTGCTTCCTCTGAAACTCTCCCTTCAAGACTGACTGATCACGTAAGTATGCCAGGTCTGCATTCCTATGGAGTCAGCCCAAAGGCCTCAATGGTCCAGAGTGCCATGATTTCTCCAAATCCATTTTACAAAGAGCAAGAAGCCAGCGGGATCCTTTCCAGCTTCCCTGGGGCTCTCTCTGAGACTGTATTGTAAGACAGACCCTGGGTTTTGTGCCTCCCTCCCCCATCCCCTGCCGCCTGGAGGTAATGTTTGGCAATTTCTCTAGGAGCCAAACTCTGCCATAGTTTTTGATGCCGCCTTCACCTGCATTATTTTTGTCTCTAGTCATATCCTACCTACTTGAGGAGGTTTGAGTTGTTCTTGAAGCCTCCTCTGTTTAGTTCCCTAAGAGTTGTGATTGATCTTCAGTCTTCTCTGAACTCCTGAACGAATAGTCTGTAGTGAAAACACTCAGTTGTATGCCACCTTCTCTCCTCCCTCATATTTTGCACGTGTAGTCTTTTCAAGAAAATGACAAGTTTCTTCCTTGGTGCTGTGCATTGAGAACCTGTCGCTCTATCCCTTTGCAATGTGACTTTGCCGGTTCTGCCACCTCCAGGCCTCCGACATGTGAATGAAACCCTCTTGAGTTCTCCAAACCATTATCACCCCAACTGGCATATGGAGCAGTTCCTGCTGAGCGCTGCCTCCCAGAATCGAGTAATAAAATAGTTATGTTTATTCACTAAAAAACAAAACAAAACAAAAAGAACCTGTTGACTCGCCATCCTATAGTAGATTGATTATTGGCTTTGGCCCTTGGTGAGAAACCAACTATTACCTTCTTTGGGCATTTGATTCACAAAAGGTCTCAGTCTGAAGTAGGGCAATAAAGAATTTTATGCTTTCGTTCATCAAACTGTTCATTGGGCAGGTTCTAAATGCCAGACACCTTGCCCAGCCCTCTTCAAGGCATCCAAATGTGAATATAAAAGGCCTAGTCCCTGCCCTGAAGGAGCTCACCACCTAGTGAGAAAGACTGTAACACAGAGGGAGTACTGAGTGCTGCATAGGCAAGAGGGGTAAGAAGGCTTCCTGGAGGAGGTGGCATTTGAATGAATTTGACTCAATCAACAAGCAACTGGTTTCTTCCACTGATGATACACAGCCTTAATGTTGGAAATGGTTGAGCTGTATGGGCCTTTTTTGCTCAATATATGTGTTAATTACCATATTTATATCTTACTTATAGAAAAGATCATCTACATTTACTAGGACTGGTTCCTCCAGAAGTGCTAAGGTGCCTGACAAATCATCCCTTGCCATCCAGAAAAGGAGCCTGCCAAGAGGTACCCTGTTTAATATCAAAACACAAGTTTATAATAGAAAAGCAATTTAAAGGAGCCATAGTCTCATCTTTGATGCTACATTTTATTTTAACAAAAATATTATTTCCCCCCAATTATAAAAGTAAAACATACTCATTATAGAAAACGTGGAGAATAAAGAAGAGCTTAAAAAAGAAACACATTGAATTCTACCACCAACACTATTTTGGTACATATCTTTTCTATATTTTTAGAAATATACAAAAAAAAACCCACATTTTTTTAGCATAGTTGAGATTATATATTACATCAGTTCTAGCCAGCTTTTTTTCTTTGATGATATATTTTGAGGATTTCTCCTCTTCAGTAAAAATTATTTGTAAATATGTTTAATGGATGCATAGTAGTCCATTCTACATATGCTGCGTAACTATGTCCTTATGTTGAAGGACTGTGCAAAAATCTGTATCTGCACCTTGGCTCCTTTCCTTGGGAAAGCTTAGAGGACAGTTCCAGTGTGTTAACAGCTCTTAGACAGGCATGTTGCCTTTGCCACATTAATGTTTTTTTAAAACATGGAACACTTCACAAATTTGCGTGTCATCCTTTTGCAGGGGCCATGCTAATCTTTTCTATATTGTTCCAGTTTTATTATTATTACTAGTGGCCCTGCGCACAAATCCGTGCATGAGTAGCTCGCTGCCCCGCCCTCATGTAGCTCTCCCCCACTCATAGCTCACTGCTCTTCCCTCCTGTAGCTCTCTGCCACCACTTGTAGCTCGCTGCCCCGCCCTCCTGCTGATCGGTTGTTACGCATCACAGCGTAATGACCATTTGCATATCACCTCTTTATTATATAGTATTTTTATTATTATTTTTAATCCTCACCCAAGGATATTTTTTTCCATTGATTTTTAGACAGAGTGGAAGGGAAAGGGAGAGACAGAGAGAAAGACCAATGTGAGAAAGACACATTGATTGGTTGCCACTCGCATGCCCAGGAGCCTGCAACCGAGGTACGTGCCCTTGACTGAAATCAAACCCGGGACTGTTCAGTCCACAGGATGACGCTCTATCCACTGAGCCAAACTGGCTAGGGGCTTATTGTTATTATTTTTAATTTTTATTGATTCCAGAGAGGAAGCAAGAGGGAGAAAGAAAGAAACATCAATGATGAGTGAGAATCATTGATTGGCTGCCTCTTGCACACCCCACACTGGGGATCGAGTTTGATGCCCTGACCTCCTGGTTCATAGGTTGATGCTCAACTGAGCCACACTGGCCAGACTGTATCGTTCCAATTTTAGTATACGTGCTGCCGAAGCGAGCACTGCCACATTAATTTTAATGTCTTGCATCTTTGGTACAACTCTTAGAATCTCCTTCTGGGGGATAAGGATTTTGTGGGTTATGCTGAGAGGGTGTGGTTGATGTTATAATTGAGCACTTAGGGGAAGGCCCAAAGTATGATTGCTTCTGTGTGCCCTGGCCTCATGATCTATAGAGAAATCTGTCTACTTTGTGTTTTGTTCCTTTTGACTGGTCCAGAGCCTCTCTCTATATCCCTTTATCAGCCCTGTTCCGGACTGTGCTCCCAGCCTCTCAGTAAGAATTTGTACTTCACCTACCCCAAATATCCTTGGGGAATGAGGGGCT
The DNA here is from genome assembly GCF_000412655.1 of Myotis brandtii. Classification (NCBI taxonomy): domain Eukaryota; kingdom Metazoa; phylum Chordata; class Mammalia; order Chiroptera; family Vespertilionidae; genus Myotis; species Myotis brandtii. Next base: position 301,380 of record NW_005354050.1, on the reverse strand, counting down.
CAGATTAAGCAGTACTGGGGTAGGGGTAACATAGGAAAGGATTCGGAGTAAAAGGGGGAGTAAAGCCATTCACATGTTTGGAGGTGTCAGCTAGGCCTGTTATTGTAAGAGGCCTTTTCTCCGCCTTAGTTTGTTTCACATTGGGAAATCCTAAATCAAATCCATGTGGGAGCCTAGAAAATCCACTTTAGGTCCAGGAGAGTGTTAAGTCATTTCCCCTTTTATCTTTTTAAAGAACTAATAGAAGCCATCTCGCAGCATCACATTGACAAGCTACCACCTCCATCTCAGGAGCTACTTGATGAAATTGGTAAGGCATGCTCAATACAGAATGTCGGTGGCCCTGTTAGCTGTGGTCACTGACCGCAATATGGTTCCTTGCCTTGGGAGTGAGCACTAGTGCAGAAGACCCTATGACTGTACAGAATTCAGGAAGGGGCAGTTTTTAAATCACTGGACCTCGGATTTCTGCCGAAGCCTGGCCAGGATAACTGGCCTGTGTCATCATTTTGTTTCTTACAGGGTCCCTGGTAATGATTCTAGTAGTAAGAGAAAATAACAACGTCCATGTGGTTTATTATGATGAACTTCTGTTATTAAAGGAATTGTTATCTCCTTTTCTAACCAACCCAGACATATCTTGGAGGCCTGATGTCTGGTTACTGAATCCAAGACACCCTGTTCTTTTAGTTCAGCCATTAGCAGGAGGTATTGAAGGTATTGGCATTGTGGATGAATCACTTTCCTGAGGGCAGAGAAGTCAGTGGCACAAGACCTAATGTGACCAGAATTTTCCATTTCAGGAAGAGACTGAGCAATACCAGTTCAGTTATAATTGTAGCTGATTGGCTGGCCTTTCCCAGCTGAGTAGGTGCTGGACATAAATGCTATAGAGACATTTGGGGCACGTGGTTTGCTTCCCCAGAAAAGACCGGGCTGCTCTTTTCTTGACAGCCTGGCCCACCAGCCTCACCCTCAGAGGACACATCTTGTGAGACCTCTGATGGTTCAATTCTTAGGATGGGGCCTCTAGAAATTTTCCTGAGGGGCACCTCTTGGTTTTCAGAGTCTCAGAGGTTTTGTGTGTCTGGATACAGGAAGAGGAAGGTGAATGAGGACTTACCTGGTCTGACTCAACCAAAAGCTACCGTCTATATTGTCACAAGCCCCAGCCCCATTGGCCTGATGAACTTGGGTGGAGTCAGTCAGAGCTGCCAGAACCTGCCTTAAGGTCTTCTGTAGTCATAGGCCCTTCTTGCCTACTGCACCCCTCCGCTGATGCCACAGGGTCATACAGGTCACAGGATCTTGGGGCCGTTTTCTCAGGGCACCACCCCCACGGTCTGCTCTGGAACTCCCTAGGGAGTCCTTGCAAAGTCCTCTTCTCCAGTTGCTCTTTTTTAAAAAATATATATATTTTTTTATTGATTTCAGAGAAGAAGGGAGAGGGAGAAAGATAGAAACATCAATGATTAGAGAGAATCATTGATCAGTTGCCTCCTGCACGCCCCACACTGGGGATTGAGCCCGCAACCCGGGTATGTTCCCTAACCAGGAATTGAACTGTGAACTCCTGGTTCATAGGTCAGTGCTCAACCACTGAGCCACGCCAGCCTGGCCAGTTGGCTCTTCCTTTTTTTTTTTTCTTTCTGTTTTGGTCTTTTTGTTAATCCTCACCCTGGGATATTTTTTTATTGATCTTTTAGAGAAAGTGGAAGAGAGAGGGAAAGACAGAAACATCAATATGAGGGAAACCCATTGATTGGTTGCCTCCTGCACGAGCCCCAACCAGGACCTGGGCCAGGGAGGATCCTGCAACCAATGTATGTGCCCTTGACCGGAATTGAATCCGGGACCCTTTGCTCTGCAGGCCGATGCTCTATCCACTGAGCCAAACCAGCCAAGGCATGCTCTTCTTAATACAAAAGAACTGCTGCTTGTGAGTAGATAGAGGTCACCATACACCCTACAGGGTGTCATCTGTGCCTTGGTCCTGGCATAAGCAGTATTTGTAGGCCCCTTTGAGGTTTGACTTGAGTGAAACTTTCCTCTGGGTTCTGCTGTCTTCTCTCTTCAGTCACCACGCGGAGTCCCCCGTTTCAGCAGCTGTCACCAGGTCTCTTCCCGGGCTCCAGCCTCATGGCACTGCTGAGTCCCCGGGCACTGTGTGCAGCCCTCCCTCATGTTGCTCACAGGACTGATCTGGGCCAGGTTTCTAGGTGATGTCTGTACTTGGAGATGGGTCAGTAATTTTCCAGGAAGAAAAAGGGCAGAGGGCATTTGGGTAGTTTCTCCTAATAATGGGTGCTCTCAGCTGGTTATATACATCATCACTCTGTTGTTCCCCCTCAGGAGTGACCAGAAGCTGATACCTGTGCTTTTGGAGCGCCCACATCCAAAGCCCTGCGCTTCTGGCAAGGGCATAAAGGGGAGGTGCTTTAGAATCCTAGGGGATCCTTAAGATCAACAAAGGACTACTTTAATAAGGATAAAATGAGCTTTTTATTTCAAATTATATTGAATGATCTTGTGAGGCCCCATGATGCCCAGGAGCTACCAGGTAGGGCCTATAACTGACCTACAGGAAGGGTGAGACCTGTTTCTGCACACAGCAGGGCCGTGTGGTGAGCGAGCCCTGGGCTCCTGTCTGTGCTGCCTCCCAGCTGTCACTGCTCTGCTCTGGGAGCACTTGGAGGAGACCAAAATCCTAACAGATGCAAGGCAGTGTGCTGAGCTTAGCAGATGCTTGTCTTGGTCTAGTGAGCAATTCTTTAGGAACTGGAAATTATATTCTTTGCTTTCTGTCTTTCCCATTAACTAGGTAAAAATATAGTCCAATAGGGATGGGGGAAATTATGGGTTGCTCTGATTCTGTCACAAACTGTTTGAGAGATTAGAAAATGGAGATTAAGAGCATAAACCTTAGAGCTAGACTGCCTGGGTTTAAATTCCATTTCCTCCTCTTACTCTCTGTGATTCTAGATAAATTCCTCCTTAACCCTTTTTTACTTCCATTTCCACATCTGTTAAACAGGAATAACAATGTGATCAATCTCATAGGGTTGTTGTGAGAATTAACTGCAAACATTGATCTTGACTTAATGATTGTTAGAAACCGTACCTGCCACATAGGGCTCTAGAAATCTTTCCTATCATCATCGGTTTTATTTTTATGGTTGTGTGGGATTGAAAGTCCTCATGCAGTGGTTTCCAGGCACCAGAATCACCTGGTTAAAGTACAGATTGCTGGACCCCACCCGAGTTTCTGATTCAGTGGGTCTGGAATGAGGCCCAGAATTTGCATATGTAATGAGTTCTCAGGTTGACTGTGGCTGGTCTGAGGACCACCCTTTGAAAACCACTGCCCTAGAGAATGGTGTGACATGCAAAGAAGAAATAAGTTGCCTTCTGCTTTTGTATTGGACAGAGCACTTGAAGAGGCAGCAGGCCTCATCCGCAGTGTTGGGTGAGGACCCAGCAAATCCTCTGGGCGTTACTGCAAAAGGTAAGCCAACTACCCAGATGTTTCTCATCAGGTTCTTGCTGTGGTGCTGCCCTTGGCAGTACAGTGGTACATTTGGGAGAGTGGACCTTGAGGTTAGGCATAACCACCTTGATTCTGACTCCACTGCTTTTGTATGGCAAACTGTTTAATGTCTCTGAACCTCAGTCATCCTCACCTGTAAAATGGGGATGATCATTCCTACTCCATGATGTACATAATAGTTTCATACACAGTGCCTGGTACATTGTAAGACACTGAACAAATGTTAGTTCCCTTCCCTTCATAGGACAGCTGGCAAGATGGAACAAGATGGCATGTGTAAAATGCCTGGCATACATTAAAGGGTACTACCCTTCCCCACCCAAATATTTTCCCTGGGGCTCCAACCTAGAAACATCTCGCAAGTGAGAACAGGGTGGCCCTCAAGAAAATCTGTGCGATTTGTTTTCAGGGTCTCTTCCTTCCTCTTTTATGTTCCCTTTCTTTCCTCTGTCTCTCTTGAGCCCTGGCACAAGCAGGGTTTCCTGTAGCTTCACCTGGCACTGAAGAGCTCCCAGGACCCCTGCGGCAGCTGCTGTGGAGACAGGCACCCTGCAGACTGCCACCTGGCACCTGCTCTCCTGGGGAAGAAGGAACTAGACAGGGGCCACTGATTAGCCCTAAGTTTTTAAAGCATTCCATTTAAGGCAGTCTTTTTGAATTATTGTTTTTTGTTGTTGTTCAAATAAAGTGAAGTTTTTCAACTGTTTTTAGATCAAAGTCATTTAGAAGAACAAGAAACTAGCAGTACAAAAGAAGATAGCAGTGTGCTTTGGACCCAAGAAACTCAGGGTCTAGAAGAGGACACAGAAAGGTAACATAAAAAGCTGGACTTTTGAAAGGATTTAAAATACTGTATTAGTTTTTGTTCTGCTATTGACAATTAAGAAGAAGGGGGGAAATACTCTTTTTTCATACCATCCCAATAGCCCCTATTCCTAAAATGTTAAAAAAAAATTTTGCCGAAACCGGTTTGGCTCAGTGGATAGAGCGTCGGCCTGCGGACTGAAAGGTCCCAGGTTCGATTCCGGTCGAGGGCATGTACCTGGGTTGCGGGCACATCCCCAATAGGAGATGTGCAGGAGGCGGCTGATCGATGTTTCTCTCTCATCGATGTTTCTAACTCTCTATCTCTCTCCCTTCCTCTCTGTAAAAAATCAATAAAATATATTTAATAAAAAAAAAAATTTTAATTGTCATAGAATACACATAACATAAAATGTTTAAGTTCACTAGTGTTAATTATATTCACATTGTTGTGCAACCAATCTCCAAAACTTTTCCATGTTGCAAAACTGAAACTCTATACCTATTAAACAACTCCTCATATCCCCCTCCCCTCAGTCCCTAGCAACCACCATTCCACTTTCTGTTTCTATGACTTCGAGGACTTTTGATGACCTTATATAAGTGAAATGATACAGTACTTGTCTTTTTGTAACTAACTTATTTCACTTAGCATAATGTTCTCAAGATCCATTCATGTCGCATGTGTCAGAATTTTCTTACTTTTTAAGTCTTAATTCCATTGTACTAGTATGTTTATGTGTATGTGTATTGGATTTTGTTTATTCTTTCATTTGTTAGAGGACACTGGTTGCTTCCACCTTTTGACTATTGTGAATAATGCTGCTATGAACATAGGTATACAAATATCTCTTCAAGGCACCCTGCTTTCAATTCTTTTGGACATATTCTGACGTGGGGTTGCTGGATCGTATGGTAAATCTATTTTTAATTTTTTGAGGAAATACCAGACTGTTTTCCACAGCAGCTGCACCATTTTACACTCCCACTGACAGTACACAAGGGTTTCAGTTTCTTCACATTCTTGCCAATACTTATTATTTTCTGGTGTTTTTTGTGTGTTTTTTTGTTTGTTTGTTTTTATAGTAGCCATCCTAAAGGATATGAGGTGATATCTCATTGTGGTTTTGATTTGCATTTTCCTTATCATTAGTGATGCTGAGTATTTTTTCAAATGTGTTTGATGTCCATTTGTATATGTTCTTTGAAGAAATATCTATTTGACTCCTTTGCCCATTTTTTAATAGTTTTTTTTTCTTGTCAAGTTTTTTGTGTTTTTGTTTGTTTTTTACTTCATTTTGCAAGGCAAACACAGGTTTCAGCTTCTTTCAAGACATTTTACTTAAAGCATTGGAAGAGAATTGTTAGATCTTTTAGCCAACTACGAGGAAACGGGGCAGTCACCTAGACAATGCAGTGTGAAAAACACAAGGTTGCCTTAAGAAACCCGATTCTCCCCTGATTCAGAGCTCTCCTCTAACTTGTGTTGTAAGGTAAACCACTGCAGTTCATCTCCTTTGCCTCCTGACTTCTCTTGCCTTGTCCTGCCATTCAGGGCAAGATGAGTAAGACACTCTTTGGGCACAAAGTTGAGGAGTGCTATTTTAATGCAGTATTTTTTTAAAAATAGAAAGTAATACAAAAAAGAATCCATGATGAATAAAATATATGAATTTTAAGGAAAGACAGGATCTGAATCTGCCTTTGCACCACTTGCTTCATCCTAATCCTGGTCCGGTGAGTCCTTAAGGTAGCCCTGCAGAATTCTTTCAGCTGCAATGATAGAAAACCCCACTATTGTGCTTAAGTGAGTTTGTCTCACATGACAAGAGGCCCACAGGTTGGTAGGGCATCAAAGGATGGTTCTTTTGATCTTCCTGGTGTGCCATCTGTAGCAACAGCATAGCATGCTGGCCTTTATTTTCAGGCTAGTCACCTCCTGGTTGCATGACCCCTGTCCACAGACCAGGCAGAGATGAGAGAGTGGGGCAAAGGAATATTCTAGCTGACTTGGTCTCTTTTTATTTGGGAAGCAAAATCTTCCCCAGAAGCCCTTCCCAGCAGATGCCCACTATATATCATTGGCCAAATGGGATGCGTGACCATCTTCAGTTACAAGGGAGAATGGAATTTGAGCCTTAACTTTTTAGCTGCTGTAGAAGAAGAAGGCAAGGGAGAAGAGTGATACAGCTTTTCGATAGTGAATCCTGTTTTTGTCACATTCTTCAAGGGTAAAATCATTCTCTATAAGGAAGGAAAAGAGAGGGACCTGGAAGGGAAGGTCTGTGAAGTGGAGGAGGAGACAAGAGCCCCTGGGACCTTTGAGGAAGTGGGGAAAGGTTTTTGGGAGAGACAGAGAAGAAAAAGGGGAAAAGGGGAGGGAGACAAATATATTTTTTTAAGTTTTAGAAATACAGTATTTTGATCATAATGTTTGATGTAACTCTAGTCCTTCCATCTCCCCAAAACATCCCCAGTAATATCCATGTCATCATTCAAGGCAAATGTAATGAGTTCTCAGGTTTACTGTGGCTGGTCTGAGGACCACCACAGTGGAGCAGTTCAGGAAGGCAGAGTTACATTTGATTACATAAAGTCACATGATTAAAAGCTGGCTACTGTTATTGTTGTCTCTTCCTTTTCCAAAAGGGCTGGCTGTGCTGGACACAGAGAGATGCCCACAGATGCTCCGTCATCTCAGTCCTCGGCACCAAGCCAGAGTGGAAGCTATTTTTCAGATGGGTGGGACTTTACAGGCCTTCTGAAAACACACTCCACATCATTTAGTCCCAGAGGCAGTTCTTAATTTAAAAAACTTACAGAAATGAAGGTACAGTTCTAGCCTCAGGTGGAAATTGACTTAATGATCAAGAAATGAGCGGGGGTGGGGGGATGCAATGAGGGGATAAGGACACATATGTAATACCTTAATCAATCAATAAATAAAAAAAGAATTGAGGCAGTCTGGCATCAGACTTTGGAAGGTATTGATCTCCTGGGTGCTGAAGCTTTTTGTCAAGAGGCTTAAAGGAGGATTTTGTGCACATTTAAATCGGGTCTAGGTGACCTCTACAACTCCACAGACAATCTCAGTGAGCTCTCATTTTCTTGTATGTGTAATGAAAGCACAAGTTTGAAGGTCCTTTCGCACTGTAAAGTGCTATGGCTCCTTCTGGAGGAGACAGGAAATGACTGTTGTCTCAATTCTCTTCACTTGCCCTTGGATAGAGCTCACTCTTCTCTCGATGAGGACCTGGAAAGATGGCTACAGCCACCTGAGGACATCACAGTGCTACAGGATCTCCCCAAGGGCTCTGCAAGGTTATTTACTGTTCTCCATCAGGGGATCGTTTTCTTCTTTCTCTGGAAGGGGGACTAGATTTTAGTTTTTAAAAAACATCTTGCCTTTTTGAGGAATGAATGTCTGGTGATGGCATTACATTGCTGTAGATAAGCCAGCCCTGACTCCTGTCTGCCCATCTTCCTCCAAACACCCATAGTACCCAAGATATTGATTAACAGATGGATATCAGTATAGAGAGAGGCCTCTACGATTGCTATATCTTGGCCCTGTCACCTTCAACATTTTCATCAGTTGTTTGAATTAAATAAAAAAGGCATGCTTATCAGACTTTTAGATAATACAAGTCTAAAATGAATACAAATGTGATAGGTGATAGACTATGGACTCAAAATGGTCTTGACAGGTGGAGATGTTGGATTTCTCTAAAGATGAAGCTGAGCATTTGCATCCAAAATTATAGAATGTGAGAGATCTGACCTAATGTGGAATTTTTTTTGGAAGATCCTACTCACTGTAATCTCATTGAAAGCAGGAAGTGTGGCATTTATTTACTTACAGAGAGAGAGGGAGAGGGGGAGGGGGAAGGGGGGAAAGAAAGAGTGGGTCTTATTTTTACGTGCCCAGTATTTAGCAGGCATTTTGAGATAGTAAGAATTCAAGAAGTTCTTATTGAAGAAGGCATGGACAGCAACTCCATGAGGCCTCAGTTTGATGCAGTTGCTAAAAAGGTCAATGAAAAATAAAAATAAAAAGGTCAATACAGAAAAATAAAAGTAAAAAGGTCAATACAGCATTCATGATGAGTAGACAGAAATGTATTGACCAGAACAAAGTCATGCCTCACACTGGCATGACACAGAGTAGGGCTCCTTTCTGGGCATCACATTTTAAAAGGGACACTCACAAATAGAAGAGGATGGCCATTGAACAGTCGGGTCTGGAAACCTTGTCATATGAGAACAGCTGAAGGAGCTGGGGAGGCCGGCCTGAGAAGAGCAGATGGAGCGGAGAATTTGATAGCTCCCCTCAAATACCTGAAATATCGCAAAGTAGAGAGTCAGCTTACTCGCTTCTGCCTCAAAGGACAGAGCTAGTGACTAGAAACTGCAGTGTAAGGGGGTTTTATTCAGTAAAGCACAAACCTCCTCATAGCCATAGCTATTTGGCAGAGAAAACAGATGCCTTCACACTTACTTCAACAACAGCTCCTTCCCCTCAAGCACAGGCTGGGTGACTGTTAGTTTAGTTTCAGAGGCATTTGGACAGAGGTAGAAGCTAACCTGAAGGCCTGCTATGGACTCTAGAGCCCATGATTCTATTAGTGATGAGAGGTTAGGAGGAAAAAGTCCTTCTCACCCTACCGGGCTTTATTTTCCTCTCTCATTTACATATTTGTTTTGAATATCCACCAAATGAAAACAGAAGAGAAATATCTGAACAGTGCCAGTTTGGTTCAGCCAGCATCTATGGTGCACCAACCTCCATCCTAGCGCTGCGCCTAAGGGCTGGGTGCAGAGGGATGTCTCTGCCCTTAAGAGCTTATAGTTGAATGGGAGAGATGTTTTTTGCTTACTAGTTTGATAAATGGGTCTTAAATTGTTCGATACTTTAATTAGATATTTCAATTCAGAGAGTTTCAGGAAATGAAGGTGAGGTAATGAAGTGCTGGTTGTAAAAGGACACCAATTGCAACATAAGTGAAATGATTTTTTTCTTTGGGACAATATAGCCTAGTGATTGAGAGCAGAGTCTGAGGCAGACCAGCTCTAGGGCTTACTAGGCATGTAATTTAACTTTTGTGCCTCAGTTTCCTTATCACTTAATGAGGCACATATAGTTGTGATGAGAATTGAGTTAATATATATTATAGCCCTTGAACCGATGTCTGGCCTATAGGGTACACTCCATTAGTGCTAGCTATTATTATGTTTCCTTTGGAGTATAGTCCTGTTCCCTTGGCTATTGTGTATATGTTTTGATACGGAAAATCATTGTTATTGAAGGGAGACAAATACCAAGGATCAAGAAGTTGGTGAAAAGAAGAGGAAAGTGGAAGAAGGCATGAAACCAGAGAGGACATCAGAGAGCTTTCTAGGGGCTTCTAAAGAAGGTATGTATGAATGAATAATCATTTACAGTGTAGCTCAGAATCCTTGGGCTTTGATGCACATCGAAGTTATTTAGAAATGTTTTCCAGATGCTATACATAATTCTCATACACATTTCCCCCGTAGTTCAGCCCAGGATTTCTGTTCATTGCTAATCATGTCTTCATCACAAAACAGCAACAACATCCAATTTCATTTCTAAAGCAAGCCTTCGGCCAGTCTCATCATCCTTATCTTGCACATTGTCTGGAAAGATGTTTTGCTTCTAACTGTCTAGTACCTTCAAAAGAGTTCTAAATTTAGCTCACACACAGGCTGCAGAATCCAATAAGAAATCATAAATTGTGTCATTTAAATGGAGTCTACAGTAATGTGAAAGGTATAAATTAACCTTAATATCAAAACAATTTGATAGGGCTTTAAAATGCCATTCACAAATGATGCCTGCCTATATTTAAGTTCCTTCCACTCAGGAAGTTGGAGACATTAACTCTTTCAGATCAGGTATCCCTTTCATCCTTCTCCAGTCCATTTGCATTCTGCTCTCCCTGCCCTGCTTTGTGCTCCAGGATGCTGACCCTGCACCTCCTGGGATTCCTGGCCAGCTGTCTTCCTGGTGGCCAGTGGGAGGCACCAGCATATCAGAGGGCAGGAGAGCAGTTGGGGTATTACTTCCCCTGCCTGTCTAATTCAGCACCTCATCTCTGCCTAGAAGTGGTGTCCCTCCACAAACACAGCCCATTCTTCCCAGTTCCAGCTCTCACTGGGTTCCAGTAACCATCCTGCCCTACCTCCACCCTCCAGTTCTTTCAGATTAGCGATAATGGCTTCCCACTGCTGCTAGGCACTGGATGCCTTGCCATCCCTTTTTTGCTCCCTCAACTCTGACTACATCTCTCTAAGTAATCACTTCAGTGAAGGTCCTGGGATTGCATTCTGTTGTTTTCAGGACCCTAACTGGGACAGAGCCCAGCGTGTGAGCATTGAGCTAGTGTTCAATTCACTGAGAGTATAATACAGAGGCTTTATGAATTAGCATCATAGTGTCCATAGCTATGACAGGGAACTGCAAAATGTTAGAAGAGAAAACCAATGAACTGTTTTTAGAAAGAATCTAGGTAAAACAGTTCACCTTAAAATAGAGAGGGTACTAATGTGACTTCTGAATACTAGTACCCTTTGACCTAGCAAGTAATCAGGTTGTTTTTTCTTCCTCCTATATTTCATCAAGAGGAACTGAAATCTTGTTTTGGGAAGCGACTGAGTTGGTCAGAACCATCCAGGTAATGAGATACCAGATGTTTGTAGGTCAGAGTTCATTATTTCTAAACAACATGGGCAGACTTTAAACATTTATCAGCATCTTAATAAACATTAGTGACAAAGACTTGAATTCAAAGTTGTTCAATTTTTAAAACATTAATGTTTATACTTAAAACATAAGGTAAAACGAACACCAACTTTGGTGAAGTAATCGGTAGAATTAGCAGAACAGTTTTAGATGGAGGGAGTCCAGAAGATGCTGCTATCAATTGCTTTGCAGTCATTTTGCATTTGCATGATACCCTAGTTGAGCATATCTCCTTTGATTATAAAAATTATGTTATTAACCAATGTTACTCCAGTAAATTAAAAAATATATTTTTAGTGATTTCAGAGTGGAAGGGAGAGGGAGAGAGATAGCAACATCAATGATAAGATAGAATCACTGATTGGCTGCTTCCCACACCCCCTACCCCATCAGGGATCAAGCCCACAACCAGGGCATGTGCCCTAACTGGGAATCAAACCGTGGCTTCCTGGTTCATAGTTCGACACTCAACCACTGAGCCACACTGGCCAGGTCAATAAATTTAATACAAAATTTTTTTTAACTAAAAGAAATAAAAATTCCTTTCCCTTAAATTCAGTTGAATAGAAAGAGGCTGTTTTTTGTGTCTTTTAAAAATGTACACATCAACTCAAAACTCCCTTCTTTGTTTTTTTAAAAAACACACACAGGATAATCGTACTGGATCAGAGTGACTTGTCAGACTGACCGGAACCGGATCATAGATGGACTCCTGGTCCGAGTTTAAGCACCTGCTTGTGAGCTCCCTTCTCCCTGGTCTGCTTCAGTCACCTTTAGAGTAATGGATCCCTAATTCACACTTTGTTCAGCTGCCACAATAGACATGAAGACTTTGGTCCTATCTGTTTATAGCACATGTAACCATTTGTTTTTGTTTATGTTTTTCAGAGATATATTTTGAGCTTTTATTTTAGCACAGCAGTTGTAATCAATTGTTTTCAGTTAGATATCTGAAAAGTGAAAGGTAGTGTTGTTGACTGTAAAAATCTCTCATTGTGTTCAGAATGGCTTTGGTTTTATTGACATAGATTTTTGAAAACTTGTACTTCTGTTAGGTAATAAAATGTTTACTTTTAATAGCAGTTAGCTTTTAGCTGTGTAAGATGTGTTAATTTTAATTATTGGGAGAGAAACCACCACAGCAGACAGGAAGAAGAAAAATTATCTAGTTTCAGATTATATGAGCTTATATGTAGAAAACCCTAAGTATTCCACAAAAAAACCTGTTAGACTAAATGAGTTCAGCAAAGTAGCAGGATACAAAGGCAATACACAAAAATCAGTTGCATTTTCATGAACAATGAACAATCTGAAAGGAAAGTACAAAAACAACATTTACAAAGCATCCAATAATAATAAAATACTTATTAATTTAACCAAAAAGATGAAACATTTATACTATGAAAACTACAAAACATTGCTGGAAGAAATTAAAGATGACATAAATGAAAACACATCCCATATTTATATAATGGAAGACTTAATATTTTTAAAATGTCAGTACTACCCAAAGTGATCTACAGATTTAATATCAAAATCCCAATCCTAAAATTCCTATGAAAGTTTAGTGGACCCTGGATAGCCAAAATAATCTTGCAAAGGAAGAACAAAACTGGAGGACTCAGACTTCCTGGTAGCAAAACTATAATAATAAAAACAATACGATATTGGCATAAGAACAGACCTGTAGATCAACACAATAGAAGAGAATCCAGAAATAACCCTTTCACATGTGGCCAAGTGATTTTTGACAAGGGTACCAAGACCTTGGGGAAAGGACCATATTTTAAACAATTGGTGCTGGGAAAACTGGGTGTCCACATGCAAAGAATGAAATTGGACCCTTATCTAACACCACATACAAAAATTAACTCAAAATGGAACAAGGACCTACACGTAAGACCAAAAACAATAAAACTCTTAAATAAAACAGGATGAAAACTTTATGGCATTGGATTTGGCAATGATTTCTTGGATATGACACCAAAGGCACAGGCAACAAAAGAAAAAGTAGATATGTTGCACTTCATGAAAATTTAAAATTTCACTATCCACAGAGTAAAAAGGCAACCCATAGAATGGGAGAAAATATTTGCAAATCGACCCATGAACCAAGAGGTTGCTGGTTCAATTCCTGGTTAGAACACATGCCCGGATCATGGGCTCCATCCCCAGTAGGGGGCATGCAGGAGGCAGCTGACCAATGATGTTTCTATATTCTCTCTCCTTTCCTCTCTAAAAATCAATAAAAACATATTTTAAAAAATATTTGAAAACCACATATCTGAACCCCAAACAAAAGGAATCCAAAGAGGACCACACCAAGACACATCATAATTAAAATGCCAAGAGCAAAAGACAAAGAGAGAATCTTAAAAGCAGCAAGAGAAAGAAACTCAGTTACCTACAAGGGAATACCCATACGACTGTCAGCTGATTTCTCAACAGAAACTTGGCAGGCCAGAAGGGAATGGCAAGAAATATTCAAAGTGATGAATACCAAGAACCTACAACCAAGAATACTTTATCCAGCAAAGCTATCATTCAGAATTGAAGGTCAGATAAAGAGCTTCACAGATAAGGAAAAGCTAAAGGAGTTCATCACCACCAAACCAGCATTATATGAAATGCTGAAAGGTATTCTTTAAGAAGAGGAAGAAGAAAAAGGTAAAGATACAAATTATGAACAACAAACATGCATCTATCAACAAGTGAATCTAAGAATCAAGTGAATAAATAATCTGATGTACAGAATGAACTGGTGATTATAATGAATCAGGGACATAGAAAGGGAATGGACTGACTATTCTTGGGGGGGAAAGGGGAATGGGAGATGCGGGAAGAAACTGGACAAAAATCGTGCACCTATGGATGAAGACAGTGGGTGGGGAGTGAGGGCAGAGGGTGGGGTGGGAACTGGGTGGAGGGGAGGTATGGTGGGAAAAAAGATGAACAACTGTAATAATCTGAACAATAAAGATTTAATTAAAAAAAAAGAAAAAGAAAACCACATATCTGATGAGGGATTAATCAGAAAACATAGAGAACTCCTAAAACTCAACAAATACACATTATAGTGTCATGGTTAAAGGTTATATATCAGTAAACCATCTTATTTAAAGTAGAATCTCATAGGAAAGCTTTGTTCAAGTAAGCCAGTCTCAATTTTATGATAAGCTAACAAATAACTATCCTATATAATAAAGTGGTAATATGCAAATTGACCCTCACGCCCTCACAAAGATGGCTGCCTACGACAAGGCTGGCAAGGGGATTAGTGAGGGATGACCAAATGACTAAACAAGCAGGCTGCGTGGGGTGACCAGGCCGACAGGGGGTTAGTGAGGGATGACCAAACAACTGAACAGCAGGCTGCATGGGGCAACTAACCTGGCAGTGGGGGAAGTTTGGGGGTGACCAGGCCAGCAGGGGTGGCAGTTGGGGGCAATCAGGCTGTCGGGGGGGCAGTGAGGGGCAACTAGGCCAGTGGGGGGGGTAGTTGGGGGTGACCAGGCCGGCAGGGGGGCAGTTAGGTGTGACCAGGCTGGCAGAGGGGGGCAGTTGGGGGTGACCAGGCCGGCAGGGGAGGCAGTTAAGGGCGATCAAACCGACACACAGAGGCAGTGAGGGGCGATCAGGCCGGCAGGAGTGGGGGCAGTTAGGGGCGACCAGGCAGGCAGGCGAGCGATTAGGAGCCAGCAGTCCTGGATTGTGAAAGGGATGTCCGACTGCCGGTGTAGGCCCGATCCCGGAGACCATGAGGGGTCCTGGATTGGAGAGGGTGCAGGCTGGGCTGAGGGGACCCCTTCCTCGTGCATGAGTTTCATGCACCAGGCCTCTAGTAAATTAATAAGAACAATCTTTACTTCAACCTGGTTTACCTGTAGTATCTTCAAAATATCTGACTTATAAAGGTTCTCCTACTTTTATCCTTTTCTATTAAAAAAAAATATATATATATAGTGACTAGCCTAATGTTTTACATTCTAAGGTTTTGTATCAGTAGCTCAAAGTTTCTCAATCTATTGAGATCCCCACTACCTAAAAATGTGTGGGTTTTGTTTCATCTTTGTCTCTAGACTGAATTTAAAGACCCAGAAACAGTGAATCTGACCATATCAGAACTGTGATGACCCTTCAGAGTCAATAGGGAAATAGATGTTGGATATGGTAGGGTCTGTGTCAGAAAGAGAGAGAGACAGACAAAGACACAAAGAGAAACTTGTGAAAGGGAAAGATGACTCTTGCTTATCCAAAATGGATATTCAAGTTGGAAAGTCACTCTTCAAATAAAGAAAGAACCAGAGGTCCAGCAGATCAGGATAGCTAAGAGGAGGATCGTGAGAAAGGGCACTAGCATTATGCAATGCCCACCTACCAGACAGTGGTTTCTAGATGAAGAAACCAAGGCTCAGGCAAGCCAAGTAACTTGTGCACAAGTAGCCACTTATGACTGAAACCAATGAATAACTCCAAATCCCTTCTGCAAATCCTACCCTTACTCCTGAGCCAAGAATGTGAGAATTTATGACCTTGAATTTTTACCCCTGGGTCAACCAAACCACCCACAAAACCTGGAAAAGGTTGTACTCTATATTCTTTACTTGTATACAGTGTAGTTCCAAACCAAACTGGGACAAATTTGGACCTTGCACCTAATTAAGACTGGGGCTAACACAGCATGATTGATTGAATAGCCTTGCCTTGGATGAGTCTCTGGGAATTTACGGAATCTCAGGAGAGTAGGGGAGGGCATGGTGCTTTCCTATACACCAGGAAATCCTGATTTTGCTAAGAATTTAGTCAAAGCCTTGCTGATGTCAACTCCAAAGACATCGAGTTTCCTTGCAGTCACTGCTTGAGATTCGCTGAAGAATTGTGGCTGTTTGCCAGGATGTTTAATAGGACGCTCCTTCCTTTGTGACATCACCAGGCAGGTAGCTAAGGGGACTATTTGAGACACTCTTAGAACAACAGCCACTTTTGTGGGAGTGCAAGAACAGCTTTTAAAACTGAGGGTACATATTCAGGCTTCATTAGGATCCTGAATCCAAGCCAGCCGGTAAAATATGGGTTCTACCCAGAGGGGCACCACCTATCAAATGGTCAAGACCAATAAAACTGGGACTAAGGTAACAGTTTCAACACAGAAAGGGGCTGAGATAACTAGCAAAACCCCTCATCAGGGACGTGGGTCCATTGCTGCCTCAACCCATCGAAGTGCTGTAATCACCATGAGCCCTCCTATCCATCGAAGATCAGAACCCGGGCAGTCCATCATTCCCAGAGACGATCATCGCTTTAGCCTCCCAGGAAGCAGCTTCTCTGGAGCACCCATCTCTAGAGGAACTGAGAGCCGATCAAAATCAGACGCATATCACCATTCCTCTCTTCACCAAAAGATCCAGCAAACTCAGCCATCATCTTCCTATGCTGTTCAGGTGCAGCGGACTAGTAGTCCTCACAAAGAGGAATCCCCACGAAAAAGGGCTGAGAGCAAGGGAGGGCATGACATGAATCGTTACTCAACCACAAATGTCAAATCCTCTCGCCGGTTGAGTTTTGTAGACCAGAAGGATAATACACAAATCTTACCAGAAGACCCACCCTCCAAGGTCCAGAACCCACAAGGGGTCAGAGTTCCCCGTAGGCCTTTGGTTTGCCCAAAGGATGAAGCAGTCCAAACTGAGCCCACCCGAAAGAGTATGACTTTTACTGTGAACAGATCTCCAAGGAAAGCCTCCAGCCCGGAACGCAGCTCTAGCCGCCCCTCTGCAGACTCTCGGACAGCTCAGAGAAGGATCCCTGACCAGGAGTCTGAAACGAATTATTACAGCCGCACCTATGCAGACCCTCAGGCAGCTCAGAAAAGGACCCCGGACCAAGAGTCTGAAACGTATTATTACACCCGCACTTACACAGACGCTCAGACAGCTCAGAGAAGGACCCCTGACCAAGAGTCTGAGATGAATTATTACAGCCGCACCTATGCAGACCCTCGGACAGCTCAGAGAAGGATCCCTGACCAGGAGTCTGAAACGAATTATTACAGCCGCACCTATGCAGACCCTCGGACAGCTCAGAGAAGGATCCCGGACCAAGAGTCTGAGACGAATCTTTACAGCTGCACCTATGCAGACCCTCAGACAGCTCAGAGAAGGATCCCTGACCAAGATTATGAAATGGGTCCCTACAACTCAATTTATATAGAACCCAAGCCCTTGCATAGGAACAAGAGCGTGGAACCATCCCTCAGACTCTCTATCCTTAAAGATTTGGATGGTGGACACCGAGTTTCTATGCGTCTAGACCCTGAATCTATCCGTAAGCAGTCTGCCCACACCGAAACGAAGCCCTCCCCAAAAGTCTTGATGTCATCAGAAGTGGAGGCCAACATGAAGTCCCCAATGCGAGGAGATAAGGAGGTCAGCCGCAGAGTCACCATATACTCAGGAGTACAGCCAACTCACCATGTGACACCTCGGACAGTGTCTGAGAGCCCCCACAAATCTCCTGAGCCTGTCAGTAAGCAGCGTACCCCAAAACCCTCAGAAAATGTCTACATGTCCCCAGCACCCTCCCCAAGTCACTCTGCTCATGCAAAAGTGGAACTGACCCCTCGGCCCCTACCCCCTCGGTCCTTACCTAGGTATGGGCCTGACTGCTCATGGTGGCCCTTACTCAATCCTGACATTGAAATGCCTCAAAGCCGGCCAACATCACCTGATTTGGAGCCTAAATCCCCGCTTCCTGCAGACTATTCATTGTCTTTTTTTGAAATGGACTCAAGCCCTTTCTGTGACGATCTGCTGCTCCAGCGAGAGAAGGCAAGTCCATCACCACCACCAGCACCAGCAACATCACCACCACCACCACCACCACCACTACAATCAGCAACGGAGCCTCCAAGCTGGGCACCATTGAGGGAAGTGCCACAGGCTCCCAAGCACACCTCCAAACAACCCATTCAAAGGTTTAGTGCTTTCTTCTTGGGTATGTGAAGAAGCAGACTGCCCAGGTGCAACCCCGATTTAGTGAGGTGGGACATGGCAGGGAAGGCCCCCTCTTCATTCTGGGCCTTAGAGCTACTCTCCTGCCAGTGCCAAAGCTAGACCCATCCTTGAGCCCATTGCTCCACTCCTTCCCCGCCAGCTTCTCTGAGCTCCAAGCTAATGACATCGATGACGATGCTTGGGTCGGCGTCAGGCATTGACTCTTCCAGGCAACGCGCTTAACCTTTCAATGGAAGGTAGTAGAGAGTGGTTTGCAGGGTGGGGAAGCTGCTTCCTGAGAGTGGACATGAAGTACTGAGCTGGGGTGAGGGCTGGTAAGAGCTAGTAAAGAGAATAAGGTCCTCTAGTACATATTCTGGAAACAAAGGTGAGGCACAGATGAGCCTTCCAAGAGGGGCAAGGCATTAACAGTGGCACAGAGGCTGGGAGAAAAGGGAGAGGGAGAGTGGGAGTGTGACATTTAGCCCCAGACAGGAGGAGCTTCTTGGAGAGCTCCTTCTTCTTGGTGGAGAAATGTGGAGCTAGAAAGGGAGATGTGAAGTAGCGAGGGGCAGGGAGTGTGCATCCCACAGAGAGAGAGAGAGAGAGAGAGAAAACACACCCATCTCTGTTACTTTCAGATGTCTCTGAGGAAATGTACAATCGTGTCATCTGGTGGCTAAAAGGTCTGTGCTTTTCCCTCCCATGGTTCATTGTGGGGGTTTGGGAGGCAGGAGGACAGGTGGGAGGGTAGCCTTGATGTATGTACAGAGCTAGGTCTGTTAGGTCATGGTGCATGCTGGGGCTTTGACTTGAAGGAACAGAGGAACTTCTTATCTTGCCACCATTAGTTATTCCTTTGGGACTTGGAACCTTTTTCATGTTCAAGAGTTTCCTTATAATGGGAAGTAGTCACTGGAGAATAGCAGGCATGTAAAACACTTAGCGTGGTATGGTGCCTGGCAATGGTGAGCACTCAGCAAATGCTAGCTGTTGTCATTTGGGCCACTTGCACTAGGAGGGGACTTGGGCCAGGTAATGGCCGAGTCCACCGCACATCTTCAGTAAAATTCTCTTTTTCCCTTCCTGTTGGCACTCTCTGATTTCCATTTGCTGCCCACTGGGAATGCCTGGCCTCTACATCTCCATTATGACAGATGAGGAGGTAAGAATGCCCCTAGGAAGTTACTTTTGGTAACTTCCTGTGCTCTCCCTACCCAAGTCCCTGTCTTACCCTCTAATGAAAGCTGCTCCCTATTGTTGGTCAGGTGTTAGCTGCACAAGGGCACCTGGCAGAGCAGGCAAGTGGGGGCTAAAATCTAGCCTGCGTTCCACTTGCCAAGTTGTGCTCCTCCAGGGCTGCATCTCCCCAAAGGAGAATTTGCAGCCCTGGAGAGAAAGGGCAGAAACCTGCTGGCAAGTGATGAATCCTGTCAAGCATCCTGTGGGAAGGCTGTCTGGGAAGCCATAGGTTGAATTGGTCCCTACTTGGCTCTCCCCTCTCCAGCCTAGGGCACTCCAGAAAGGGGACGCTTTTCTGGGTTACACACTATTTGAGTCCTCACCTTGGAGAGCCACAAGGTGAACTCTGCTCTCAGCAGCCCTGTGTCCTGAATTTGGCAGTGTCCTGATTTCATAGTGCATTGCTCCCCTAAGTACTTTAGCTCTTCTTGGCCCATGTTTGATAAGATAGTCCAAGCTCTTCTTACCTCCATTCTCTCTCACCTTTCTCTCTTCCCCAAAGCCTAGCATGGCCTCTAATGGGTCTCATCTATGGGCTAGCCCAGGATGGACAGTTGACTACTACATATGAAGAACAAGTGGGGGGAGGGGCAGGACAGCCTGAGCTTAGATAACGGAACAGCTGCAGCGGAGGTGCCAGAAATGTGGCTGCCACCCCCTCTGCCATGGCTTCTTATCCAGCCCTGCTCCCTGAGCTCAGCTGTGGGTGGGAGCAGCTACTTTTAGAGATTATTTCAATGCAAGACAGTAAATCCTTCTCTTCCTCCCTTTCTCTCTCCCTTCCTTCCACAAACAATTTTTATTCAGATGCCTAGCACTCTTCTAGGCACTATTGGGGGAAGCGTTGAAGCCCCATAGCACACACATTCTTTGGCCTTGAAGAACTTACCATCTGGATGGGGAGATAAGAGGTGGACAGGAAACAACAATATGAAATAGTCTGCACTCAAATGTCCAAGTCAATGCAACAGACTTAATAGAGGCTCTTGGATGGTCTTAGGAGAGAGGGAGTGAGCCGGGAATTGGATGGGGTCAGGTTTCCCCCCTCCTTCCCAAAGTCAGGGGTGGGGGCGGTATCTCGACAAGCTAACCCCTTGCTCACCCCTTGATGCAGATCTATACCTTTGGGAAGGGGTATTTCCTCTATTTCAGGATATGATGTTTTTGATTGAGCAAGTTCCTCCCTATTCTGCCCCATCTTGTTTTAGTTTAGGAAGTCAAATGCCTTGGCAGCAGGACAGCTCCTTCCCAAAATAGCTCTTATCCTGTCTGGATAATTGCAGCTCTCCAGCCCTGTGCAGTAGCAGAGCTGCTCCCCAGAAGCTGGGAAGAGAAAACGGGCAGGCAGCTAGGCCTGCCAGTCTTCCTGGCTCTCTGGGAGTGGAGTGGCATGGAGGTGGGCCAGGTACTGTGCTCACAAAGTGAGAGAGCTAGGTCTTCCCCAGCCTGCCCCTGAAGCTGCAGGGCCACAGGCGGTCCTGTCGGATGGAGACTCTGTGGTGCTGGTGTCCAAGGCTCTGTTTACTCTGATCTGGGAATGGTTGACGGTAGAGTCTGGTCCAGATTCCATTCCCAGCCAGGAATTCTCTCATGGCCCAGCCACAGCGCCTGGCCTGGCTCGTGGACTGCAGCATGTCTATTTCTGAGCTTTACAGGGTCTGCAGCTGGGAATGGAGCATGATTCAGCCCATCTCTCTGTGTCAGTTTCCTTCCAAACTCCTCAAGACCCTCCTGTCTAAGGGGTGGGGTGGACAGATGTTTCTCATCCTTGGATTGGGACATTAGGGGCTGGAATCTTCCCAGAGGTGATTATGCTGGACTGAGGGACACATTCCTGATAGTTTTTGTTTTTTAAGTATATTTTTATTGGTTTCAGAGAGGAAGGAAGAGGGAGAGAGAGAAAGAGAGATAGAGACATCAATGATGAGAGAGAATCATTGATTGGTTGCCTTCTGCACACCCCCTACTGGGGATCAAGCCCAAAACCCAGACATGTGCCCTTGACTGGAATAGAACCTGAGACCCTTCAATCCGCAGGCCATCGCTCTATCCACTAAGTCAAACCGGCTAGGGCCTGATGGTTTTTTTGTTTGTTAGTTGTTGTTTTTCATAGCAGAACTAGCCAAAGCTCAACAGGAAGGTCCTTAGGGTGCCCTATGGGGTCAGTGGGAGCTGTCTTCTCACACAGCCCTGGGGAATTCTATGGAATAAAATAGCTCTTGATGGGATGGGGCTACCCTGGCCTCGAGAGCCTGTGTCCTCAAGCCACCTAACCTACTTGCCCTTGGATGTGACTTCCCAGGCTGTCAGTGGACAAGGTGTTTTACTCCCTGCTATATCTATCAATTATGCAAGAAACCAACTCTGGAAAATAGGCCAGAAACTAGAGGAGGCCGTCTCAGTGATACCTAAGGCAGATTTCAGTATCTTCAGGGTGACATGTCACTTAGCCCCTGGGAGATGGGACAGCCAGGTTCCTGTTGGCTCCTGAGCCATGGGGATGGTTTGCTCATGTAGATTTCCTAGACAAAATTCCAGAGCCCAGGAGGAACACAGAGAGGCTCTGCATTCATGGGGATGTTAACAGAATCCTAGGGTATGAGCTGTCAGAAAGGAACCCTGGAGCCCTAGCTGGTTTGGCTCAGTGGATAGAGTGTCGGCTTGCAGACTGAAGGGTCCTGGGTTCCATTCCAGTCAAGGGCATATGCCTGCATCGTGGGCTCGATCTGCAGTTGGTGTGCAGGAGGCAGCCAATTGATGATTCTCTCTTATCATTGATGTTCCTATCTCTCTCCCTCTTCCTTCCTCTCTGAAATCAATAAACATTTTTTTTAAAAGAAAGGAAACCTGGAACCATCTCTCCCACTTTTCTTATTTTCTCTTGCTTTGTACAGAGACTGGTAGTTGAGAGGAAAGGGAATTGTTAAAAGAATGAAGCAGAGATGCTAGAAATGGGACAGGGCACCTCAGGAGGCATTTCATAGCAGCTTGACCCTCACCGCACGGCTTCTTTTCCTGTCAGATGGTACCTCGTTCAAGTTCAGAGTAGGATAGGAGGCTGATGATCTCTAGCCCAGACTTGCTATTTTGGGGACAAGCTAAGTTGACCAACTCATCAGGGTTTACCCAGGACTTTCCTAATTCCATGGAAAGTGCTGCATCCTGAGAACGCCCTCAGCCCTGGGCAAACTGGGGCAACTGGTCACCCCAGGACAGGCTGGGATGCACCTGGAAGTTCAGGGCAGAGGGATACTGTCCTGCTGGTCGCCTGAGACCTGGGCAGATTGCGACCTCTGCCTATAAAATGGGGGCAGGAAAATGCTATGCCTCCTTCTCAGGCTTGATGGCAGAACTGAGGCCAGAATCCCTTAGTTTTCTGTTCTGCCCAGAAGTCCCATATAGGGAAGAAACTGCCACATCCACTGTGGGCTTTCTGGTGTATTTCCAGAAGCTACTCGCTTCTCTGCCTGGAACCCATCTCCTATGTCTTTCTGTCGGAGAAGTCTCATAATATTTTTTTCTTCTTCAAGTAAAAGAAGAAATGGGAGGTGGGGTGCTGGCTAGATTAGGGAGCTTGGTTTCCAAGGGCAGAGTGCATACGTGGGTGAGGAAGCCAATCTATAACCCAGAAGCCACCCTGACAGCTGCTCAGCCAGGGGAAGGCTGTCCTGAGTGACAGAAATGACCATGTCCCTTCGCCCTTCTCTGCTCAGCTGCCTTTGGCCCAGCTGCCACGAAGGCAGAAGCACAAGACAGCTGCACCTTGGGGGCTGAATGGAGGCCTGGAGAAGGGGGACAGGATTTGAGGCAGTTCCTGAGAGAAGTCAGGCTCTGACACTGTAGGTGGGAAGACTGGGCCAGCCAAGGTCATTTCCTTGGCACGCCCACCACAGGCAAAGTCACTGGGCTCCCGGAGTCCCCACAGCGGCTGTTTTTGGGAATTCTGCTCAGTGAGTCTGAAACCCAGACCTGTTTTCTAAAGATGGAGCTAGCTAAAGAGGCGGCTAGCTGGAGAAGCTGATCCCACAGTTGGTGGCAGCATGGTCATTCCCATGTCACTTCAGCCTAAGGATCTCCTCCCATCGCTCTACATATACCTGCATATGTCTACTCCTTGGGAGGAAAGGCACTTGAAATGTTGCAGTTGACAGTTGCTGCTTTGGTACCAATAATTTTCTCATTAGTTGAGATATTGGCTACCACTCCTTTTAGTGATTATTCCATCCTAAATGGGTTACCTTTGTGAACCTTCAGAGCACTCCTATGAGGTGAACGTTTTTCTCCCTCTTTTGTGAAGAAACAGAGGCTCAGAGCTGGCTCATCAAAGCTGGGAGCACTTTAGGGAGCATCCTGCCTCAGGGATTCAGATAGGGTGGAGAAACCCTCCTTCTGTAGCCATGTCTTCCATATCAATATTTCAGCAGCACCTTTAGAGATCAAGAACGGTGAAGGGAAAGATTTTAGTGGGGCTAACATCGATGTCTTTGCATGTGAACTCGGAGGCTGGGGGTGTGAGCTGGTGAGCAGCCAGAATGAAGGGCAGGTTATGGGGTCAAAAAAGTCCGATTTTGTCTGGGCTCCAAAATCAGAGTGGAAAACTAATTAATGAATTATTTCAGTCAGTGCATATTGATCAGACATCTCCTGGGGGCAGAAGCCTGGTCACTCACCCAGGCAGATATCAGAAGTAAAAAGAAGTTAAAATAGAGGACATATTCCCTGTCCTTGAGGGACTTGTGGTTAATTTGGGAGAGAAAAGTATACAGATGGGTCACTTGAAAGGGTGTGAACATCAAAGAACAAAACAAAGTCCAGCGAAATCAGTGAGCAATTTCTGGCATGGAGGCACTTGGAGGGTAAAGGTAAGGGGGAGGGCAAGTTTCAGCTCAGTGTGATGACCTTGGCAACTCACTGCCCAAATATGGAAAGGCAGTTGTCAGAATGAGTGAGTTTTTGGCCACAGGAGGAATTCAAGTGGAGGGTGGGAGGTCAGGGGGTCCTTGAAGGGAGTCTTACTCCAGCGGGTAGTGGCATTGGGAGTGATGTAAGTCCCTTCCACCCCTGAGCTCCCGTGCCCTGCCCTGCCATAGAGAGGATGTTGGAAGGGCCCACTGGCTGGCTTCTAGCATCCTGCCAGCTAGCTCTAGAACTACAACCATTCAGCAGGTGCCAGGAAACACAGTGCTCCCTGGCCTTGTCACCCACATCTCACACCTGCCCTAGGATCATGGGACAGGAGAAGCAGTAGAGGGACAAGTAGGACTTAGTATTTTGGTTTCTTGCCTTTGCACAGACCTTGCTGGGCAGACTGGCTAAGGTTTCATTGAAAGATACCACCCAATGATAGCCTTTTGGCCCCACCAGGACTCTCTGACTATGTCATCAGTGACTCATCACCTCTGGGGGAAGGGAACTACAATTAGTTCTTATTCCACTTAAGGGAAACGTGGTCTTCGCTAGTCAGGCAGATCTGAAATCCTGATTTCCAGTGGCACTCACTCTGTATTCTTGGCTTTGAACCTGGGCCCTAGCTTGGCCCAAGTGTAGCATTCTTGTTTAGCTCTGTGGTCCATAACCTTCGCTGATGGGTGAGCAGGCAAGGTCCAGTGGAGGGGGCCAGGAGGTTTTCCATATAGACATGTCCGTCTGACCTGAGCAGAGGGAACCCAGGACAGCAGGCTGGAGCTGTGGTTGTTGGTCTGAGTTTCCCAGAAGAGTCACCCTCTGTGCCAAACTAAGTGTCCCCACCCCAGCAGTGCCCGAGAAATCGTGCTCTTGGTAAGGACATCAGTGCCTGGTGGGATGTTGGATTTCAAGGAGAACCAGAGCTCCAAGAGCCAAGGGGCATTGAGGCAAGGTTGGCTGGGCCACCTGATGATTGAAGGTGGGGAAGAGTGCTCAGTGGTCAGTGACTCACACAAGAGCAGCTATATCTTAGTTCTGCTTCTGATCAGGTGTCAGACTGTACCTGTACCAACAGAGATGGAGTTGGGGGGAGTCCGGTCCTCTCTTTCAATGCGGGGTACAAAGGCCCAGGGAGGGGTAAGGGCTTTCAGGCAGTTCAATAATCATCAAAGCTGGCATGGGGACTTATGCCCAGACCAAGTTCTCTCAGATCCCTGAATGCTGCCGGGTTAGCATGTGGGTTCCATGTACACATGGAACAGCTCAAAGTCTGTCTTCAGCTTTAATTTTACCCAACATGCCTCAGGTCGGGCCTGTGGTTCATTGATGACAAACAGACTGACCATCAAGACCCCAAGAACTTTGGCTTAGAGATGAGTTCCATGGTCCCTGGTGTCTCTTAGGGCCTCACTTCCCTCAAAGCAAGATGGCTCCAGCGTGCCTTAGGACACACAGGGCTCTGTGGGGCGTGGGCAGCAGGTGCCAGCATGGAGCTGGGATTCCAGCCCCAGCTGAGGATGAGCTCTCAGAGCAGCCTTCTGAGATGTGTCTGTGTTCACACTTGGGCTGAAGCTGGGCTGGAGGAAGGAGGGATGTTATGATTGTAGGAAAAAAAAGGCTTTGTGATGGGGCCTTTCTCCCCTGGGCCCAGCACCCCCAGCACAGGCCACGCAGACTGCTGGTGGCGCACCCCAGAGGTATCCTTATGAGTGCCTGCATGAGGACCAGTGGCCTCCAGCTAGTTCCCAATAGTGGGGCTTTGTGTAGCCCAAGTTTGACATCCGGGTCTGACGGCAGCAGCTGCTGCTTCTGCAGACTTCCAACAGCCTTTGGTTTCTTTCTTTATGTCTTTGTTTTCCTGAGTACAGCTTCAGATCTCCCGATCTACCCCGGGGCAGGAGACTTTCTCATTGTCTCACTGGAGCCAAGCTGCTGACTCTTAGCCTAGTTTAATCCCCTCATTTTCAGGTGTGGAAATTGAGGCCCAGAGAGGTGAAACGGGGTCACCCAGCTGGAAAGGTTCCTCTGCATGAACTGATTTCTTTAAGCATCAACCACCCCTTCCATCCTGCCGCCCACTCATGCCACGTATCCGATACCATCTCCAACAGCAGCCCTATTTTCTGAGCCTGATCTTACCTGCCTATCCAGGCTCCCCTCTCTCCTCTGATGAGTTTTAACTGACCCCAGCCATGCCACAGATGATACTGAAATAAGGTAGGCAGGCCTCTGGCGCTCATACCAATCGGGGCTTCTGTTTTGTCCCAAGTGGATTCGGGCCAGTCAGCCTGCTGTCAGGAAGGGCTCTTGGGAGTCAGGGACAGGCATGCCTCTGGAAACTTCCACCCAAGCTTGACCAGCTCATACCTGTATTAGCTCAGGAAATCCCCACCAACTCGCCACCCTCTAAGCATCTTCTTTCCCCTGACTGCCGCTGACCCTCTGAGCCTCTAATGCCTCTAAGGCTCCTAGGACATCTGTCCCCACGCTCCTCACCTGCTTGCCCAGCCTGCCTGGGGGCGGGCGGGGGGGGGGCTCTCCTGGGGCTCCCTGCTTTCCTCAGCCCCCGGGCAAGCCCCAAAGACCACTCCGCCTCTCTCTCCCTCCTTCCAGCTGATGATCCCTGGATAATTTATGCAGCAAATCCTCTTTAATCTTTAATCTAGGGTCCTGCACAAAGGGAACTTCCCTTCTCCTCTTCACAGCTTGGGTGGAGGTGGAGCACGTCTGCCATTCCACCGCAGGAGGTGTGAGGGGGTGTGGATAATCAGTAACTTGGACATAAGTCAGATTCACATCCTGAAAACCGTGAGGACTGGGAGGAGGGGGGACTAGTGGTTTCTCTCCAACTCATGGGGCAAACCCCCCTCTCCTTCCCAAGGCGTGTCCTGGGGATGCCAGGTGGGCCCTTTCTTTTCCTTTGGGGTCTGGCTCAAGCGCCGATGGTGATGCGCTGCCCCAAGAGGCCACTCCTTAGGGGCTGAGTAAGGCAGCGCCAGGTGACAGTGCAGCACTGTCCCGAGCGCCTCTCCGCACCCGGCGCTTCTGTTGGTCGCGAGCTGCAAGGCTCGCCCCGGGGCTGGC
>NW_005354050.1:257677-273619 GCF_000412655.1 Myotis brandtii | reverse complement strand
GGCGCCGCAGCCTTGATGTGCCGGGCGGGAGGCGCCGTTGCCGGCCGTGGGCATAGGCAGGCACTGCTCTGTCGCCGCTCCCAAGTTTCTATTCCTGATCTGAGCCGCTAGCAGCGGACCCCGACCCCCGGGGTGCTGCCCGTGTTCTTGGACGAAGGGGTGGGTCCGTGGTGGGGTTTGGGGAGCGCCGGCTGATAAGCGCATGCTTTGCCGGGGAGGGCGCGGCAGCGATGAGCCGAGGTGAGCTTCCCCGCCCTTGCTGGGGTCAGCTATTACCTGGGTGACCCCTCCTCACCCGGCTTTCCTAGGCTCGGGGCCGGCACCAACTTCCTCTGGAAAACACACAGAGGAGGCCCACAGACAGTTCCTGCCTCTTCAAGAGGGATGAGAAGCCTCTTGGGCCCTCCTTCCACAGCCTGGCAAGGGCGGCATTGAGCCCTCTGCCCCACAGGGCGCTCCGCCAGAGACTCCTACTCGGTGGGATCAGCTGTATCCCTTTACTTCTGAGAGAGAAACCAAGGGAAAGCTTCCTCCTGCAGCATCCTGCACCCTCCCTCCCCCTTCCAAACCAGGTCCCTCTGCAGTGGTGGGGGGTGGGAGGAACTCATTCCTGCCACCTGCCTGTAGTGGGAGGAGAAACAGTAGCCCAGCCGCCTCCTTGGAGGCCCCCAGGTGGGAAGTTTGGATGTTTGGCCCGCTCTTCTCCTGCCACTGTTGCCAGAGCCTGCCACAAGCACCCTATGCCAGGTGTCAGGGCCTCAGGCCCGGTGCCAGCTTCTCCTCGCAGTCTGGAAGCCCCCCCGCCTTTGCCTTCTGCCTTGGGAGGCACAGGCTGTTTACAGCGGGAGGAGATCTGTGACCAGCGTGTGGGGCAGGATGTTGGCTGTGGGCAGCCTCCAGAAGGGAGCTTCCTGGGCCCCAGGGAATCAGAAGTTTCTGGGTCTGGAAAGGCCACCCTTTTGGGCTCTTGTCTCTCAAGCTGTGTCCAGGCTGAGGCCCAAGTCTTGGCCAGGAAGTCTTGGTGACCCTGTGACTTTCCCCCACAGGGGGGTTCCTGGGAGAGGCCAAGTGGTGTCTGTCTTTATCCCTGCCTCCATCCTTCTCCCCACATGGGGACGGACAGACGGATGGTTCCGGAGATGGAAGCCTGGGGGAGCACTGATTGTCCCCAGTGCCAAGTGCAGCAGAAGCCAAGAGGGGCTTTTTCCGCCACACACTAAGTTCAGTTCAGCTGAGGTCTTGGTGCTTTCAACTTGGCTGAGGCCACCCTGTTCCTCCCTAATTAAAGACACCCCCCACCCCACAGTCCTCAGCCTCACGCCCCTGATCTGAAGCCAGCCCAGTCCTCAGACTGACCGGTTCATGTCCAACCAGCCTCCTCTGTGAGGGTCTCTTTTTGAAAGGAGATCAGTGGGGAGAACTCACCAGCCCAGGAACCCCAGGGGGGGTTAATTTGCATGCAAAAAGGACAGGCCAACATTAATAACCATCCTGAGGTTTCTGATGCACCCTCTCTCCTCAGGTTCAAAGCAGTCTGAGGTATCTCACCCGGGAGTGCTTTCTCTCCCTAGCCTTCCTGGGAGTCAAGGAAGGGCCATTCACAATTGGATATTAAGGCCCTGAAATTAAAACACTGTTCAAAATCACAAAGGGTGTTTCTGGCCAAACCAGAAACAC
Organism: Myotis brandtii; assembly: GCF_000412655.1. Taxonomy (NCBI): domain Eukaryota; kingdom Metazoa; phylum Chordata; class Mammalia; order Chiroptera; family Vespertilionidae; genus Myotis; species Myotis brandtii. Next base: position 271,942 of record NW_005354050.1, on the reverse strand, counting down.
TGGGCTCCTGACTCCTACTCAAGTGCTCCATCTGCACACTCCCAGCCAGGCCCCTCAATTTGTCTCCCACCTAATTGTCAACTTTAAAACCACTGGGATGCCAGCCTCCTGTTGGCCTGAACTCATGCCCCTCAGAGACCAAGTGCTAGCAGCTGCCCCACTGCCTTTCTGCCAGTGATGGAGGGACACATGTCCCCAAGGGCATCTTTAGGTGGGAGGAGCCCTTCTGGGGCTCTCTGCAGGGGAATCTAGGCGCAGATTTCTGAAGATAGTGGGGTTTTCTGCTGGAAAAACACAAGGGACTCTTGGGAAGAAAACTGGATCCACTTCCATGAGACCCTATGGCCAGGGGATTATAGGACATCCCACCCTACTTCAGCACGGCTTAAAGTTAGGATGAGAGAGAGAGATTGGACTCTGGGAGTGGGGTCTCCTGGATAGCCAGCCCCGTGTACATCTGGGCCAGGTCACCTTGGGGATAGCTCATGACCCTCTGAACAGGTCTCGGTGCCCTTGGAGGTTAACAGGAGAGGTCAAGTAGATCAAGAACCTGTGCTGCAGACAGACTTGGGAGGCTGGTGCTGTGCCCACCAGGGTAGGCAGCCGGCAGGCATCCTGGGGCAGCCAATCAGAGGAGGAGGGAACTGCAGAGAAACCCAGTGATCCTGCTGCAGCTGAGCTGTCCTTGGAGGGTGGGAGCCAAGGAAAGGGGAGGACGAGGGGGTGGGGAAGGACATTCCACAGGCTTTTTTGGCCCCTGACAGAGACAGGGGGGTTACATAGAAAGGGAAAGGAGCAAGCCAGGGCACAGGATTACAACAAGAGCGTCAAGACCAGGCTGTGTCTGTGTGTGAGGAACTTTGCCTGAGGGATACAATTAGACCTAGAGCTTGCCGACAGGGAGTCCGAAGCGTGGGACATGGACCGTTCAATGGGATGTCAAGGCAGCTCTGTCCCTGAGGACAGGACTGAAGCTGGGGTAAGGTGCTGTTCTGGGAGATGGGTGGGCCTGACCCGTCTTCCCCCTGCCTTGTCTGGGATTGGGGCTCCAAGTCAGAAAATGATATTTGGTCATTGGCAGAGCTGGGGGTGGGGAAGGACAGGCAGGAGGGGGGGACCCTGGTGTCCTGACTCCTTGTCTAGAGCCCCTGTGGGCAGCCTCCATGCTGATGAGCAGCCAGGGGTGGCAGGGAGAATGGTGCTGGCTCCCTGCAGGCTCTGCTGGGGGAGAGTGGGGTGGAGGGGGGGTCTCCATTGGTGCCTTCCCTCTCTCTTCCCTGCTCAGCACCCTGTGGAGATCAGGGGAGCATAGTCCTCTCTCCCCCTTGATCTAATGCCCAGACCAACTGCTGGGCCACTGCGAGGTTGTACAAGGGGCAGGATTTCCTGGAATTCCCCAGACTTTTTAGCTGTCAGCAAACAAGACCTGCTTCTCCTCCCCCCTGCCTCTAGCCCCAGCCATATAACTCATCATCCATCCAAGCTGGGAGACTTTTGAGAGTGGAAAGGGGCACAATTAATCACTGGGCAACAAACGTTAACTGGACCCTATAAATAATAGGGGTGAGAAAAGCCTATAAGGTCAGGCTGTGCCTCAGGACAGCCTCTTCTGGTCAGTAAGCCCCCTCATGCTGGTTCCAGTTTCAGGCTAAAGGGCCTCTTTTCCTCCCCGATCCGGGCGAGCCCTGGAGACTATGGCTACAAGCAGGTGTGGGGACTTTGGAGGCGACAGCCTGGAAGTCACTCTGAGGGGATTTTCCCTCTAGCCTCCCTATCTCAACCCCTTCCCCCTGGCACAAACCTAGCGGTGTGTGAGTCCGCCCCTCAGTTTTTCCCCTTGTAAAATGGGGACCTGCAGGGAGACTGTGGCCATCTTACCTCCTCCAACCCTGGCTGGGATGCCACAGTGGTCCAGGGTAGCCCCCACTGGCATGGCCATCCCTTTGTCCTTGAGTCAGCCTCTGAAGCCGGCCCTTGTCCATTGTCTCGGGTGGCACGTGGCTATTGTAAGGCAGAGCTGAGCCCAGCACTGCCAGGCACCCCACAAAGGGCGCTGTCCCCCAAAGGAGAGAGGAAGCTTTCGGGTCTAGAGCTGAGGTTAAGAGGGAGGGGAGCGGCCTCTCTTCTAAGCTGGAACTGGTCTCTACAGAGGAACCAGCCATTCTCTGCCCACCATCCCTGTGGTTCCCAGTTCAGGCCAGATCCCCTCGGCATTGCTGGGTAAAGCCCTGCTCCAGGCAAAGGGGATAAAGGGCAACTGAGGGGTGCTTCCCCCTAGATGTCCCTCACATTTGCAATCTGAGTGTCCTCCCATTCTACATCGCCTGGTCCCTCCTAGACTCCCTCCACCCATACACAGCATCCACTGGCAGGTTCATCCTTCTCCCCTGGGGCCCAGGCCCAGGCTCTGGTGTGGTTCATTGTCTGGAATAAGAGGGAGTCAGGTCAGCTGTACTGAGCTCCGGGCAGTGAGCCCTGGGAGTGAGCACTCCCAGCGGAGTCTGCTTGTCAGTCCCAGAGCTCCCTGACTTGCAGTGGCAGGAGGCATGGAGCTCCCTGCTGGTTCTTGCGGCATGGCTGGCAGCTCCCTTCTCTCTTCCCTCCTGCCCTCTTGCCCCTGCCCCTCTGACTCTAGGCACTCTCCTGGACTCCTGTGCCACAGTCTCCTCTCAGCTCTGATGCCTCTATCTGCTCCCCTTAGTCAGTCTGACTTTCCGGCCTTTGGGGGAATTCCTGACCCCAGCTTGGCCAGACCCCCAGGAAGGGCAGCCTCAGCCAGCACCTGGTTGAGCGGGGGCTCAGGACTGGAGCTACTCAGTTCTCAAGAGCCCTTGCTAGGCTTCAGGGCTGCCGGGAGTTGCTCCTGGACCCTGGGGCCTCTCCTGGCATCTCAGACCTGTGTGTGAACAGGTGAGGGAGGGAGGGAGGATGAATACTTCTGGCTTGGCTGCTTCTTTGCCTTTTAACCACAAGCACTTTCCTCTCTTCCTCTTGCCTTCTCCTGTCTTCCTCCTTCATTCTTCCCTTCCTGCCACCTACCCGCCTACCCCACCCCACCCCACCCCAAACCCCCAGATCAAGCGCTTCCTGGAGGAAACGGATGATATAAGTCTGAACAAGTTCGTGAAGGATTTCCCAGGAAATGAGAGCTGCCACCAACCAGAGGCCAAGACCTGGGTGTCCAGGCCCCAAGTTCCGGAGCCAAGGCCCCAGGCCCCAGACCTCTATCAAGATGACCTGGATTTGAGAACCCCCCTGTGGCCCCACCCCTCTGACAGCCAGCAGTACTTCCCTGCCTCAGCCCCTCTCAGCCCCTCAGCCTCAGCCTCAGCCCGGCCCCGCAGCCCGTGGGGCAAGCTTGATCCCTATGACTCCTCTGAGGTAGAGCCACCAGTCCTGTCCTTACTTTTCAGTGGGCTGGTGCAGGAAGACCCAGGGAGGGAGCAGAGAGAACCCGGTGTGAGCGTGTGCATATGCACGTGTGTGCGCGTGTGTGGGTGCACACATGTTTATGCATGTTGAGCTAGGGCTTCTCTCTGTCCTGTGTGGCCCCAGCTCTGTGTGTTGGCTCCAATATGTATTGAAAACTGACAGTATCAGCAGGATCAGCAACCCAGCTGGTGGAGTCTGGCCCTGCTCCTCTAAGGCTGGGCAAAGACTAAGGAGGGAGGGAGAAGGCCTGTGTTAGGTCTTGGGGACCCTGCTGCCTCTTGCTCTCCCTGATACACTCCATCTCCCTGACACTAGGATGACAAGGAGTATGTGGGCTTTGCGACCCTCCCCAATCAAGTTCACCGCAAGTCCGTGAAGAAAGGCTTTGACTTTACCCTCATGGTGGCAGGTAGAGTGGGGGCCGGGCTGGGCTGGGCTGGGGTTTTTCAGGTGGGGATGGTGTGTATGTGGTAGAGAAGGGGAAAGCAGCAAGCGGCTATCCCTTTTTGCAAAATAGCTAGGAGCCATGGGTGCCCGAAATTGTGCTCAGGGTAAAGTGGTGCAAAGAACACTTCACCAACAGGTTTCTTTTATTTGCCTTTTTCTGAGGGACCTTGGGCCATCTCTGACCCTCTCTGGGCCTCATTCAAATGAGAAGGCTGGACAAGCTGTTCTGTTTCCTTTCAGCTCTAAAATGCCATGGTTTGGTTCATCTCATCCAAATTAAATAAGCAGCAGCTCCCCTCACACCTTGATCTTGTGGGGTTGTCTCTTGGCTACAGATCTCATCTTCTGACTTGGTACTTCTGTCCTCTCTCCCCCATCAGGAGAATCTGGCCTGGGGAAATCCACTCTTGTCAATAGCCTCTTCCTCACGGATCTCCACAGGGACCGGAGACTCCTCAGTGCTGAAGGTAAGGAAGCGAGGGAGCATGACCAGCAGGCAGACCTGACTTAGGAAAACAAACTCATTCCAGAGTCTGGGGGATGGGGCCTTCCCCGGCACACAGGAAACCATGGCTTCTAGACTGACAGCATCTCTCTACAGGCCTATCTAGCCTGGCAGCCCCCCAGCCAGCTCCCTAAAGACTTGGGTGCCGAGGCAGGGCAGGGACCAGAATCCTGCCCTTTGAGTGAGTCTCTGACCCCCAAAGGATTCCAGGAATCCAAGAAAAGAGCAGAGAGCAGCAAGAGGCTGGGGCCAGAGCCAACAGCCACCGGCATTTCCTGTGTTGGGAAATGTGCTCCTTGCTGGTTCCCAGAGAACAGGCCCCCGGCAGCCTCGGGGTTGGAAGGGGGGCAGTGTGGATGAGGCAGTCTGGGCAGCCGAGCTGGTTGGGGTGGGCAGTTTATCCTGATGGGGCAGGTCCTTGCCCTGGCCTCAGTTTCCCTCTTCTCCAGAGCGGATAATGCAGACTGTGGAGATCACTAAGCATGCAGTAGACATAGAAGAGAAGGGCGTGAAGCTGCGGCTCACCATTGTGGACACACCAGGCTTCGGGGATGCAGTCAACAACACAGAGTGGTATGTCTGACCAAGCACAACCCCAGCTGCCTCCCCACCTACCACCTGTTCCATACACACACCCAGGTGCACACATAGGCACAGACGTATTCAAAATTGTCAGGAGGAAGAGGGTTGTGACCTTGAGCATGCCACGGCTCCTTTCTGGAAGCTGTCTGTGTAAAGCGAGAGGGAAAGGATTGGAATAGATGATCTCTAATGTTCCTTCTGACTCTGACCCGTCATTCTATAATGGGAGTGAGGACACAAGATAAGAAAGAAGAGCCTCAAACAAGCAAACACATGTGAAAACATGTAGAACAGGGACTGACATATAGTAAGTGCTCAATAAACGTCTCCCTACCTTCTTCCTCTCCTTTTACAGCAACACTTTAGGTGCCACAAACTAGAGTTATTAAAGGGGTGAGAGTGAAATGGAGGGAGGAGTAAATGGAAGGGGAGAAAGAAGAGACAAAGGGGGAAAAGTGGAACTTCATTTAAACTCCAGGCACACTCTAGGCTACCAGCTAAAAGAAAGGGTGACTTTGCCATACCATCTCCCACCCCCAACATCCCTGCTTTTTGTTTTTTGTGTGTGTGTGTTTTTTTGTTGTTGTTTTTTTTTTGCTTTTTTCAGCAACTGGAGGGATAATGGTCAGATCTGAGTGAGTAGATGAGGAGGAGAATGAGTGATAAAGACAGGAGAAAGGGTGGTGCCTTTGATGAAGAAGTTAGGCAGGGTAGTGCTAAGACCTCTAAACGGAGAGTTCAAGTCTTGCACAGTCTTGAGCAAATAACTGCATCCCTACTTCTTCCATTGAAAAACACTGGCCTTTACCCCTCACCCAGTTGATCTGAAAATCATCTAGGACAGTGATGGCGAACCTATGACACGCGTGTCAGAGGTGACACGCGAACTCATTTTTTTGGTTGATTTTTCTTTGTTAAATGGCATTTAGGTATATCAAATAAATATCAAAAATATAAATCTTTGTTTTACTATGGTTGCAAATATCAAAAAATTTCTATATGTGACACGGCACCAGAGTTAAGTTAGGGTTTTTCAAAATGCTGACACGCCGAGCTCAAAAGGTTCGCCATCACTGGCCTAGAATGATGCACGTAAATGTACATTGGAACCTGTAAAGGGCTGTTTACATTATACTCATGAATTTTAAGATGATAATTGCAGGACCAGTGCAAAATTAAAATGTGGGGCCCCTTGTTCAAAATTATTAAGAACTTCTAGATGGTCACAGAGAATCAAACCAGTACACCTCGCCCCTGTGTGACTACACAGGTCGCACGCCCATGCAGCTGACCCTGGATAATCACCTCACAGGCTAATCAGACCCTTCCAGACCTTTCTGTGCTCTGAACCTTCATTACATTCTTCATCATCACAGCATGGACTTTGGCTCAGCACACTGGTTCATCTTCAGTTTCACAGTCTAAGCCTTGAGGGAAGGGCCATTTCTTACATTCTTCCTGCATCACTGTGCTAGTACATGTTTTGTGGTCTCCACAACTATTCCTGATGGATTGAGGTGGCCTCCATGTCAACATCACTCTTCCTGCTCCAGGAATATGTCTCAGCAAACTGGGCTTGCCCTGCAACTCTAGCTCCAACCAATACCTGGCCCCTCCTCTTATTGTCCATAATAATAATATTGTATTTGCCTGGCATCTCACAGCTGACTGTGCTCCGTGCTCCTCCACATATACTCATTTAGTCAACCAGCAAGAATTTATTGAGCATATACTAGGTGTCCAGCCTGTGTTTGACGTTTTAAGGGATGCAGAACAAGTATGAATGATCCTTGTCCCCGAAATGCTTGTAGTCTAGTGGCAGTGGCAGTGGCAGTGGGGAGTGGGGAGCAGTAGTTCTCTAATAGGTGCATCAGTTGGGTAACAAATTAGTAAATGGGTCAGGCAATGTAGTGATAAACACACTGAGCTGAAAATCAGAAAGCCAGGGACCCCGTTGGGTAGAGAATTTCCCAACAAAGATGATCAGGATCAAATCTCTTAGCTGCTCTGGATTTAGTTCCTTCATGTATAAAATGACAGTGATGATGCTCAGAATGTCCTCTAATCAGGTCACCTATCAGTGAGGATTCAATGAGATAAAAGAAGAGGAAAGTACTGGAAAATTGAGGTTCTTGAATCTATATCTATAGATACATAAATTTGTATGTGCCCCCATTCTCTTTACCACAGAGTGAGATTATATAATCTCTCTATAATATATATTTTCAAGAACCTCAGTTTTTCTACCTATCTGTCTATCTATTTACCTACCTACCTACCTGCCTACCTACCATCTATCTCACTGTGTGGTGAAGAGAAGGGGAGAGTGTGCGTTAGTGTAATCAAAGGAGACTTGGTGGAAAAGATGGTTCTTGGATATGGCCTTGAAGGATGGAGTAGGTTTGAAGAGGTGGAGGAGAGGCTGGACCATGAACCTGACTTAGGGCTGCCTTGGTTTCCCCCAGTTGCTTTGTCACCTGGGCTCTTTTCCTCCCATCAAACTAGTATTTATTGAACTCCGCCTCTGTGCTTAGCCTGTTTTCTGTCAGGACATGGGATGCACCCCTGTCCCACCAGGTACCTCCCTGAAGAAGTAGTGAAGCAAGCCAGGGAATAACCAAGTCTTGAAAACACTGCTCAGGGTGGGGGCTACTCTGCAGCCCCAGAGCTCACTAGGCAGCCCCCACTCCCACAGTTTCTCTGCTTGTCTGTCCCTGTCCCAGCTGGAAGCCTGTGGCAGAATACATCGACCAGCAGTTTGAGCAGTATTTCCGAGATGAGAGTGGCCTGAACCGCAAGAACATCCAAGACAACAGGGTGCACTGCTGCCTGTACTTCATCTCACCCTTCGGCCACGGGTATGGTCCGAGCCTGAGGCTCCTGACACCACCGGGTGCTGCCAAGGGAATCGGCCGAGAGCACCAGGGGCAGGGCTGCCACAGGCAGGTGGTCACAGATTCCTGTTCCCCAGGCTCCGGCCATTGGATGTTGAATTCATGAGGGCCCTGCATCAGCGGGTCAACATCGTGCCTATCTTGGCTAAGGCGGACACACTGACACCTCCTGAAGTGGAGCACAAGAAACGCAAAGTGAGGGGAGCTGGTGCAGGGAGGGGAGCAGGTGGGCTTCTGGGAAGGATGGGGTCCCCAGAACTGTGGGCCCCTCATGTGTTTGCCAGATCCGGGAGGAGATAGAGCACTTTGGAATCAAGATCTACCAGTTCCCAGACTGTGACTCCGATGAGGATGAGGACTTCAAATTACAGGACCAAGCCCTAAAGGTGTGGCCACCCCAGGGCATCCCTTTCCCATCTTGTTTCTTCTGGGCAGAACAAAGAAGTAGAATTCTATATAAGGGTGGGGTGTTTGGGGTGGGAGAGGACCCTGGTTTCCTAGAGAGGAACAGAGATGATGAAGACATAGGTGGAGAGGAACAGGTGAGAATGGGGGCAGGGGGGTGTTGACAGACACCCCAAACTTCTTCCAGGAAAGCATCCCATTTGCCGTAATTGGCAGCAACACTGTGGTAGAGGCCAGAGGGCGACGAGTCAGGGGCCGTCTCTACCCTTGGGGCATCGTGGAAGGTAAAGCACTGAGCTTGTGACCAGGGAACCTCCTTGCCCTCAGTGACTCTCCCCTACCCATGCCCCTGGCTGACCCCTAGCCTTGCTATGCAGTGGAAAACCCAGGGCACTGCGACTTTGTGAAGCTGAGGACAATGCTGGTGCGTACTCACATGCAGGACTTGAAGGATGTGACACGGGAGACACATTATGAGAACTACCGGGCACAGTGTATCCAGAGCATGACCCGCCTGGTGGTGAAAGAACGGAATCGCAAGTATGGTCAAAAGCCAGGGCAGAGCTGGCAGGGGGGAATCCCAAGCACAACTTTGGGTGAGACTGAGCCCTTCCTCTTCTACAACACCTCAATCCAAGCAGGTGTTGGGGTCCCCTTAGCCTTACCAAGCCCCCTTTCCCTTTCCCTTAGCAAATTGACTCGAGAGAGTGGTACCGACTTCCCCATCCCTGCTGTCCCACCAGGGACAGATCCAGAAACTGAAAGGCTGATCCGAGAGAAAGATGAGGAGGTGAGAGCGGTATGGGGTTGACAGCCTGGGAGGTCCCCTGCTTGATCATAAACCTTAGTGTCTCTTGGTTTGGGAATAGGAAGATCCCTGGCCCTGGTGCATATCTGTGTCCTGCATTGGTGGATTAGTGCTTCTACCCAGGGTCTCTGGCACACCCCAGGCTACCCCTGGCTCAAGGGATCAGAGCGTGGGAACACTTCCCCAACACGAGAGGACTCTCTAAAACAGGGGTCCTCAAACTACGGCCCGCGGGCCACATGCAAATACAAATATTGTATTTGTTCCCGTTTTGTTTTTTTTACTTCAAAATAAGATATGTGCAGTGTGCATAGGAATTTGTTCATAGTTTTTTTTAAAACTATAGTCCGGCCCTCCAACGGTCTGAGGGACAGTGAACTGGCCCCCTGTTTAAAAAGTTTGAGGACCCCTGCTCTAAAAGTACCCATTTTGATGCCATGTGCCTGTTCCAGCTGCGGCGGATGCAGGAGATGCTGCACAAAATCCAAAGACAGATGAAGGAGACCCACTAGCTGACTGTCAGCCCTGGATATTTAAATCTTCTCCTCTTCGTTTTGCCCATGCCGGCCCCTTCCAGCACCAGCTCTGCTCAGGCCCCTGCAGCTACTGCCACTTCGCCTTACATCCCTGCTGCCTCCCAGAGACTCAGAGGAAATAAAGTTTAACAAATATATAGTGGCTCCCGGTGTCACTGTCTGTATCTCTACCACCTCCCGGAGATCAAGAAGATCCTAGGACCCAGCTTTGATAGGCTTCTGGAGGAGGGTGCTGGATTATGGCTTCTAGGAGGGAAGGGGGGAGTAGGGGAAATTTCCTCTCCCATGACAGGCTTCAGTCCCTGCCTAGAATAGTCTGGCCCCTCTTTTTTACTTAGCAATCTCTCTCCTGCCTCTCCTATCTGGGCCTGGGCCTCTCCATTTTTTCCACATAGTACATTCAGTTCTATGGAGTTTTGGATCTGATATCTGCCTTTGGGAAAACATGGAATTGACTGCATGCAGCCTCCTGCCTTCCTGTTTCCCCTGATTTGGGGAAAGGGATACACAGAATTAAGCTCTGTACGCTAGGAAGCTGTGACAGAGCACTGAACAAATGTGGAAACCGCTGCGATCACCAAACACTACTGTAAACGCTGGAGATGAACCAAGAAGCCACTGCCCTGGAAGAGCTCAGCATTTAATGCTTATTAGGCATCTCCTAGGATGCAGACACTGTTCTAGACCCAGGCCAGGTTCCTGTTCTCATGGAATTTACTAACTGCAGGAGAAGTTCCAGCGTTCTATAAGCAGACACGTGAAAACATTTTGGCTGCGGGAGCTGGCATTAAAGCACTGGGGCCCACTCCAAACTCAAGCCATCTGTTGAGACTCTGAATCAACAACTGTTCTCCATTTCTGTCAGGGTTCGTGGTGACCGCGGCCACGACGCCCCCCAGCGGCCGCACTCCGCCCTGCGGTCCGGTCTGGCTCCCCAGGAGAGGAAGGGAGGAGCGAAGAGCCGGGTCCTCGGGGCAGTCCCATTCACCACTCCCAGCACAGACTAGGCGGTGGCAGCTAGCTAATGGCAGTCTCAGGTCCGGATTTCCTCTCTCAGACGTGAGGTCTTTACTCTGGACTGACGGAGCCATGCAGGTCATGAAGGACGGCAGGGCGCGTTCGCCGATGAAAAGTGAGGGTCAAAACGCGGAAGAGGGAAAACCCCGCCGCAGGCGGAGGAGAGAGAGACGGAGCCTCAGGCCCAGCCCTCCTCCTCCTCTTAGCCTGCGGGGCCTCTCCTCCCTTTCCGCTTTGGGATGGGATGGCCGCCGCGAAACCAAGACGGGAAATGGATAGACTGAAGGGGGACGGGAGACCTTTCTGACAAATATTCCCAAGGAGAGGTCGTCACCGGAAGTGACTGTAAGGGCCTGTGACCCTACAAGGCCCCGCCTTCAATTGCGCTACCAGTAGGCGACGAGCCTCTCCTACTTCCGGCCCCTGGAGCCTTAGCCAGCAGCCCCGCTTTTGTTGCTTTCCCATTGGCTGCCGCAGGGACGCGCTGTGATTTCCCATTGGTCGCATCTCTTCTCCAGTCCCGCGCCTCATCCCTCCAGGTACAGTCTTGTCTTCGGGCACCCGATAGGGTAAGGTTGGGAGGGCGTCTGCCCAACTTGACCAATGAGCGGCGTGAAGGGTGAGGGCGGTGGCTGCGTGGTGAAGACAGGGCGGGACTTGGGGTGGCGATTGGCCAGGGCGGGCACAGACGAGGGATACGATTGGTTGGGGAGAGGGGCACCGTGGTGGGGTTGTAGCTGCGCGGCCTCAGCAGCTGCGGGAGACGGAAGTGGTGAGAGCGCGGCCTCGGAGGGTCGGGCGGACGCCGCCTGGGTGAGTCACCGGGCCCCGTGTACTGCCAGTCTGGGAACCGCAAAGACCGCGTCTTACCCGGCTCCGCCCCGACCCCACCGGCTTTCGTGAGCCCCGCCCTCTGTCATTCGGGGCTCCGCCTCCGGGCCTTTAGGCTCCGCCCCTAGAACCTGGGCACCTGGGCTCCCCTGCCACCCTGGCCCGCCTCCCCCCCACACCCCCAGGGCTAGATCCCTTAGGTCTAGGAACCCTGGGCCTCCCAGACTTGGTCCATGTTTCTCCCTCCGTTTCCCTGAGGCTGCGTGCCAGTGGGCGGTGAGGCAGCACCTTTGGCGTGCCGCTGGCTGGCTGTCCCATGAGGAAGCGTGGGCTGTGATCAGGGTGGTGGGCAGGAATACAGATGGAGGCTTTTATCCTGCTCCCTGGGAAGAAGCGGGTACTACGAGACTGCCCGAGCTCAGAGAGCAGGCGTGAAAGAAAGTGTCAGTGAAACCGGGCCTTGCGCCCTCAGTGGGCCAAGGAGGCCCATCCTGAAATTTGTTGCTTGTGCCCATTTGACAGGTACTGTCTCCGAGGCCTGATTCTGTCCTTATTGTGGGCCTCCTCTCGCTAACCCACTTAGTGTCAAGTAGCTCGGCAGGACCTGTGCAGCCCTGCTGCCTTCTGATCACAGGTTGTGGTCCCCTCCCTCTGCCCTCTGCCTTGGACTCTGCCCCCAGTAGACAGGTCAGGTGGGTACTACTCCCAGTCTCAGAGGCCAGCAGAGCATTCCCGTGGATTCATGTCCCCACCAGGGCCAGGAGTGAGTCCTGGTTGAGCAGCCTCTGTCTCATCAGAGGTGGCAGTTCTTTTGTTCTCCCGCAAAGAACAGGGGGTTGGAGTGTTTTGCACTTCTCCTTCTGGGCTTGGAAATCAGGACTCTTGAATTCTGCTGAATAATCTTGGGTGATACTTATTCTTGCTCCAGAACTCCGTGGCTGACTTCATACCCTGCAGAATCACTTGTTGCTTTCTCCCCATGTACCTGCCATTGCCTCTGTCTGGCATGGTGACTTGTAGAGAGGCTGCACTCTCGGTGAGGAATGAGAATTAAGGATTGTAGAGAAGTTCAGGAGTAGATGTGTATATATATAGCATTTGTTGATTCCATGGTAATGTTAATGGTGTTCTTTACTCTTATGTCTCCTTACAGTGAAAAGCAGGCAGCCGGGACCCTCACCACGGTAGAATGGTGAGTACTCTCTTCTCCCACAGAATTTGTGTGTTCTGTCATCCTTGTGTCTTTCTCCGTGAAGCTGCCCACCCCTCCTGGACCTTGAGCTCCAGGCTACTCTGTTCAGGCCCTAAACAGGTTCATCTGCTCTGGAGATAAGTTTCTCTAGATTGTAAAACATCAGCCGGTATACGACACTGGGACAGGAAGCCTTTAGAAATCGTTTCTGCCTATGTTATGCCTTCGCCACGCGACCACTGGCTCTCTTAGCCTTTCATAATGGCCTTTCTCCTGGATCCCTGGTAGAAGCTCTCTGTTCTGGTCTGAAAAGCCAGGCCTCCTTTATCTCAAGATCCTGTACTTCCTAGTGGGGGCCCTTGAATATTGTGGGTGCTGTATCAGGAGTGGCCTCTCCAAAACTGTGGGGCTTCTCCAGCTCCATGGTGCTGCTGTCCATGAAGCTCCTGCAGGCAACAGGTGACTGGATATATGGCAGGATAGCACCCTCAAGGTACCCAGAATATCGCTGGGAGTGGTTATAATGTTCCCCTATGTTTTCTATTAACTGTAACTGCATACTTCTAAGCCTGAAGTCTCACAGTAAAACAAGATAAGGCTTACTTCTTGGGGAGTTGAAAGGTTTTAGTGAGATAAAATGTAGATGCTTAATAAAATGTCAGTTTTCTCCCATTTCTCCCATTCCCTTCCTTCAAAACCCAAACCCAAATCCAAACTAAAACCTTGAAAGTTACCAGGCACAAGAAGTGTGGGGTTCCAGCCAGCTCCTTCTTTGACTCTTGGGAGCATTTTGAGCCTCTTATCACTGCTCCTTGCTCCGTGGCCCTCTATCCAACTCCCACCAGGCCCATACCCTTGGGTTTCAAGTTTTGTTTTTGCAGTCCACAGTTCTAGCCTTTCTCTGTCTCAACCTGAGAAATCCTTTCTCTTCCAAGTAAGACTTTCTTACCCAGAAGTCTGAGAATGTGAGACAGGGCAGAGATGGACCGGAATGAGTAGGATTGGGCAGAGGCCTTGGAATAAAACACAGAATTTCTCTTTCTGGAGTGTGGAATGACCAGCCTAGCACTAGCCCAGTGTCCATTTTAATGGGCAAAAAAGGGAGTGGGATTTAGTGAGGTCGGGGGATGGGAGGGCCCTGATGGACAGGGATCCGATGGGTGGTGGTTTTGGAGGGAAATGACGAAGCCTTGACACTGGAAAGAGCATGAGGTGGATGTAGGTGAACTCCATCGTGGGAATTCACAGGCATTGAGGGAACTCAGCTGTCTCCCTGGTGGTGGGAGTGGTGGTGGTGGTGGTGGGGGGCACAGGGCCGGATTTGTAACAAGAGGGATGTGGGGTGGCTCACCTGGGAAGATGGGAACTGAAAAGATGTAGGCGTCTCGCCTTCCCCTTTCCCGCGGTCAGGGGACAGCCCCGCAACCCAGCCCCCAAAGCCCCTAGACATCCCGGAGGACTCCCTCCCACGCTGAGGGGCTACGGGGAGGGAGGAGTCTGTGGATCTGGGTGGGGCCGAGGACCCGTCCCGCCCCCGCCTTCCTCGGGCGCTTCCCTCTCTTGGCTCCCCTCCCTTTCGCGCGCGTGTCGGAGGGCGGAGCTGGGCTCGCTCCATT
>NW_005354050.1:236695-257155 GCF_000412655.1 Myotis brandtii | reverse complement strand
CTGCGTGGGCCCGGGGCCCCAGCGCTTGCTGCACCCGCAGCCCCGCCCAGGGCCAGCCCTCGAGATTCTGAATTTCAGCCCATCCCCCTTCTCAAGGATTCTGGCAGGAGAAGGGGGCTATTCTTTTTCTTTCTTGGATTTGCTTTGATCTTCGGGTGTTGGGGGTTGTCGATGCCCGGGGATGGAAATTCTGTGATTCGTGCTGGTCCCGCAGCCACTGCCCTTGACTGCAGATCTCCAGGCCCCGCCCTGCAGGGGTACATCCCTTTCCCTCCGCCTCTCCATCTTGGTCCCACCCGCTGCATTCTTGCTAGGGGCTGTGGGATGTGGCCAGTAGGCTGTCTGGGATTTTAGGGGGCTGGTTGGGGGACACAGGATGTCTGAGCTGTCTCCCTGGCTCCAGTCCCCTCCCCCTTCCACCACTCCTTCCCTCACCTAACACGCCAGTCTTTTCTCCTTGACTGTCCCCCAGACAGCCTCTGTTCTCCATCTTCCCTGACTCTGCAGGCCTCCGTACCTCTGCATCATTTCCAGCCCTCCCCTCCTCCCCTCTGGCTAATGCTCCTTCCCAGCTTCCCCATCTGTCCTCTCAGATGTTCCCACCCTCACCTCCTCACCCCCTGTGGGTGTCTGCCAGGCCTCTCTACCCTGGTTGTCCTTGGGTCTCCCTGTGCCTTCTAGGTGTGTGGATCCCCCCTTTCCCCTCCCTGGTGGTTGGGAGAGGAGTGACTTCTGCTTGCTGTGGGCATCCTCAGGAATTCCCCTCTGATCAGCAGGCAGGGCAGGTGGCTTGGTGGGTGTTGGGGGCTGGTTAGCAGTGTGGGCCTAACTGGAAGATAAGCTCAGCTCCAAGACATATCCTCCTTTTGAAAGCACCCATGACGGCCCTCTAGAGGCACAGCACTGAATCCCCCGGCCCACTCCTCTTTGTCTCCTTCGCCCACCAGGTTGAAGCCTCTGTGGCTTAGGTGCCTGCTTTCCCTCTTGTCTAACCAGCTGCCACACCTGGTTCCTTTTCCTCGGGGCAGCACTTTCCATTCCCACTTCTGTCTTACCTTTACGTTAGTCTTTCTTTTTCTTAGGTTTCTCTCCTCCACTGGGGAAATTTTGGTTCTATAGGAGATCCCTCCTTTGAGGAGAATAGATTCCTAGTTTCTCTTTGGACCTTACTCTTCCCTGAGGCTTACTGCCCCTCTCACCAAGCCAGGCCTCCTTTCCATCCTCTGGAGACCAGAACCTTTATAAGTGTCCATGAGCTGTATGTGGGTTTACTGAGGGGACGGAAGTAGAATGAGGCCTAAGGGGCCAAGTGGAGCTGGTGACTTAGGACTGAGGCCTTCCCCACAGGGTGAGGAGGGGCCCCCCAGCCTGGAGTACATCCACGCCAAGGATCTGTTCCCCCCCAAGGAGCTGGTGAAGGAGGAGGAGAACCTGCAGGTAAGGAGCGGGGGGCCCACGGTGGGGGGAGCTCCCTGCCTGGTTAAAAAATACCCTCCCTCCCCCCAAGTATCTCCAAGGGGATCTAGTACCAGAGTTCTGGCTTCCTGCTCCCCAGTCTCTGAAGGTAAGGCAGTCTGTGGAGTCTGTCTGCATTGCATTATGGAGCCTTTGGCCCCAGGGAAGGCAAGGCAGCTTTCCTGTATAGCTGTTGCCTGGTGCTGTTACTATGGAGAGGACTCTTCTGTCCTGCCTTGGCCCAGCTTTTCTAGAGGGGATCCCACAGGTCAGGGGCTGGAGAGGGGAATGGAAGGGTGACTCAAATCTGGACTGAAGGATGCTCTGCCCCTTGCCAGGTGCCCTTCACAGTGCTGCAGGGTGAGGGAGTGGAGTTCCTGGGCCGGGCAGCCGATGCCCTCATTGCCATCTCCAACTACCGGCTGCATATCAAGTTCAAGGATTCTGTCATCAACGTGAGTACCTGTCTTGTTCTCCCACAACCAAGCCAGAATCCCTGTGAGGTGCAATGTGGAATTGCCCCAATGCTGTACTTGATCACGTCTCCAAGAAGTCGGGGTTCCTTTCTTTTTCCCACTAACTTTTTGTTTTCCTGCCTCATTCTTCCAGCTATAGGTCTTCTGTCTCAGTTATTCTCCCTTCCTCTCTTCTCTCTTTCCCTTATTCTGTTGCTGGCTTTTCTAAGGGGCATAGTGGAATTGTTGGAAGTTTGCCAACTTGCCAGCTATATGTCCTTGGTCAAGTCACCCATCCGAGGCCCAATTGCCTTCTTAATAATATGAGGTGAAAAAACTTGCCTTGCAGGGTTCTTGTGATTATTAATTGGGGTCACATATGTAGAGGACCCAGCACAATTAGCAGGCACTTAATAGGCACTCAGTAAATGTCGGTTTCCTTTCTTCTGTTAATATATCAGCATCTGGGCTGGGGTGGGGGTGAAGAGTGCTGTGGACAGTGGGGATCTGAGCTTTTAGTTTGCCCTTCCTCTAAAGGTCCCCCTCCGGATGATTGACAGTGTGGAGAGCCGTGATATGTTCCAGTTGCACATTGCCTGCAAGGACTCCAAAGTGGTGAGGTGAGAACAATGGGGCCTCACTCAGGTCCTCTCACCCTAGTCTTGCCCTAACCTTTCTGCTGCAGGGTTCCTGTGGAGCAAGAAAGGAAAGGTAGTGCCTCACTTTTACAATTTGAAAAAAAAGGTGAAAACCTTGTCTGGGTTGGGTGGTCAATTTTCTGACCCACAATATCTTGACCTGAAGAAATGGGGATAATACTTAGCTCATGTGGTTGTCATAAGGATTATATGAGGTAATATGTAGGAAAGCACATAGAATGATAACCTTTATTGTTGGTTCATTTATTTGTTCAGACTGTTCTAAGCACTGGAGATACTACAGGGAATAAGTAGACAAAATTTTCTGCTCTCATGGGGCTTATATATATTACAGTGGGGAGATACTAGCAGTGAATAAAATATGTTACGTGTTGCTAAGTGTAAAGGTAAAAAATATAGCAGGGAAAGAGGATATGGAGTGCTATGTGGGTGAAGGTTGTAGCTTTAGACAAAGTGCTTTGGGAGGCTGCACTGAAAAGGTGACATTTGAGTCAAGACCTGAAGAAAGTGACCATGTGGATATTTTGGGGAAGAGTGTGCCAAACAGAGGTAATTGAGTGCAGAAGCCCTGCGGTGAGTTTGTACCTGGCATGTTGAAAGAATGATGAGGAGGTTAGCTTGGCTGGAATGGAGTGCATGTGGGTGAGGGTACTGGGATAGAAGACTTGAGAGGTCAGGGGGGTGCCAGACTGTCATATGACTGACTGCCTTTTACTTTGAGGGAAATGAAAAACCACTAGAGGGTTCTGAGCAAAGGAGTGATGTGATCTGATTAATGTTTTATAGAATCATGCTGGCTGCTATATTGAGAATAGTTGGAAGGGGACAGGGGCAAAAGCAAGGGCAAAAGCTGAAAAACTAGTTAAGCTATTGCAGTTACCCTGGTGAGAGATCATGCTGGCCTGTGTAGGGCGGTAGCTGTACTATTCTCAAAACTGAGAAGCGGTCAGATTTTTTAAGGCAAAGATGACAGGACTTGCTTACAGATTGGATATGTGAAAAAGGAGTCTGGGATGACTCCAAGGATTATTAAAAGAATGCCCAGTTTAGAGCCTGCCATGTGCTCAGTCTGTAGGGATTCAGGAGGAGAATCCACATTGCCCTTCCCTTCAAGGAGGTTAAAGTCTAGTTCTGAGGAAGATTTGACATGTGGCAGTATGCTGTGGAAAAAATTGCTGTTTCATACTCCTAGCACATTAAGAATAAGAAAGGAAGAGTCTGTGGAGTGGAGTAGGCTGGGAAGGTCTCAAGGAAGAGTTAGGACTGGAACTATCTTCAAAGTATCAGTAGGATGTGGCTAGGCTGAGGGAAGACATTATCGAGCAGAAGTGGAAAAAAAACCAAGGAGACAGGAATAGTATGAGCAAGACCTTCTGCCTGAAGCAGAAGGTTCATGTTAAGGAGTCATGAGAGAGAACACAAAGAGTAGCAACTTTCAGGGCCATGTGAGAGCCTTTAGATTTGAAATGAGCAATGGTGGGGCCCTATTAGAGGAGACAGATGTGTCTCAAGGACAAGAGTTCTTGGGAAAAGAATTGTCACAAAGACAACTTCTCTTGGGTGTTGGTTAGGGTCCTTGCTCCTCCCCAGGGTCTCTGTTACTGCCTGCTTTGCAGCCTCCTCTCCCCACAGCTTTCCTGTGGCCGTTTTTGACCCTTTTGGCCCCATTGCACACCTGCCTCTTGCCTCACTCTGTGGATTCTTGCCTGGCAGGTGCCACTTCTCCACTTTCAAGCAGTGCCAAGAGTGGCTGTCACGGCTAAGCCGGGCCACAGCGAGACCTGCCAAGCCTGAGGACCTCTTTGCCTTTGCCTACCACGCCTGGTGCCTGGGGCTGACTGAGGAGGATCAGCATACCCACTTGTGTCAGCCAGGTCAGGCCAGGCTGTTTTCTTTGTGGGGTTTCTTATCTCTTGGTTCTCATCCCTCCCCCATCGCTGGACATGGTGCTCTTGGATGCTGACAGATGTGGGGGCTGTGTTGCAGGAGAACACATACGATGTCGGCAGGAGGCTGAGCTGGTGAGGATGGGCTTTGACCTGCAGAATGTCTGGAGAGTCTCTCACATCAACAGCAACTACAAGTGAGAGGGCAGGGGATGGGGAACCAAACACCATTCCAGACCCAGGCCCCTTGCACATATGATGAAGCATGGTGGGCATAGCTTCCCTGGCTCTGTGGGGAGAAGGGCTCCCCGTCCCTTTTCCTACAAAGCCAGCCCTGGGGGTTATTACCTGTCTTAGATCAAGCTTGGTGACCCCATCTGGTCTCTCCTCAGATTGTGCCCAAGTTATCCCCAGAAGCTGCTGGTTCCTGTGTGGATCACAGATAAGGAGCTGGAGAATGTAGCTTCCTTCCGCTCGTGGAAGCGGATCCCCGTGGTTGTGTACAGGTGAGGCAATGGGGGCTGCAAATAGGACGTTTTTTATGCAATAAGGAAGGAATCAAAAGTGGCGGTTTGCAGCAGTGTGGTTGACTGAGAATTGACACCCTGCAAGGAAGGGGCTATGAACTAATTTAAAACAAAAACTGTCTCAGTTTCTTCTCTCCTAAGGCTGAGGCTTTCGGAGAATTTATTCAGTTTCATTTTTTTTGAGGATGTGTGTGTATGTATAAAATACTGCATTAGAACAGGGGTTGGCAAAATGGCCTGTGAACCAAATCCGGCTTGGAGCCTGTTTCATGTGCAGCCTGTGAGCTATGAATTGTTTTTACATTTTTAAATGATTATTAAAAACAAAAACAGCCCTAGCTGGTTTGGCTCAGCGGATACTGTCAGCCTGCGGACGGAAGGGTCCCAGGTTTGAGTCTGGTCAAAGTAGGGGACGTGCAGGAGGCAGCCAATCAATGATTCTCTCTCATCATTGATGTTTCTATCTCTCTTTCCCTCTCCCTTCCTCTCTGAAATCAATAAAGATATATTTAAAAAAACAAAAAGAAGAATTTGTGACAGAGACGGGCTGTGACCTGCAAAGCTGAAAATTTATTGTCTGGTTCTTTACCGAAAAAGTTTGCCGACCCCTGACTAGAACATTGTAGCTAAATAGAGTGAGACGACAGGTGTTGAGGTATGGAGTTGTTCATGCTCTGGGCTCAGGCTTGTTCTCCTGCTGGGTGTCTGTACCTGGAGCAGGTGCTGTGCAGGTTTGATGAGTCAAGGTCACCCCGGGAATATAGAGCCCATTTGAAAAATGTATGTGATAGTGCTTTGTAAACTATAAAGCCCTCTAGGGGCTTTTGGTTGCTATTTTCATGGCCTGTATGAACTAGTAGCTTCTGCTGGCTTTGGAGATCTTGGTCTGTCCCCCGGAGTCTCAGGGGGCTATGAATGCCAAGGGCATGATGGTTTTTTTCTGCTCTGTCAGACACCTACGCAATGGGGCTGCCATCGCCCGCTGCAGCCAGCCGGAGATCAGCTGGTGGGGCTGGCGCAATGCTGACGATGAGTACCTGGTCACATCCATCGCTAAAGCCTGTGCCCTCGATCCAGGGACAAGAGCCACTGGGGGCTCCCTCGGCACTGGGAATAGTGATGCCAGCGAGGCATGTGACACTGACTTCGGTAAGGTGTGGGTGGTGCTGGCCCTCTGGAGAGCAGGCCCCCACTTGGCCTCATTGGCTTCCAGGGAGTCCTCAGTGAGAAGATGGGAAGAAGATGATAATACGCAGGGTGCCTGGTCCCTGCCTTTTGAGAGGCTGTGGGGTGAGAGGGGTTCCAAGTGGTATATTCTTTTGAAAGGGTGTGCCCCAGTGTAGGGTGAGGCTGGGTGGCTGGCTGACCCAGGGTCTTCCCTGATGTGTTTTTAGATTCCTCCTTGACTGCATGCTCTGGAGTGGAGAGCACAGCGGCCCCCCAGAAGCTACTGATTCTGGATGCTCGGTCCTACACTGCGGCAGTGGCTAACCGGGCTAAGGGTGGAGGTTGCGAATGCGAAGGTATTGCTGTTCTCCCAGTGTCTGCAGCCAGCCTGTGCTCAGGGTGGTCTTGGTGAGGAGGGGGCAGGGGCCCACTGTGTAAAAGATGCCAAACAAACCTGGCTTGGAATCAGGACTCTGCCACTTATTAGCTGTAACTATGCTTTAGTTCCTTAATCTAAGTTTTATTTTCTTCTCTGTAAAATGGGGATGATGCATACCTTGCAAAGTTGTTGGATGATTAGAGGTTACATCATAAAATTGCTGGCACAGAGCAACTACTATTTATTGAGAATTTACTCTACATTGTCATTACTAGTAATACTATGGCTATCATTTGTCATTAATATTATTACTACTATTAGTCTTTTGCATCTGAGTATTCAGAGATAAAAGGGTGATTGAGATTTCCAGAGTATATTTAGTCCCATCCTGGAGTGTTCGCCCTGCTGTGGAAGCTTTGCTCACTGGACTGCCCTTGTCCTGCATGCTGTTTCCAGGACATGCCATTATGCTCCACTCTCCTCTTTCATGCCTACAGAGTACTATCCCAACTGTGAGGTCGTGTTCATGGGAATGGCCAACATCCATGCCATCCGGAACAGCTTCCAGTACCTCCGCGCTGTGTGTAGCCAGATGCCAGACCCCAGCAAGTAGGTGTTCCCTGCTTTGATTCCATCCTTCCTCTCATCTCATCCCCTACCCAGTATTTCTTGTTATTGGAAGATTAGATGGGATATGGGAAGTGTGCAGGTGCAGGAGACCTGAGGGCCTGGGTGCAGTGAGCCACTTCCAAGAATACTTCTAGTTCTCAGCCAACACTCTGGCACGGCCACAGGACATTGGGTTCCTTTTGTTTGAGTCAGTTGTCTATTTAAAGAACACAGAGAACTGGGGACAGAAAGTGGCTAAATGTGCATGTGATGCTGCCTAGTTCCACTACTGATCCTCAGAGTCTCTTGTTCGCCTCAGGTCCTGTCTTCCCTACCTTCCTGCTTGATAACCCTTGGAAGAACGGTCATCAGCTGGGCTCTTGCTTCAGCCCTCACTGGGGACTTTGTTAGGTGTGGCTGGCCATGGTGGTGGAAAGACTGTTGTAGCCTCAGTGCTGTTAGTGACAGACTTGATTTCTGCTCTTGTGTAGCTGGTTGTCAGCACTGGAGAGCACCAAATGGTTGCAGCACTTGTCGGTGATGCTAAAGGCAGCTGTGCTCGTGGCTAATACAGTAGACCGGGAAGGCCGGCCTGTGCTGGTGCACTGCTCAGATGGCTGGGATCGGACGCCACAGATCGTAGCCCTGGCCAAAATACTACTGGACCCATATTACAGGACATTGGAGGTATTGAGAGGGGTTGGGTGGGAAAGGACAAGAGGGGAAGGGGGGGGGGGGCTGGGGAGGTGTTTGGCCCTCTGCATCTATCGAGGATTTTTAGTAGAGGTCATTGGAGCTTTGAGTCCTCTTCTAGGTTCATTCCTGTTCTCTAAAGCTGCCAGCTTCTTGCTTTGGGCAGCCCCTTGGAAGCATCACACTAGCCTTTTCACAGAGGCCCTGTGCTTGAACTCTGTCTTCTTTGCAGGGCTTCCAAGTATTAGTAGAGTCTGACTGGCTGGATTTTGGACACAAGTTTGGAGATCGCTGCGGCCACCAGGAGAATGCAGAGGACCAAAATGAACAGTGTCCTGTGTTCCTCCAGTGGCTTGATTCTGTTCATCAGCTGCTCAAGCAGTTCCCCTGCCTGTTTGAGTTTAACGAAGCATTCCTGGTAAGATCTAAAGCCTGTGACGAGGGTGGGGGATGGCAGCCGAGGCCCCCAGGTGCAAGCTGTCTTGGCCCCCTAGGTCAAACTGGTGCAGCACACATACTCCTGCCTCTACGGCACGTTCCTGGCCAACAACCCCTGTGAACGAGAAAAGCGTAACATCTACAAGCGAACCTGCTCTGTGTGGGCCCTCCTGCGAGCCGGCAATAAGAACTTTCATAACTTTCTCTACACACCTGGCTCAGACATGGTAAGCCTGAACCCTCGTCCTATAGGTGCTGCTTTGAGACCTGTAGGGAGAATAGGCTGAGTCAGTGGGGAGGATGTAAGGCCCTGGAACATCTCACAAAGCACTAGCATGGGCCTTCTTCCCTAGGTCCTGCATCCCGTTTGTCACGTCCGGGCCCTGCACCTCTGGACAGCTGTTTACTTGCCAGCATCATCTCCATGCACACTCGGGGAGGAGAACATGGATCTTTACCTTTCCCCAGTGGCTCAGAGCCAGGAGTTCTCTGGTCGCTCTCTGGACAGGTAAGATTGCCCTTCTTACTCTCTCTTCTCTTTACTAGAAGGCAATAATTGCTTTGTGTCTTGCCTAAATGTTGTTCTTTCTCTTTTTTTAAATTATAGTTTACGTTCAATATTATTTTGTATTAGTCTTTTTTTTTATTTGTTTGCTTGTTTTGTTAATCCTCACCTGAGGATCTTTTTCTATTGATTTTTAGGGAGAGTGGAAGAGAGAGGGAAAGACAGAGAGAAACATTGATGTGAGAGAAACACATCAATTGGTTGCTTCCTGCACGAGCCCTGACCAGGGCCCGGGCCGAGGAACCTGCAACCACGGTATGTGCCCTTGACTGGAATTGAACCCGGGACACATTGGTCCACAGCCTGATGCTCTATCCACTGAGCCAAACCGGCTAGGGCAGTGGTCGGCAAACTCATTAGTCAACAGAGCCAAATATCAACAGTACAACGATTGCAATTTCTTTTGAGAGCCAAATTTTTTAAACTTAAACTATATAGGTAGGTACATTGTTATTAACTTAATTAGGGTACTCCTAAGGCTTAGGAAGAACCGCACTCAAGGGGCCAAAGAGCCACATGTGGCTCGCGAGCCACAGTTTGCCGAGCATGGGGCTAGGGTTGTATTAGTCTTTTTTAAAAAAATGAGATCTCTAAAAGCAACTTCCTGAGTTGGGTGAAGGAGAAACTTGGCCAGGACTTGTATCTAGCCTGGAGCTAGATACACTGTGTGCATTTTCAAGGTCCTCCCTTAAGATAAGACTGGTTGTCTTCTTTCCTGGAACTCCTATCACCTTGTGTGACATACCCAAGCAGGGAGGAGAACAAGACAGGAAGGTCTATTTTGGAAGGTTTGTGGGAATGGTCTTCGGTTCACTCATAGAAGGCGAGGGGAGCTTGTTATTTTAGTAATAACCTTTGCTGTGTCCGACATTAGCTTCCAGAAGCATCTAACTCTCAGGGAACAGGCTCCCAGAAGGGGGATGGATGGCCTTCACATTACTTTCTCAGAACAAGGCCAGAATTAAAAGGGAGACATAAAAATTAAAATTACCTTTTTGTTGAGTATTTTGGGGGAAGTAGAATGGAGGTTGGTTAAATTATGAGTGATATATATCCCTTATTTAAAGGAAAAAGTCAAATAATATAAAAGTAGAAAATAAACGTCCTCTCGTCCCGATCCTTGTCCCCACAGGTGTCCACTGCTAACACTTTGGTGCATGTCTTTCCAGTTGTTTACATAGATATGTCCACACTCACACTGTCATATAGAAACATTTTTTTAAAATACAAAAATAGTCTTAGCTGGTTTGGCTCAGTGGATAGAGCATCAGCCTGCGTACTGAAGTGTCCCGGGTTCGATTCTGGTCAAGGGCACATGCCTGGGTTGTTGGCTCAATCCCCAGTTGGGTGCATGCAGGAGGCAGCCGATTGATGATTATCTCTCACTGATGTTTCTATCTCTCTCCCTCTCTCTTCCTCTCTAAAATGAATAAAAATATTTAAAAAAATAAATAAATACAAAAACAGAATTGTATTTTGCATGCTGTTCTGCAAATTGTTTTTCCCACTTTGTGCTAGACTACCACCCCATGATAATATAAAACTGCTTTATTGTTTTGAGTGGCTGCATAATAGTTTAAGGCTAGAGTATATTACAGTTTATATAACCAGTTTTCTGTTGGTTATTTTGGTAATTTCCATTTTTTGTCATTATAGGGAATGTTTTTGTTAACATCCTTATATGTATCTTTTTTAAAAAATTGTGGTAAAATACACATAATATTTAACATTAAACCCTTTTTAATTTTTTTTGGTATGTATTTATTTCAAAAGAGAAAGGGAGAGGGAGAGAAACATCAATGCTGAGAATCATTGATCGACTGCCTCCTGCACGCCCCCTACTGGCGATCGAACCTGCAACCCAGGCATGTGCCCTGACTGGGAATCAAATCATGACCTCCTGGTTTATAGGTCGATACTCAATCACTGAGCCACACTGACCGGGCCAAAACTATTTTTAAGTGTACAGTTAGTAGTGTTACCTTATATGTATACCTTTGTATTTGTGCTAGTATTTCTGCCAGGTAAATTCCTGGAAATGAAAATGATGGGTTCAAAGGAATGTACATTTCAAATTTTGATCTTTGTATACTGGCAGAAAGTTTTAAAATTAAAATATAACTTACATAAGTGGCTGAATATTATAAAGGAAAACAAAAAGGCCAACCTCCTAAATTACTGGTTTTAGAAATTTTGGAGCTGAGTCCATCAGGAGCCCATGGGTAGGTTTCAGGAATTCTGTGATTTTTCTCCTTCCCCAAACTATGTAGAATGTGGGTATCGGTTTATAAGTTTACTTTTCTAGAGAGAGGGGCCATAACTTTTTATCAAATTCTCAATAAGTTCTGTGACCTATTGAATAATTATTGCCTTAAAATCAATACAAATTTTTGCATCAATAAATGTTGTTTTAATACCTACAAGTTGCCTGGTACTATACTAGGTTTTATGGGCTATACCAAAGAAATAGAAACCATTAACCCTATTTAAGATATTTTAAAAAGCTGTAAGATAAGACATAAGACAATTGGAGAATGACTCTAAGTCAGCATCTAAGCAAATAAGAATGTATAATTCAAAGCTGTTAGAGAAATGAGAAGTAAGAAAAAGGTCATTTGATGACTATGTACTCAGAGAACTCATGGAAGACTAGGCAAGAACCATGGCTCTTTTGTACTGTAATATCTGGCTCAGGGCCTGGCACATAATAGGTGCTCTAGTAAATGCTTAAATGAACAAACAAATGAATGGAGTAAAGGGAGTTGTGAGCTTGGTAGCAAGGTTAGTGGAGAGGGTCCAAAGGAATTGGATACATGAGAGAGTTTTATAAAAAAAGAAGCAGCTCTCTGGAGCTGGCAGGGGTTGGGAAGGGGCTATTTTGAGGAATAAAAATAAATATACGATAGTTAATTGAGGGCTTTGAACATTACACTGAGGAGTTTATTTTGATTCCCTTGTCAATAGTAAATCGCTGTAGGAAGTCATTATGACCTGGTGACACTGGGATTTTGGGAGAACTAGTCACTGAGCCTGGCAGTTGGAGGCCCAGAGACCAGCTAGCACTGTTGTAATTTAGATGTAAGAGGAAGAATCCTGGGAATATATAAGAATTAAATTAAAAGACACTGTAGAGAAGTCATTAGCAGGCTATGGAGTTGCTAAGTCCCTGAGTTTAGAAACCAGGAGGATATCAGTACCACCTATAGACATTGTAAAGTTGAGGAGTCTATTCTGGGAGGAAGAGGAGATATAGGCAGGTTGGGATTGAAATATTAGTTGACAGTAAAGAGGTGCAGTAGGAATTCAAGGTAGAGAGTTGGATTTTTGAAGAATAAGTGGTATAAAGGTTTTAAAGGAAACAGTTTCTCTAAAAGCTGACCTGATGTACCTTTGGTTCTACCATTTCCTAGATCAAAAATGTCTTGGCCTCTTTCCTCTTCTTCCATTAAAGTCCAGCACATTCTTCTGTCCCCAGCTGAAATCCTACCCTCTGTGTGTAGCCTTCCCTGACCACCTTAGCTGGATATGAGTTCTCTCATTGTTCCAAACTTCTCAGGCATTATTGTCTCTACCAGCATTATTTTATTAAGCCTTTGGTGCACATAGGAATTAAGCTGTTGATATTGTTGAATCTGGGTAAAATACATGGGAGTTACTTATATTCTTTTGACAACTTTACTTCTGTTGCATATTTGAAAGTTTCCATTAAGAAAAACCAAACACTAAAGAGTTGCCAAGTTGGGATTCAAGCCCTGCTATGGGACTTGGAGACTGTAATCATAACCATTGCTATCACCTTGCTGGAATTTCATGGCACAGAAAAAATCAAAATTGATTACAAAAGTAAAATCAAACACAAACATACCTTTAAAACATAATAAGTTTCAAAAACCAAACACTTAGAAAACTCGAGCTATATTGTAATTCTACCTTCAGGAGATTTTTCTATATGGGCTGGTCTGAGGTATCTGAAAATTGGAGCCCAGTGATGTCTCGGCTGTGCCCTGGCAAATTGTTCTGAAGTTTTAGTTGCTCTAAGGACTTTTGAACTGTCTTAAAAATCAGGGAGCTCATTCTTGAAAATGTTACACATCTGGCATGCACAAATGCCTTGTAACTTTCTGAATGCTGTGTACTAGAAGTTTCCATGGTGACTTGGGACTCAGGAGAACACTGCTGCTTAATTGTTGTAAAAAGCTGTGTTGGTTACTACTGTGAAAGAGGGAATATATGCCCAGGGACCGCTAAGGCAGAATGACCGGTCACTATGATGCGCACTGACCACCAGGGGGCAGGCGTTTAATGCAGGAGCTGCCCCCTGGTGGTCAGTGTGCTCCCACAGTGGGAGTGCCACTCAGCCAGAAGCTGGGCTCACTGAGCCGAGCTCATGGCTGGTGAGCGCAGCAGCGGTGTTGGGAGCCAAGTGGTAAGGAGCCAGCAGGTGGGCAGTAAGGAGCGAGCAGGTGGGTGGTAAAGAGCGGTGAGCCAAGCGGTATGGAGTGAGCGGGGGGTGGTTAGGAGTGAGCAGGTGGGCAGTTAAGAGTGAGGGGTCCCAGATTGTGAGAGGGCGCAGGCCAGGCTGAGGGACACTGCCTCCCCCGCCCCCTGTGCACGAATTTCGTGCACCAGGCCTCTAGTTTATAAAAAGAAAAGTTGTAAAAATGAGTTGTAAGTGTAGTCTTAATCATTTGTGGTTGGTTGCCTATATTTTGA
The DNA here is from genome assembly GCF_000412655.1 of Myotis brandtii. Classification (NCBI taxonomy): domain Eukaryota; kingdom Metazoa; phylum Chordata; class Mammalia; order Chiroptera; family Vespertilionidae; genus Myotis; species Myotis brandtii. Next base: position 243,609 of record NW_005354050.1, on the reverse strand, counting down.
ATCAGCACCTCTATAAGTTATAATTTATTATCATTTTATAGAGGAGGAAACCAAGTGTCTGAGGGGTTAAATACCTTACTTATATAGCTACTAAGTGTCAGAACCAATATTGTCTAGCTCCAAAACCCATCTTTCTGTCTTACCATATGTGATAGAGGCAGTTGGACATTAGGTTTGGGCTCAGGTGTAGTCCTGGCTGGAATAGTAGCTTTAGAAGGCATCAGCCTAGAAGGCTAAGTTAAAACCATGGGAGTGGTTGAGATTGCCCAGGGAGATTGTGTAGGGTGAGGACTGATGAAAGCTTGGGACAGGGTTCTTGAAGACAGGGTTCTTGTACTTTTTTGCAGAGTACACTTTTTGTAGTGAACATTGGTTATCTGTAATGTTAGATGCCATTATTTCTTGTGAACTCTGGCTTTGATGTTGCTTTGATGATCTGATTCTGTATATTGGAGGTGGCTCCCATTTCATGACCTGGTGGCATTGTGTTGTCATTCCAGATTACCTAAAACCAGATCTATGGATGATCTTCTGTCTGCCTGTGACACAAGCAGCCCTCTGACGCGCACATCCAGTGACCCTAACCTGAATAACCATTGTCAGGAGACCAGAGCAGGCCTGGAGCCCTGGCATAGCAATCCTGAGGGATCAGAGACAGCCTTCGTGGAATCTGGGGTAGGAGGTCCTCAGCAGACTGTAGGAGAAATGGGTCTTCCCTCACCTCTGCCCAGCAGCCAGAAAGACTACTTGAGCAATAAACCTTTCAAGAGTCACAAAAGCTGTTCTCCAAGTTACAAACTGCTCAGTGCCACAGTGCCCCAGGAAATGAAGAGCAACTCCTCTGATCCTGAGATTAAAGTCCTGGAAGAGACCAAGGCATCAGCTCCAGACCCTCCTGCCCAGGAGGTGCTGTGTAGGACTTTAGATGGCACAGAGGAGCCACCTGAACATTTCCCTGAAAAAGAAGCTGTTAGTGCACTCTCTAAAGTAATTTCCAACAAGTGTGATAGAATTTGTGATTTTCCTGAGTCTTCCCAGGACTCCCTTACAGGTGCCCCCCAACAGGCCCAGCTAGGCTCTGTGCTAGGTGTACCCTCCAGATCTGCTCCAGATCACAGTCTGGGCATCCTTTGCAACCCACCGAGTGCTACCTGCCAAACTCCTCCGGACCCAAGCACTGACTTTCTCAACCAAGATCCCCCAGAGTCTGTGGCAAGTATCTCCCACCAGGAACAGCCCAGTTCTGTGCCAGATCTGATTGATGGGGAGGAAGACACTGACAAAAAAGGGAATAATAGGAATGGGCAGTTATTGGAAAATCCTCGCTTTGGGAAAGTGCCATTGGATTTGGCTCGAAAGCCAATTTCTCAGAGCCAGATCAGTGAGTTCTCCTTTTTAGGGTCCAACTGGGACAGTTTCCAAGGGATGGTGACTTCATTCCCAAGTGGGGAGACCACTCCTCGGCGGCTGCTTTCCTATGGTTGTTGTAGCAAGAGGTCGAGCAGTAAGCAGATGCGGCCCATAGGGCCCTGCTTTGGGGGCCAATGGGTTCAGAGAGAAGGGGTGAAGTCACCTCTCTGTTCTAGTCATTCCAATGGACACTGTACTGGTCCAGGAGGAAAAAACCGGATATGGTTGTCCGGTCACCCAAAGCAGGTCTCCAACACAAAGCCTGTTCCACTGAGCTGCCCTTCTCCAGTGCCTCCTCTCTATCTGGATGATGATGGACTCCCCTTTCCCACGGATGTGATCCAGCATAGACTACGGCAAATTGAAGCAGTGTACAAGCAAGAGGTGGAGCAGCTACGTCGACAGGTGCGGGAACTGCAAATGAGACTGGATATCCGTCACTGCTGTGCCCCTCCAGCAGAACCTCCCATGGATTATGAGGATGATTTTGTAAGTATTCACCTACTGCCACCCATCCATTCATTTATTCTGTCCATTAGCCTTCCATTCAACATTCATTCATGGGTACTTGCTGTGTGCCACTGTGTAAGGTGGTTGGGCTATAAGATGAAAGACATAGAACCTTCTCTCAAGGAGCTCACAGTCTATTGGAAGAGACAAACAATTAGAATGATTATTTCTTAATACTATTTGAGGGAAGCATCAGGTATTGGGGCCTGGGGTAGAGTGAAAGGTCAGGGAAAGCATTCCTGAGAAGATAATGCTTAGCTGAGTACTGGAAAATGTGTCATATGTAGCTTGGTAGACAGTGAAAAGGAAATAACCATTTGTAGAAGCATGGAGGCAATAGGTATTCCAACAGTATGGCTTGAACAAATGGGTTGTGTGTGTGTGTGTGTACATGTATACTTGTGCTAGAATGGCAAGGGAGGCAGTTGGGTAGTGCGGTGGGAGGTGATATTGGGGAAGTAGACAGGGATCGGAAAGGTCAGTTTGAGTTCCCTTATTGTTTGGATTTTACCTTCAAGGTAATAATATTTTTGACCAGTGAGTAATGTGATCAGATTTGTATTTTAAGAATACTACTCTAGGGGAGGGTGGTGGTAAGGGGGAGAGATCAACCAAAGGACTTGTATGCATGCATATAAGCCTAACCAATGGACACAGACAACAGGGGTGAGGGCATGAGTGGGGGTGTGTGTGTGGGGGGGGCAATGGGGCGATAAGGACACATGTAATAGCTTAATCAATAAAGAAAAAAAATAAAAAATTATTACAGAAAAAGACAAAAAAAAAAAAAAAGACTACTACTCTAGCAATAGTGTATTAAATGGAGGAGGCAATTGAAACTCAGTTTGGGAGGCTGGTTAGGATGTTTCAGAATAATCCAGGTGAGAAATGAGGACCATTTAGGTTTTGCTGTGTTGGGGGAGGCCTCAGATTCTGGCACAACAGTCCCTGGGGAGCTTCTAGGAGTCAGCTTCTTGCCCATAATATCTTGTCATCTACACAGGCACTTTACTTCCTCCTGTTAAGACATTCCGTCTTCATTGCTACCTACTTGTTGGGATGGGATGGGCAGGGCCAACAACTTCTTAACATTCAGGGTGATGATTTAGAACAGGAGTCAGCAAACTTTTTTGGTCAAGGGCCAGATAGCAAATGCTTTAGGCTTTGTGGGACACATAGTCTCCTTTGCCGCTACTTGGCAGAAGCAGCCGAAGACACACATGTAATGCACTTAGAACAGCATGTGATACATAATAATAAATATTAGAGATGATGAAGATAATGTTGATGCCTTTGCCTTTTCTTCAGACATGTTTGAAGGAGTCGGATGGAAGTGATACAGAAGATTTCGGCTCTGATCACAGTGAAGACTGCCTTTCAGAAGCAAGCTGGGAACCTGTTGATAAGAAAGAGACTGAGGTATGTCCTTGCAAATATGGGTCCTTATGCAAGCCAATGTGTTTTCACATTTCTCAGAGATGAGTGATGTGCTGTAGACTGTCTTCTTTTTAGGTGAATAGTGGCCAACTATAAAGACAGGCCTTGTCCTTTCCTCCTGGGACACTCTCCTTGTTGCAGTGTTGTTGTTCTGCTTTGTTGACAAGGACCTGGAATTTTTTCTTGTCCTTTCTGTTAGGTGACTCGCTGGGTTCCAGACCATATGGCATCACATTGCTATAACTGTGACTGTGAATTCTGGTTGGCCAAACGAAGACACCATTGCAGGTAAGGTGTTTTATATGATTTGATATGGCTCGAAGAAGTGAGGTACACATATATGAATGAAATTGAATTAATCTGAAAATGGAGACATCTTTATAGGAACTATTTTTGCTTGTTTTCAACGTTTCTCTTTATTTACTCATGTAATGCCTTTTAGAGTATCATTCATTCTCAATGTATTGGCATTTATTTTATTTAAAAAATGTTTCAATTACAGTTTGCATTCAGTATTATTTTGTATTAGTTTCAGATGTTCAGCATAGTGGCATTTCTGATGAACTCTTTCCTCCTTGTGCTTTGGCAGAAATTGTGGGAATGTATTTTGTGCCGGTTGCTGCCACCTGAAGTTGCCCATTCCTGATCAGCAACTCTATGACCCAGTTCTCGTCTGTAACTCATGTTACGAACATATCCAAGTATCTCGTGCCAGGGAACTGATGAGCCAACATCTGAAGAAACCCATTGCTACAGCTTCCAGTTGAATGCCAGAGATGACCTATCCAATTATAGCAGGTTGGAAGGGAGAATCTGCTTCTGGTATAGTTTTGAAGGTTCCTTGGTGTGGCTCATGAAATCAGAGTTCAAAGATACCATCTTGAGAAATCCTTGGTATCATGAGACTGGAGCAGAGGAATTCCAATTTGACAGGAGGTCCTCTACTACGGGTGAGACCCTCACCGTGGGGTAATGGTCCTGACCCAGACCCAGAGTCTGGAATCTTAATGTTGAGTTGGTGACTCCAGCTTCTTTCTCCTGGGAGTCACAAGATAATGATTTCATTGATACTGCCTGGTAATGTGTGCCCCAAACAGCAATAGAAAGGCATATGTATAACCAAACTCCAAGTGATAACCAGATCCATCTCTCCTCCACCTTGAAATAAAGCAGATTATAGTATATAAAATAGGAATTCCTATCCTATTTGAAATGAACTATATCCTGTACCTCTGTGCTCTGTGTCTGTGCATGAAGGCTCAGTCTTTAGAGGCACTTCCTCTAGTTGCATTAGTTCTGTCTTTCTGTGGAGTTTGGTTTTAAGACTGGTTCAGCAAGTGGAGGTTTTGCTGTATTTTTCACTTGGCTCATCGGCCAGCATCAGTGAATATTCAGTTTAGGGGGACAGTTCTAGGGAGTGAGACATTTTTGGGAGCAGAAAAAACTCTGCTGATGTTCAGTCCTGGCAAAAGTCAGTTATTTTGAGCTATAAAGGCAGTCATCTGTGTCATTCAGTGATGGCTCTTGAGGTATGCACTGTGAAGAATGAGAAGGGAAACGCATAAATTATCCTTGTGAAATATTTGCTGATTGTGCCCTGCCCTTTGCGCCTGACTTTTCCTAGTTGTCCTGGTGCTAACACAGGAGTTACACCTTGATCCTCTCCTGGCATGAAAATAAAACCATGGTGTTTTTTTTTTGTTGTTGTTGTTGTTCCATTGCCCACTTTCCTCATGTTGTCTTTCCCTTGGCTGCTGCCTCCTCTGGGTCACACTGCTTCTTATCCTGAACACTTGACACCTTGAGGGTAGAATTTAGTGTTTGGTTTTTACCTCCTAGAATATGCTGTTTGGTATGTGAGGGTTTCAGTACAAATGCTGCTGTTTATTTCTGTGCACTTAACAATGGAACCCAAACAGAAGAGAATAAAGCCTTGATACCAAAATTGGGAGAGAAAATGTGTCCATTTGGACCAAACCTTGTTTTATTTTTTTTTCATTTTTTTTTCATATTAATATGTACCAGTGGCACTTAACCAAAAGATACAGTGATATAGCCATGTACTGTGGGTGAGACAGATACAGTTTTCTTAACCTATAACAAAATCACTAGAAGTTCCTTTATACATGTTTCTTAATTTGTTGGTGTATAAAAGGTAAATTACACTTAGGCTTATCCTGTTTTAAAACTACTATGGTAGCTGTCTGCTACTTTCATGTTGCTTCCTAGAAAAAAGATTTTTTTATTTGAAAAAAAATTGAACAAGAATCATATTTGTCCTGACCTTTTCTTCAATCCTACAGAGAAGCATCTGTGCTTTTATACTTGCCGTGGATGTAACCTAAAAAGTTTTGGCGTATTTAGGTCAACCTAGCAGAACTCTTTTTGGTTTAAATGAAGTTGAATAATGGAGATTTTGTGTCTGGGAAATTCCTGAGATCATTGAAAAAGTAACAAACTATCCCTTGTCTCTGACACATAAAATTCTTCTAAGCATTTTCGCAATCATTACAACTTAACTGCCAGTTGTGAGTGGCTTTTTAATTAACTTGATTTTCATTGCACATGGGGAGTAAAATTAGTAACCTTTGCGGGGACTGTATCTGTCTCTTTTGTATGGCTATTTTGAGGGACTATCCCATCAGTGAACATACTGCATGGCCTTGGGGAGAGACTCTGGGCTCTCAGCTCAGATGTGTTCATCACATACTCCTTTCAGAGCTCTTGTGGGTGTAAGTGACATGACGTGGCCAAAAATCCAAACTGTGCAGTTGCGTTGTGACAAACATGCAATGTGCTGTAAAAACTCAATACAATTTAAATAAAATCTCTATATTAGTGCTGCTTTGTTGGATCTTTTTATTCATTTTAACTTCTAAGAAAACCTAATGCACACTCATTTTTTCTTTGATCATGAGAAAGGACTGAAACGTTACACCCCCGTCCAACATTTTCCACTTTTTTATGGACTTTTCTTTTTTCAGTTACATTCTTACTTATCGACCTAGGGAGTTACCTGATTGATACAGTAGAATTCTATCCCATCTCATGAGGTTCACTTCTCTAAGGTCTAGAATTTCACCCGCTGGTTGATCGGGAGCACAGGATTGTGCCGATATTCCCCGCCGCCTCAGTTCCCCTCCCACCTTGAGGAGACTGTCCTGGGCACAATCTTGGCTTCCAAGTGTGTATTGAAAAGCACATAAAATGCTATCTAAACGGCGACTTTGTTTCCTCAGGATACCAGCCCACCGTCGCCATTTTTAGTTGTGGAGAGCTGAGCCATTCCATTGCCATAGTCCTGAGATGACAGAATGAGGCCCTTTGTTCTCGGGAACGGTTGCCTTCCTGTGGCCAAGCGCACACTTGCCGCATCCCACCTCCCCGCAGGGCACGCCGGCCCAGCCCGGCGGTGAGGACGCGAACCCCGGTGTTCCACGCGGGTCACTGGGCTCGTTTCCTCGCGGGCTTCACCCTACCTGGTGGGCAGCCACCCCAGCTCGAGGGAATGTGACTTTCTCCCGTCGTGTCCCACGCGTGGGCACTGGGCCCGGGCG
>NW_005354050.1:222516-235776 GCF_000412655.1 Myotis brandtii | reverse complement strand
TCGTGCCCTCGCCCACCGCAGGGCACATGGGCTCCGGGAGCAGCCGCCCCTCCGAGACCTGGCGGCACGTCCTCATCTTTGAGGGATCCCAAGGGCTTCCCCAGAAATAGGTCCCATCGCCATGGTTCTCACTCCCGACAGCACCCTCTTTCTACCAGCACCTCCTCTGGGAAGAATCCACAGGCATTTAGCCCCGTCCGGGTCCACCGGCCGCCACTGGCACCTCTGCTGCAGGCTCTCCTCTCCCTGCGCCCCCTGAGCCCCGACCTTCCGGAGCCATTGACCTCCGTGCGGCCTGTGAGCAGCGGGAATGGGTAGCGCCGGGCCTGGAAGAAACGCAGGGTCGCCTTGGCTCCAGTGGGAAGCAGAAGGGGGATACTGGACGGGGTGAGCGTGTGTGACGAAGATGGAGGTAGGAAGGAACAGGGTCACAGCCAATTAGACCACTTGTCCCAGCCAAGGGGAAGGGAACAAGGTCCCTAGAGTGGAAGTTTGTCGTTGAAGAGACAACGCCATCTTCCACCCACTGACACAACTAAGAGATGTTGGGAGACATGTTCTGACAATAATCATATGTTAGGCCCCAACTAGTGTGTAGAACGATAAGACATTGTTTATATATCTTAAGAGCAAAAATATATTTCATTATTCAACCTGGTATTATTCCTAGGTGGGAGGAGTTGGCTGAACAGTCTTTGGTTGTAGCTACCCAGAGCGGATGCTTATTTTAAGAGGCTATGGTAGGATGATTACATTCTCCTAGGAAGCTGTCCAAGTCTCAGCTTCTATCATGATTTCTTATATAAACATCTAAACAAACTGTGAGCTGTGCTGATTGCTGAACTTGCCAATAAATGTCGCATCCATCTCTGTATAAAAAAAAAAAAAAGAGGCTATGGTAGGACACATATAAGGCAAAAGTGATTTTCTGTACAGTTGTCAAGTTTTAATTACAAAGAATGTTAGAAAGCTCACATTATGACCTTTAAGTTGTTCACTATGGGATATAATCTTTCATTATTCGAAAAAAAATTGTGTTTATAGATCTGTATTTACTAAAAGTTCAGAAATCCTCTCTGATAAAAAATTATTTTATAAACTTGATTTCTGATGCTCTTCCTCTTGTTCCAGGAAGAGCGGCAATATTAGAGAGTAATAGAAACATTTTCAGCATGTTAACATAAAAATTTTTCTGGGTTACTTTTCAGTTTTGGAAAACTTAAAAAATATACAAATAAAAGAACACTGTGTTCAGCTTAATGTAAGCCAAGAGTTATGAATGAGGCGGCACTTTGTTCGTTTGGAATTTAGAAGATAAGGGATTAGGTTGTGTCTGTGGAGTTTAGAAGATAAGGAATTAGGTTAGAGTTCTAGCAACAAGTTGGAGAAATAGCAGTGGAATAGGAATGTTCCAAAGGAATTCTGAAGGAATATTAAGCTACTTCCATATGATGGCCATTGATTTTAATGGGGAATCCAATGGGGAAAGGCAGTGGAGACAGTACCATGGCAGACATTTGGCAGAATCTCTGCCATCTATACTTGTTTTTCAGGTTGTGTATCTGAGAGAGAGAGGAAAAAAAATATGTTCTTGAGAGCAATAGGATAACCACTTTATTTTTTTAATTGATTTCAGAGAGGAAGGGAGAGGGGGAGAGAGATAGAAACATCAATGATGAGAGAGAATCATTGATTGGCTGCCTCCTGCACGCCCGCCACCTGGGCATGTGCCCTGGACTACAATCGAACCAAGGACCCTTCAGTCCACAGACCAACGTTCTATCCACTGAGCCCAATTGGCTAGGCAGGATAACCACTTTAAACAAGCATACATACATACATATGTACATAAACCTAAGAACCAATTCTTGCTTACTTTTTTCTCTTCTCTGATTTTCTTTTCCCCTCCCGTATCCTAAACCCAATTGTATTCTAAGGACAGAATCCATTTTAATTGAAGAAACACAGGGGCTATCTAGGATCTGATTTTCTTCACTTCTATTTCAGTTGGCTAGCATTTTAAAGATTATTTGTTGAAAAACTTGTAATTCATACTTTTTCAGGATAGATAATACATCAATCCATATATACCTAGATTATTGTAGTTTTCATGAATTTCCTGTTTTTTTTTTGTTTTGTTTTTTTATCATTTTACCTGTTCATATGTGCAGGTGGTATGTCACATGTGGATTGCCTACACCATAGGCTTGGTTCACTAGGGAATTGTGTTACTAGTTTGGGTGGAATGTAATTCTAAGTTCAAGAATACTGGCCCAATTTTGTTTTGCTTTAATTCCATGTTATAAGTCCTTGGCTCTTCTATTTTTCCTAGCCTAACCTGTATTCTGCCTGAATTGTCTTGGTTAAAAGCCTGATTACACTGCTACTTCTTAGTTTCCATTTTGTTTTTTGTGTTCTGCAATTTAGGGTTTGAAAGTTTTTCTTTCACAGTACAATTCCCTGTTTTAGGATCTAGTTCTCTTATCTAGATCCTTGAGCCAGCTTCCTTTATACTTTTTGAGAATGTACTTGATAAGAAATGTGAGGATCACATGTTTTTCCTTTTTTCATTTGTCCACTTTTATTATTTTGTTTTTAGTGGCAATTTTTAAAATATTTGTTAAAACTTTCTAAACTAAGTCACATAAAGTTGAGTGGTAGATAATCTGTCTTTGCCTGGGGCTACCAAGCTCTCAAGAGGCAGGTTTTGGACAAGAGACAAATTTTTCCTGGGGATTGATTAGTTTAGATTCATTTATACAGAAGGAATAGAATTTCTAAGAACAGAAATTCATCCTGCCTTACATTTCTATAATTCTGGATTTAAACTTTGCCAAATATATCAAATTAAGGTATTCTGAAGACATATAGGTATGATCTGTAAAGTTGGAATACAACCCTCTGAGATAACCCTTAACAGAAGAATAAATAAGAGCTGAACATGTTTTAGATTTTTATTTCAAAAAACAAATTTGAAGGAATGTCCTTCGAATCCTAACAACGTCCTTATGTTAGCATCTAAAATAAGTAGATATTTGGCCATCACTCAGACTTTACCTTGCTAGGAGTAGAATTTATATTTTAATTCATACCTAAACCAGAAATTGAGAAGTCAAGATAGAGAATTCTTTAATTAGCTGCTTATATTATTGATAGTCTAAAAATTCATCAACAGCTTAACCTTGAAGAGGGTACAAAAAGGATTAGTGAGCTATTGCACATTGTGCAATATGTTGTTTTAGCACTGTTAGCGGTGGAAAAACAGCACCAGGTGCTAGGCCCAGGAGTAGTTAGGAGCACTCTCTACTGCTTTATTCTTTAGAGGAAATAAACACCGTAGAAATAAAATGAATAGTGTGTAACATGTAGAATAAGTTTACAGGTTAAATATTTGAAAAAGTAAGTATTTGAGTGCCATTTTTCACTAGGTAGTTTAACAGATGAGTATGATATAAATTAGACTTCCCCTCTGTTTTATGGAGTTTTTTTTTTTTTTTGGTTAACCCTCACTGGAGGATATTTTTTCCATTGCTTTTCAGAGAAAGTGGAAGGGAGGAAAGGAAGGAGGGGGGAAGAAAGAGAGAAAAACATCTATGTGAAAGCGATGCATCAACTGGTTGCCTCTCATATGCACCCCAATCGGGGGTGGGGAGCAACCCTGAAACCCAGGTACATGCCCTTGACAGAGAATCAAACCAGAGACTCTTCGGTGCAAGGAGGGATGCTCTAACTACTGAGAAACACTGGCCAGGGCTGGATTTTTTAAAAATAAAATCAGTTGAATGGCATTTGTGAACCACATAATACATAAAGCCCTCCATAGGAATAAATTAGGCTAGCTTTGTTTATGTTCAAGAACCTCAGTCTATAAAATAAGTTCAGTTGTGACATATATTTTTTTTCTCATTACATAGTATTGCCCTTTTTCTTACTCATATCCGCTTTTTAATTCCTTTCTACTTTGCAAGATAAGAGAAAGCAAATAATCAGAATTTCTGGGTCTGCGTATGTGGATTTTTAACAAACAAACTCTAGGTGACTCAAATGTAAATCAGTTTTTGAGAGCCACTGATATTTAGGAAGGGACACTACTAGAGATACTTTGAAGAAAAAAAGACCATGGAAATTATTGATTGATTTAAGGAATGAAAAAGAGAACTAAAAGTTTTCAAGCCTGACTTTTCTGCAAAGATGATCATTTTTAAAAGTATGTGTTTTGAAATTGATTTTAGAGAGAGAGAAACATCGATGTGAGAAACATCAATTGGCTGCCTCCTGCGCACATCCTGACTGAGATTGAGCCCAAATCCTGGGTACGAGCCGGGACCAGGAATTGAACCAGTGACCTTTTGGTGCACAGGGTTATGCTCAACCAACTGAGCCACACCGGCCAGGGTGAAGATTATAATAAAAAAAAAATTGAAAGGAGGCAAAGAAGATTAAATTTATTTTGGTTTGTATTATACTTCTTATTTGTTCCACACTTATTTCTTTTATGTATATGGTTGAGCACTTATTTTAGTGCCTATTATTAAGGTTCCTAAATGATTTTAAAGACAGAATGGGATTTCTAAAACTTCTAGGAAGTAACTTACAGATTGGAAAAATCTGGGTCAATCAATTGAGGTAAAAGGTAAGATGACTGTATAATTTATAAAAGGCTTTTAACATTGAATATTGATTTACACTTGATTTAATTTTAAAAGTTTGGTCACTTTGTCTCTTATGACATGTTGAAAACCAAACAAAAGTTTATTTGATTATTTTTTCAGCATTTTATGTGTAACCTCATATTCTGGATTCTGAGCTTGTTTTTACAATACTTAATTTCTGTTGTGTTAAAGATGACTGAAAACTCGAGTAGTATGTATTTTTTGACTTTTGGTTTACTATGTCCAGGGTGTAATTTAAAATTAGTAAATGTGCTTTTCCTCTTTTATGCAGGACCAGTGGCTGTAGGACAGTTCCATCGGTCATTCCGGCGTGATAGTCTGTCTCCTTATTCCTACGTATCAACTTCATCCCACAACCACAGTACCTTTCCTCTGAAAGGTTTAGATCGGACCCCGATTCCACCTAGAACATGGCAGAACTCCCTTGGAATGCACCCAGGACAAGTAGAAACGTCTCCCACTTTTTCAGATAAAGGGGTTCCATTTCCTGTCCTGCAGAGGTTTCCAACTGAAGTTACCTATACTCTGCAGCCCAGCGCCACATCCGTACATGTTCAGCAAGGTCCTCAAACAATGGTCAACTCCTCCCAAAAATATAGTAACTACACACCCTCAGCACAGTACTCCCAAGCCTACTATCCAACAGGTATGAGAAATTCAAATTCAATGGCTTCTCTTAAGGCACTACTTTGTAAGGAGCATTTATATGTTTAAATGCATTTCTGCATGCTTAAACAAAAGTACTAGGAATATGCTCCTAAGAAATGTCAAAGATTTCTCATCAAGACATATTTTTAAACAATATATAAAATTTCATGTGTTCTTAAGGATTGTAAAAATTCCATTCTTGCATAAAGGTGTATATTTTTAGTGAAATGTTTGTATCCTCAAACTGTTGTAGTAATGAAATTAAGATTAAGTACACTGAACCTTACTATAACTCTGTCCTTGGTGCAGAATTATTTTCTCTTTTTAAAAATATATACATACTATATGTTTTACATATTTTTAATTTTACAGGTGAGATTACCTCATAATGAAGTCATTTTAGTATCTTAGTAATGAAGTTTATTTAATAAAAGAGCATACTTTCCATCTCTTAAAACTAAATTATATTCTCTTAGTAAAAATGCGATGGTGTGGTTTGACAGTACAGTCCCAGCCAACTAAGAACTGGGGAATAGCAGAGAGGAGGACCTGACAATGACAACTGACTTAGAACTCAACCAAAGGCATTGAAGACATACTGGTAGATCTCAAGCCGCTAATTGGGAATCCTTATGATAATGACCATCAGTTTAGCTTGGCGGGGGGGCAGGGGTGTGTGTGTGTATTTTTTGGAGGGGGAAAGACATTTTTGCAGAGTAATAGCCTTACCATTTTACTCAAATGTATAGTCTATTTTGCAGAAGCAGCATAGCTGTAGTGTGTGTTTCATCATGTATTGTGCTTTACATAGTGATGAAATGGGGCAATAGAAACAAGACAAGGGTCAAGACTTTCAGAAAAGACCAGAGAGAAGAAGGGGGCATTTTTTTGCCCTATGAGTTAAGATTCTAGGCAAATTAATTTACTCAAGATATATAGATCTGGAAGCAATCTCTAGAAGTATTTGTTAGACTATTTTTCTCAGGCAGAATGACATCAAAAGCTAAAATAAATGGAAGGAATGTAAATTAGATAAGGGAATTACTAGACGAGGCCTAGTATTTTTCCAGATTGTCAGCTACTTCTTTGAAGAACAAAAATATCTGTGTGATCTTTAAAAACAGAAGATGACAAATTTTATGTTGTAAGTTATATATCTTATATATAGCAACAAATAGGGCCAGATTTTTATTAGTGAGTTTAATCCAATATTTTAATAAACACATTAGGCATGACTGTCTACATTACAATTTTGGTTACATTCCCTGTATTCCCATAGAATATATACATAGAGATAGTCTGTGTCTTCCATACACTTGCTTTACTTTCTGTAGCCCATAAACTAGACAGTAACCCTACCTCCTCTCCTTTTACCAAGAAATGTTTCTCTTTCCTTTCCTAACTCCCTTCAAACCCTCCTCATTAAACTTACTAGAGACTGAAAAGCTTCTGGAGAGTGGAAATTTGGAAAGACTGCAGCAGGGAGATGTAGAAATGTGTTTGGCCTTCCAATTTGGAATTTTGGAGGCATTTTCTATGGACATATTAGATATTAGCTTCTATATTGCTATTACTATATTCCTACACTTAAGGTACAGATGGTTACAATCTGGCTGAAAAGTCAAACTACCCTGTATAATGTTTCTATGGGAAAATGTATTCCAAATTCCAATTTGGAAACTCCTAGTTCTAAATTTTTTGAGAACCAGTTATATATTACTTATCAGAAAACACTATAAATAGTTAATATTATTCATTCATTATAGAAATATTATTTTTAAAATTATGATTTAGGACATGTTATTTTAAAATATTTTTAAAAATATTTTTTTTTATTGATTTCAGAGGAAGGGAGGGGGAGAGAGAAACATCAGTGATAAGAGAGAATTATTGATCATCTGTCTCCTGCAGGCTAAAAATATTTTATGTTAGCTTGGATATAAATTTATAAATTGAAAATTATCTCCAAGAGTTCAAGGCAAGGACTAGGAAAGAAACATTAAAATAACAAGGCCCAGCCAGCATGGCTCAGTGGTTGAGCATCGACCTATAAACCAGAAGGTCATGGTTCAATTCTTGGTCAGGGCACATGCCCGGGTTGTGGGCTAGATCCTTGGTATGTGGCATGCAGAAGGCAGCCTATGAATGATTCTCTCTCATCACTTATGTTTCTGTCTTTCTCTCCCTTTCCCTTCCTCTCTGAAATCAATAAAAATATATTTAAAAATAAATAAATAAAGTAAAATAACTAAGTGCTGATATTTTGATGTGTATGGTGCTTATGAAATAGAATCTTGTTATCTGAATTTTTGTTTTGTCTTCTTTAAGAGCAATAATTGAAATGACTATAAAGTTTCTGAGGTTATGAGAATAAGAGACCTCATGATGACTTCTAATATATGAGTAGTTCTATGCTATAATGTAGGCAAAACTGCTTTGAACATTCTGAAGTACGTTATAAATAAAAAGTTGTACTGTTAAATATAAAAGACCTTCTATGGAAAAGAAAATGCCATAAAAATACTGTGAAAATACTTAATTCTTTCAAACTTTAGGGTAAGGAAGCAAAAAGTAGTAAGCAATTTAACCAATAACTTAGTAAATACGTATTTATGAAGAGCATTCCAAATAACTTTCCCAAAGTTACATAGAATATTATTCTCAGAGGCAGGATAATAATCACTCCAAAATCCAGCTCTGTAAGTCCTAATAAAGTGACTAATTTTGAAATAATGGTCATACTTTTGAATCCTTTTGAAGTGAGCTATATGACTTGGGGAGGTTTTGATTAAATTTTAGTAAAAAAAACAACATCCAACTTCATTTAAAAATTACTTATATTGAAAATAAACTTGGGTCTGGTCTTTCTATAGCATAACCAGTAAATTTTGAATTTTGTTATATTTCATAAATTAATTTCTTTAGTAAAGCCAAATATTGAGACTAAAAAATTGCCATCAGACTCACTCATAAAATGACTCATCTGAATCATTCCTTACATTTTTCATTCCTCTCTTGAAGCGTCTGTTTTCTCTGCCTAGCTCATTTACATTTTTTTCATTCTTGTCATTCCTTCAAAGACAAAATGTAGATTCATTATCAATTGACTCTTTTTACTTTTGTCTTATTCTTGAATTCAGTTTTTTCCCTATGATGTTATTTTCATAGTGGGAGTGAAAATTTTTACCTTTATTATTTTTTGAAAAAATTTACCTTTAGGTAATTTTTAGTAATCTGGCTTATTTTTAATTATTAGAATTGTTTTAAAAATGTAATCACCTCATATTTATATCTGAGATAGACTCTTGTTCATTATTTTAGCTTTTCATCCTACATGCAACTTAATGCCTTAATACTGCCTTCAGGATGACACTGGAAGTCTTTTTATAGAGAAGAATGTGTTTTAGGACATAGTGATAAACTCATAACACACACTAGATTAATTTTTCATGTATTAAGGACACAGTTACATTTCTATAGCTAGGTTTTCATATTCAATACGCTTACTGATATGCACCTGGCTTTGTTCTGTTTTGTTAACTATACAAAGTAGGACTGCATGGGTAAGGAAATAGCCATTGAGGAATCTTTTTGGATTATCTATTCAAGTCCTTTTTTTCATGAGGTAACTTTCTACTTTTCATTTGTTACTGGACACCTTAAAGGACATTCACTATAATGCTGTTTTCTTAGATACCAAATCAGTTATCAGCTACAAATATTTTCTCTGTTGTATATTCTATTTTATTTCTCCAAGAAATTTATTTTAAAGTACACGTTTAACAACTATTTAAAATGTATAACCAATGGAGTCAGATATAGCAATATCAGAAAAATAAAGCCAATAATTTTTCATCGCTTTATTTTTTTTCTTTATTGAATTTATTGGGATGACATTGGTTCACAAAACCATACAGGTTTTAAGTGTACAACTCAACAAAACGTCTGTGCTCTGCTAAAGCAGTCTCTATCTATCCCCATTTTCTTCCCCTTTGCCCACCTCCACTAGCCTCCATATCCCTTTTCCCCTCTGGCTAATACCACACTGTTGTTTGTGTATATATAATGTGTTTTGTTTTTTTTTCTTAATCCCTTCACATCATTGATATATTTTTAATGAAACACTAATGTTGCCCTGATGGGTGTAAACCTGCACCTCTAACTCTTTTCCTGCCGCTAGGGGGCTAGGTTTTCCCTAGCTGTTAAAACACTAGAAAAAAGTCTTGATTTTTTTCAGAGTTTTGGCAAACCATGCAGACCCCTCCTCGGTGTTTAACTTATTTCTCAGGATATTTATGCTTTTAAATATTCTGGGAAACCAAATTCAGATCCATAACATTTTAATTGTAAATTTTAAAAACCTTCAAGGATAAAGCAGGTCACAACAGCCTGAATTTTATGTGACCTTCTTAGCAATATCTATATCTAAACTAGAGTTCTATCCATTATTTCAAGTTTTTCTTTACATGTGCAAAATTTGATGTCTTAAATTGCACATCGATATAAGAAAATATTTATTTCTAGTATACCTTTATGAACTTATAACATTTTAAATATCAGTAGTCAATAATGGAGAAATAGGAAAACATTTCAATGCATTTTTACAATCCTTGGGCTAATTTACTTTCAAAGATTACAGAATGAGATTTTTTAGTAATTTTAAAATATATATTTTTATTGATTTCAGAGAGGATGGGAGAGGAAGAGAGAGATAGAAACATCAATGATGAGAGAGAATCATTGATCGGCTGCCTCCTGCATGCCCCCTACTGGGGCTCAAGCCTGCAACCCAGGCATGTGCTCTGACCGGGAATCGAACTGTGAGCATCTGCTCACAGATCGATGCCCAACCACTGAGCAACACTGGCCAGGCTATTTAGTAATAGTATTAGAGCACTGGAAATATGAAAAATTTGTATAAAAAGAGAGAGAGTTGCACCTTGTAATAAAGACACTTTAAAAATGTTCAAGTAGAATTCTAGTACATTTCAGGAAGAAGGAAGATTAGGGAAGTATTGTGGGTTATTAAAGAAAACATATTTTGGATTTTGATCAGCGCATCTATCATTACCCACTTTGTGACTTTTGGCAAATTATTTCATGTCTCTGAGCTTTAGTTTCCTTATTTTTGTAAATTAGTGGTAATATCTCATTCAATCGTTGTTTGAATTAAATGAGCTAATATATATAAAGCACTAGTACAGTGCCTGCAACATGGTAGGTGCTCAATAAATATCATCCTCTGTTTAATCCAAAGGTATGATATAATAACTGATTTTCATTCGTTCTGGAGAGTCTCTCTCTGGAAAAGAGAAGACTCAACCTATTTTTAAGACTGCATCTGTGAGTATAACTGTCCCAGTATAAAGAGTTCAATCTTTTCATGGTAACCTGCTATGAAGAGAAACTTTGGAAAATGTTTTTTTTTTCAGTAAAATAATAGCAGTGTTAGCTATTTATTGATTGATTGCTTACTGTATGCCAGTATTATTCTAAGTTCTTTAAGCATATTAACTCATTCATTCCTCACAACAAACATGTTAGGTGGGTACTATTATCATCCCTATTCTAATGGGATGCAGAAACTGAAGCCAAAGAGATTAACCTGCTCAAGTTTATGCAGCTATTAAATTTTTGGATCTCGCCCTGGACGGTGTGGCTCAATTGGTTGACCATCGTCCCATCTACCAACAGGTCATCAGTTTGATTCCTAGTCAAGGCACATACCTGGGTTGTGGGCTCAGTCCCCACTAGGGGGTGTATAGAAGGCAACTAATCAATGTTTCTCTCTCACATTGATGTTTCTCTCTCTTCCTCTCCCTTCCTCTCTCTGAAATCAATAAAAGCACATTTTAAAAAAAATACTATTTTTAAAAAAGATAACTTTAGCCTTAGTTGGTTTGTCTCAGTGGACATCAGCCTGCAGACTGAGGGGTCCTGGGTTCCATTCCTATCAAGGGCACATGATCGGGTTGTGGGCTTGATCCCCAATAGGGGATGTGCAGGAGGTAGCCGATCAGTGATTGTCATCATTGATGTTTCTATCTTTCTCTCCCTCTCCCTTTCTGAAATAAATAAAAATATACAGTGGGGCCTTGACTTACGAGTTTAATTCGTTCCGAGACCGAGCTCGTCAAATTACTCTGTCAACTCAATGCAAAAAATCGGCTGAGAGACAGCTGGTATCTCAAAAAACTCGTTAGTTGGGACACTCGTAAGTCAAGGCCCCACTGTATATTTTAAAAATAAATAAATAAAAATAAGGGGATTGATTATTTAAAAAAACCCATATTTTAAATTTTGGATCTGGGGTCCAAAGCTAGGCAGTCTGATGGGATCTGAATTCCTAACCACTTGTCATGGTTAAAACATTTTTTTGCATAGATTTCACTGGATGCATTGTATAATGGTAGAACTGTTTGGAGAGTATTTCATACTTATTTTATCCTTAAAAACACCTCCTCCTCCAAGTGTGTGCTACTATTAAAATGATTGAAATAATTATTTTGGAATTCCAAATATGTTCTGATATTTTCAACAAAAAGAAATTACATTTAATAACAGTTAATGTTTGGTTAGAAAGATACAAAAATGTTTAGGTGCTAAGAAATCATTTATAAAATTAGACATGACACTATTAAGTGACTTTTAAAATTAATTTTGTATCATGTTTTCAACAAACAATAGCACCTAACTGACTAAATATATTTTATTGCACCCACAAAGGAAAGTACTCTTTTCCAAGATAAAAGAGGGGAGTACCTTGAATGCTATAGAGCAGTGGTTCTCAACCTTCTGGCCCTTTAAATACAGTTCCTCTTGTTGTTACCCAACCATAAAATTATTTTCGTTGCTACTTCATAACTGTAATGTTGCTACTGTTACGAATCATAATGTAAATATCTGATATGCAGAATGGTCTTAGGCGACCCCTGTGAAAGGGTCGTTCAACCGCCAAAGGGGTTGCAACCCACAGGTTGAGAACCGCTGCTATAGAGGTTTATTTTGGTTGATGGATTTTGTATTTTGAATTCGTTCCAGCTGTATTACAGTGCTGCTCTCCTTCTACCCACATGGATGCTCTCAGCAGTTGTGTCACTCCCACTGCCTCTACCTATGCACACTGCAACTACTTCCAGGTAAGATCTTGGAACAATGGACATACTCTGTGTATCAGATGCAATAGTATTAACCTTGCAGAATTTCAAAGTGTAATTTTATCTTAATGAGTAACCACAGGTAAGCTGTGGATTATGGCCTCAGTTTTCGCAATTCTAAAAATAGAGAGTTGACATAAATGATGTCTGAGGATTCTTCTAGGCCTGCACTGTCCAATATAGTAGGCACTAGTCACATGTGGTTATTAAAATTAAATAAAACTTATTCCTCAGTCATACTAATCACATTTCAAGTGCTCTGTAGTCTCATAGGCTACTTGGAACATTTATTCTTGGTGCTCCCATGGCAAAATGAATACCAGGTAACTCTTAAAATATATGTCACCAAATGACAGATTGTTTCGAGGTGGTGTAGATACTTTTTTTTTAAATTTCTTTATTGGTTAAGGTATTACAAATGTGTCCTCATTTCCCATTAACCCCCAACCTCCCCGCCCTTCCCCCCCACTCATGCTCTCATCCCCCTGTTGTCCATGTCCATCGGTTTGGCTTATTTGCATGCATACAAGTCCTTTGGTTGATCTCTTCCCCTTACCCCCTCCCTCCCCTACTTTCCCTCTGGGGATTGATAGTCTGATCGCTGTTTCTCTGTCTTTGGATCTGCCCTGTTCATCAGTCTATGTTGTTCTCTATATTCCACAAATGAGTGAGATCATGTGGTATTTATCTTTCTCTGACTGGCTTATTTCACTTAGCATAATGCTCTCCAGTTCCATCCATGCTGTTGCAAATGGCAAGAGTTCCTTCTTTTTTACCGCAGC
>NW_005354050.1:137779-222395 GCF_000412655.1 Myotis brandtii | reverse complement strand
ACCTGTCAGAATGGCTATCATCAACAAATCAACAAATGACAAGTGCTGGCGAGGATGTGGAGAAAAAGAAACCCTCGTGCACTGCTGGTGGGAATGCAGACTGGTGCAGCCACTGTGGAGAACAGTATGGAGTTTCCTCAAAAAACTAAAAATGGAACTCCCATTTGACCCAGTGATCCCACTTCTAGGAATATATCCCAAGAAGCCAGAAACACCAATCAGAAAGGATATATGCACCCCTATGTTCGTAGCAGCACAATTCATCATAGCTAAGATTTGGAAACAGCCTAAGTGTCCATCAGCAGATGAGTGGATAATTACTTTTTTTTTAAGGAGAAAAGAAAAATGATATTAAAAAACGAGAAATTTAAGTGGTGGTCCTTCAGCCTCCAAGTTGTAAACCATTACAATATACTGACCATTCGTGTACTCTCACCAATACCTACAGTCCAACTTATGCACTTATTTCCAAAATGACATCTGAAATCCTTTCCCTTTCTTTCCCTTTAAAAATTTTGTTTACTTCAATTAGTTTCTCATTATTTATTATGAAACAGTTGTTTTAGATTGCTATTTCTAGATAAGATTAAATTCTGTGCTTTGTATTTTAAGCTGTAATTGCTTAAAGATTGGAATTATGTGTTTGCCTTTGATATTATGTAGCCAAAATAGCTTCCATTCTTAAGAGAATATCTTACTAGTGGCATTCCAAAAGAACATTCCTTTTTTTTTAAAAAAAAAAGTCTACATGGGGTGTCAAATTATAGTTAGATTGTTGTTTGGAGAGTATAGAAGTGGATCAGGGGACTTAGTTGGACATTTAAAAAAATAGTCTTTTTTGTTTTTTAATATATTTTTATTGATTTCAGAAAGGAAGGGGGGAGAGAAAGAGAAAGAGAGATTGAGAGTGTGTGCGCAACATCAATGATGACAGAGAATCATTAATTGGCTATCTCCTGCACACCACTGGGGATCGAGCCCACAACCTGGGCATGTGCCCTGACTGGGAATTGAACCATGACCTCCTGCTTCATAGGTCAACACTCAACCACTGAACCACATGGGCCAGGCTTAGTTGGACATTTTTAATGGCAGATATCATCAATCATGATAGTCCAATCTATTTATCTTTACTAGAAGGACCTATCTGTCACACAAAATGGATGCTCTTATTTGTGGATCCAGAACCCTCTCCCTGAATCATACTGGTGATATTCTAACAATGTTCATATCTTGATTATGTTTGTCTTAAATAATTTAAAACATCTTTAAAGACTTTTTCTTACTACAGGACAATGCAAGTTTATTATAGGAAAATAAAGATAAGTAGACATAAAATTAAACAATTAAATTTACATTATTTGGCATTAGTGTTCTTTAAATTATTGACAGTCTTTTTAGTGTATTTGGCAACATGGACACACTACATGTTTTATTTAATCATAACTCTTCTGTATTTTAGGTTTATAATCTGAGATAATCAAATTTTTATTGAATGCCTGTTCTGTGCAAAGCTCTACATTTGGCAACATCAATTCATTACATTTTATTTAATCATTACTTTTCAGTATTTTATATCATAGCTTGAGATCATTTATCACCAAACATGTAATTGAATGCCTACTCTGTGCAAAATACAATGTATAAGAGAATACATCTTAAAGATCAATCTAGAAGTGACAGCTATTTTTAAATCTATTGTTTTATTATTAAAAAATAATCTCAGGAACCAAAGGCCAGTCGATATTCCATCCATTTTTTTCTCAGATCATTTGGAACAATACCTCCCCCTGAATCTATAGAAGCCTTGGTAGACTTGTGAGCATCTTGTGTTTGAAATTTCCTTACTACATTCCTATAGTAGTATATGATAGATACAAATATATAATAGATACAAGTGATGTTTTTGTCTGCCAGCCTATATGGAAGAACTTGATATATAGACATTTTATCAGCAAATTAAGTTTTGGGGTACTATAGCCTTTTGATTTTGTATATTTTAGCCCTGAAAATGATTGATCCATTCCAGTATTAAACTTAGTATAGTGGTTGACACATAATAGTTGCTAAGTAAATGTTGAAAATAGAATTGAGGCTATCACTGCTGAAAAGTTGATTAGTGTTCAAGTTTTTTTAAAATAAGCTTTAAGTTTAATCTATTTATGTTTAGCATTCATCAGTCTATATGCTGTTTCTTTCCTCCTTAACCTCATATTTGAATTTTCTATCCAAACAGTCCTATTTTCTCTTTTCCCAGAATCCTCCAATGCCATCCTCCTATCCAGTTGAGTTTCTGCCTTCTAATTGGCCTTGTGGTACTACTGATGAAAATAAAAAGACAGAAGTAAACCTAGAGGCTGTTTTTCGGATCTTAGATGAATTGCATTCCTCCCCTAAATTGGAGATGGTAAAGGTGGAGCCTGTTGAGAATCAGTGCCCAACATCTCAGTCTAACAGAGGCCAACATATCCTAGCTAATTCAAGCAATAACAATCCATCTTCCACAAGTCAGGCTAGCCAGCTGGAGCCACTTACTCCTGTAGGTTCAGATATTACATCTTTTGTGGTCGGAACAGAACAAGCAATTACCTGCTCTCTACCACAGTCACCTGAGTACATGTATACCATCCACACAGCTCAGCCTGTTGAAAATACTACAATGCAGGAATCTGCAGCCATCCAACAAGCTCATGTCAAACTGAAGGAGCATCTAAGTCATAATCCATCTCCACCTTCAGTAGTATTTGTGCAGGAAGGGCTACCGTTCAGCCCACACCAGGTAAGGGGAAAAGAAGAAGTGCTAATAAAGCTTAAGTACCTAGTTTACTTGCTGTTCTAGTGGAGAGTTTGTTCAGATTTTATTTGGGTTGTGCTTTCTAGAAGGATCCTGCCCCAGTGGTTCTGCACAAAAGATTCAGAAAGAAGTAACCTTAACTCGCAGGCCTCTTCTCACGATGTTGTGGTCTGAAGTCAACCTCTAGACAGCCAGTCTGACTGAGCACTGTGGTTTAAGACTTATTTACATGTTAAAAGCATTCCTTGAGTTTTGCTTCCTATCTTGATTTGGATGGACTAGGTATGCTTGGCTGATTAAATTCCACTACTCAGAAGGGATGGTTTATCTGACAGATAATATCAGGACTTCCTACCATTTGTAGCATGGAAATAAAGAGATGGTAAATCTTTTTATACTTTCTTACAGCATTACTGAATTCTAATTGACTTGTGAGTACTCTGTTTGAACTTCCTTACTAATATCGGCATTCCTAAAGCAGAACTCTGACTCTAGTTTGACAGACATATTCTCAAGGTAGAGGCTAATTCTTTATTGCTGCTAGTTTTTGACCAGAAAATGAGTAAACTTCAATTCTAAATAAAAGTACATATATTTAAAATCCGTTTTTAGAATTAACTTAATAAGCTTTATTGCATTATATAGTTCTATTTTAAAATAAATTCATAAAGAAATAGAGTATTAAAAAAACACACGAAATAGAGTATTTCAGAATTCGGTCACCTTGACAAAGGGATTTGACATTCCAACGAAAACTTAGGAGCTCCAAGAAAGAAACTCATATCTCATAAGCAGGACAGATCTAGATTTCATAGGGACTAAGAGCCTGTTTAAGACAAAGAATACAGAATTAGGAGAATAAAGTGTCCTCACTGATAATCCAACAGGGTTATGCCTATGGCCACTGCAGTATAACCAACCGAGGGGCAACCTGATGAAAGGGATGCTAGACTGGAAAAAGATAACTTTAACCAATTGTAAATTTTTGCGTGAATTTTACCAAAAAAAAAAAATTAATAAGTTTCGTATAAGTAAATGTTTTGGTTCCACATACATTTTAACAGTCTGTGTATAGGGAAATATACATTTTACTACTGAATATTCAGATTAAATCAACAAAATCAAAGGTAATATCATTCATAAGGATGTTTACAAGTACATTTGTTGGGTCATGTTTCTATAATAGAACTCCTCTGATAATTTGATAGAAATTCAGAATAATGAGTGGGTTTAATATTTTAGGTGGATGCCAGTATAAAATGCCAGACCAATCCACCTGAGAATATCTTGCCTTCAGAACAGATGGGATTCCTTATTTCAGAGATGGGGCCTGCTAGCAAGCCTAGTAAAGACACAGATTTATCCACTCCAGTCAGATACAGGGAGCGAAGAAGCAGCTCACAGCAAGGAAAGTCCCCTGGTAAGGATTATTGTGCTCTAGAATGTTAGAAGTAGAACCATGGTGTAGAATTAATATATGAACAACAATTTTTCTGGATCTTTATTATTTATTAATTGTATTTTACTTATCACATTGCTACTTTACATAGCTGTAATTTTAACTATTTTTCTTAATTATCCTTGTAAAGTATGTAAAAGTTTTTTTTTTAGAATATTTCATGTAAGAATTTGAGCTTTCAAAAAGATAGTACATATTAAGTAAAAGCAAAGGAATTTGGGTTATTTAACTTGGAGAAGGCAAGGATGAAAGGTGATTCATAATTGCTTCTGATTCCATAGACTTTGTAATTATAGTTGTGCTTGTTCTCTTATTAACAGGCTTAAATATGGCAGGAAAGTGTTTAAATTATGGCAGGAAAAAATTAGATGGAACATTAAAAACATTATCCTGAGCATATTATAAAGATAGTATAAAGTATGGCTCTATCAGTGGGATTGCTTCTCCTGCAGTTTGTAGGAGCCCAGAATTAATTATTGTTTTAGGCAGAAAAGTTGTGAAATATTGGCAATATTATGACATCTGATTACATTTTCATTTTAATTGGGTCAGGGAACTGCCAAACTGTTGTTGTTTTTTGTAACAGCTGACCCATTTTACCTTCCCAACAACAATATACAAGCTTCCCATTGTTCCACATCCTCTCTAACACTTGTTATTTTCCACTTTTTATTATTGTAGCCATCCTGGTGGGTATGAAGTGCTTTCTCATTGTGGTTTTGATTGTATTTCCTAATGGCTAACCATATTGAGCATCTTCTCATGTGCTTGTTGACCATTTGGAGAAAGGATAATTTTTTGACAACTATTATACCAATATTCTATTTGATGAAATCTTCTCCTGTTTTGGTTAAATTTCTCTTGAGTATAGCAGTTGGTAAACTATGCCCCATAGACCAAGTCTAGCATGTGCCTGTTTTTATGTGGCCTGCATGATAAGTATGGTTTTTACCTTTTAAATGGTTGGGGGGAAATCAAAAGAAGAATATTTTACGACACACACACACATGATATGGAATTCAAATTTCAGTGTTCATAAATAAAGTTTAATTGGAACACACAGCCGCAGGCATTCATTTGCATATTATCTATGGCTGTTTTTACACCACAGTAGCAGAGTTGAGCAGTTGCAATAGAGGCCAGCCATATGGCCCACAAAACCTAAAATATTTAATATCTAGCTCATTACAGAAAAAGTTTGCTTGTCTGTATCTTGTTCTGTTCAGGCTGCTATAACAAAAATACCATAGAGTAGGTGACTTATAAACAACAGAAATTTATTTCTCACAGTTCTGGAGGCTGGGAAGTCTAAGATTAAGGCACCAACAGATTCATTGTCTGGCAAGGGCCCTGTTCATGGTTCATAGATGGCCACCCTCTTACTGTGTCCGTTCATGGCAGAAGGGACAAGGGAGCTCTCTGGGATTTCTTTTATAAGGGTACTAATCTCATTTATAAGGGCTCCACCCTCATGCCCTAATTACTTCCCAAAGGAACCATCTTCTAACACCATCACATTGGGGGTTATGTTTCAACGTATAAATTGGGCATTCAGTTTATTGCACCTTGTATTAGAAAGTCTTTGTGCTTAGCTTCTGATCTTTTCACAGCCCTGATCATTGATGACCAGAGAAGCCCTTAAGAGAGTAAGAAGGTACTTGTGGAGAGGGTTCACAATGGACTAGTATTCAGTTTAGTTCTTGTAGATGCCCAAATGTTTTTTATTGCCATAGCTGGTTTGGCTCAGTGGATAGAGTGTCAGGCTGTCTGAAGGGTCCCAGGTTTGATTCTGGTCAAAGGCTCATACCTCAGTTGTAGGCTCGATCCCCAGCCCTGGTCGGGTGTGTGCGAGAGGCAACCAATCGCTGTGTCTCTCTCACATCCATGTTTCTCTCTGTCTCTCCCCCTCCCTTTCACTCTCTCTAAAAAACAAACAAACAAACAAACAAAAACAATGGAGAAAACATCCTCAGGTGAGGATTAACTGAAAAACCAAAACCACAAAACCACAAATGTTTTTTATTTTGATAGATACTGAACTCCAAAGATAAATGATTAAATGATAAGAACCAAATATAAAATTTCAACTGTCACTATCATTAAGAGTAATGATAGTAGTGGAGCTTCAATAAGGTTCCAGCTCTCACCCTGGCTGGGTAACTCAGTTGATTAGAATGTAGTCCCTATATCAGTGATGGCGAACCTATGACATGCGTGTCAGAGGTGACACGCGAACTCATTTTTTTGGTTGATTTTTCTTTGTTAAATGGCATTTAAATATATAAAATAAATATCAAAAATATAAATCTTTGTTTTACTATGGTTGCAAATATCAAAAAATTTCTATATGTGACACGGCACCAGAGTTAAGTTAGGGTTTTTCAAAATGCTGACACGCCGAGATCAAAAGGTTCGCCATCACTGCCCTATATGCCAAGGTTGCAGGTTCAACCAATGAATGCATAAAGAAGTGGAACAACAAATCAGTGTTTCTCCCTTCCTTGCTCTCTAAAATTAAAATAAACAAACAAACAAATAAATAAATAAAGGTTCCAGCTCTCATAATACATTATATTTTTAAGAAACCACCTTCAAGACTTCTTTGGCTCCAAATTCTGCTACTCCTTCTACCATTAAATGTGGGAATGTCATTATGTTGCTCAGTATCCTGTTGAACAGGAGCATTCTGTATTCCAGAACTTATCAGAGCCCTTCTATAACTGACCTATTTTGAAAATCTGCTCTGTTTAGGGTAGGGGCATCTCCTCATACTTCAAGATTTCTTTGAATCTTTTTTAATAAGTGACTTCAATGAGATTTGTATCCACATGTTGATCTCAATAGATATGCATTTTGTTAAAAGGAGGTTGTTAATCAGGCATTGCCATGCTTTTGAGCACATTTAGACTTAAGGAAATAACTTATGGATTAAAAATACCAAGAGTTAAATCAAATTAGACTCAATCATGTACCTCCAATTTCTATAATGATATTACCCTAAACTGAATATACCCAAATAGTAATCTTATTGTGGAAGCTACACTGTCCTATATTTTGATGGGATATTTATAGTTAAGGGAAACTGAATGTTTAAGAGTTCAGTTCATTCCTGAAGAAAGGAATTTTGTGCCTGTTGGATTATGGGTGAAATTTCATTAAAGTAATAGCCCCAAGACCCTGGAGAGTGCTTGCAATAAGAATGAACGTTCCCAGCCCTAACCGGTTTGGCTCAGTGGATAGAGCGTCAGCCTGTGGACTGAAAGGTCCCAGGTTCGATTCCGGTCAAGGGCATGTACCTTGGTTGCGGGGACATCCCCAGTAGGGGGTGTGCAGGAGGCAGCTGATCGATGTTTCTCTCTCATCGATGTTTCTAACTCTCTATCCCTCTCCCTTCCTCTCTCTGTAAAAAATCAATAAAATATATTTAAAAAAAAGAATTAACATTCCCAAATAAATACAGTGCCCTTGTCCCTCAAGGCCTTTCAGCTCTCAAACCAACGAAGGTGCTGTGATTCCCAAATACTTACCTTCTCTGATGAGTATGCAAGGTTCTCTTCTGAATGAAGTCATATAAACCTCTATTAGCACCAGGCTGGTGTATGTCTTTTTGTATTTTTATTGGTCTATAGATTCTAACTCCTTTGTTAATTAAGGAAACTCACTTTAATAAAATTATTGTTTAGATGCTTGTTATTAGAAGCTGTGTGCCAAATGCTACTTTAAAGCCAAGCATTAAGATTAAGAGGGTTTGTTGCTCACACTAATTTACATAACTCACTTCAAGGCTGTTATAGAGCCTTATATCTACTGTTATTTTAAACATGCCTATCTGTGATATGCTCTTGTCCATAATTTGAACCTATCAGTATAATAGAGTCTTAAGTAGTTAAATAAATGACATTTGTTCACTGAGAAAAAGAATAGAGTTTGTTGCTTTTGTCCTTCAGCCTCCCACTGCATAGTTGCTTTAATAGTATTTACCTTTGTCATGATCAAGAATTACTGCTCTGCTTTCAAAGTTGGGTTACAATGGGGTCTATTCATATTCCAAAATCTTATGTTAGTATTTTCCATTACGATATGGCCCGTCCTTTTTGTCTGATATGGAGCTGAGGTGTTCAGAGAATGATCATAAGTAGGTGTTTCTCTTTCTACATCTTTTGGTCAGCTTTCAAAAGATGTCACTCTGGCTAGTTGGAGCACCATCCTGTCCACTGAAGGGTCGTGGATTTGAGTCCCAGTCGAGACACATACCCAAGGTTGAGGGTTTGATCCCCGTGCAGGGCGCATATATGAGGCAATTGATCAATGTTTATCTCTCACATTGATGTTTCTCTCTCCCTTACTCTCTCTCAAAATCAATGAAAGCATGACCTCAGGTGAGGATTAAAAAAAAAAAAAATCCTGATACCTAGGTTGCACTTTATACCAACTAAATTAGAATGTATGGGGTAGGAGCCATGAGCATCAGTATTGTTTTTAAGGATTGCAATGTGCAGCAAGGTTTAGAAACCACTGACTTTACTTGTTAGCCATATAGCTTAATGGTTCTTTCCCTGAGTATCTATTTACTCCTCCGTATTAATTAGATGACCTTATAGTAGTGAATTTTAGTTACTTGAAAAAAAGATGTGATATATATGTATATTAGTACCATTATCATTATTTAGACTGTAAAGAAGCCATTTTGTGGTAAGATATACATAATATACAATTTACCATTTTAACCATTTTTATGTGTACATTTCAGTTGCATTAAGTACATTCACATTGTTGTACTACCATTAGCATCTCCAGATCTTTTTTGTGGGACTGGTTTTCAAACTGAAACTCTGGATCCATTGCACAGTAACTCCCTTCTCTGCAGCTCCTGTCAACTACCATTCTACTTTCTGTCTCTATAAATTCGACGACTCCTGGTACTTCATATAAGTGTAATCACATAGTATTTGACCTTCTGTGACTGATTTATTTCAATTAGTGTAATGTCTTCAAGGTTCATTCATGTTGTAGCATGTGTTAGAATTCTCTTTCTATTTGAAGCTGAATAATATTCCATTGCATGTATGTGCTACGTGCAATATATGCAGTGGATTATTATTGTTTAACCATTCATTTGTTGATGGGCAGTTGGATTGCTTCCACCTTTTGACTATTGTGAATCATGCTGCCATGATCATGGATGTGCAAGAAGCCAATTTACCATTAAACCGATGGTCTATTCTTCCTCTGTAAGATACTCATCTGGATAAATTGCTTGCTCTTTATGGATTGATTATAGGTGGACTTCACTAGATGAGCGAGTGCCTGCCCCTAGTGACTGGTTTTTTTTTTTACAAAATATGGCAAAAATTATGTACTATTTCAGATGCTTTCTAGATTTTTGGAGATGGTAGTAGAATTATTTTATTGAATCCGCTCTCTCACTCAGGCTGTGGATTAATCCCACAGAGGCTGTGTTCTACAAACATAGTGACAAAAGTCTCTGTTTGTCCAGAATGAAATAAAGGATTTGTGCTGTTTGGTTTTAGTTTAACTATAAAATGCCACTAGGGCAAAATTGTAAGCTTCAAAACCAACCTAAAAAGGCTCCCTAGCCATGTTATGAGTTTATAAGTTTGAATCTAGAAGTCTCATTAGCATCCTTTTATTTCTGTCTGTTACTCACATAAGCCATTTAGTCTACGTCTATACATGGTCTTAGCTTTTTGTGTTATACAGCCTTGTACCTGAGCTGAAAGCTTAGTTTTTTACCTTTTTAAAATTTCTTATTTATTTATTTGTAATTATTATTTTTTAATTGATTTCAGAGAGGAAGGGAAAGGGAAAGAGAGATGGGAACATCAATGATGAGAGAGAATCATTGATCAGCTGCCTCCTGCACGTCCCCCACTGGGGACTGAGCCCACAAATCACTCATGTGCCCTTGACCAGAATCGAACCCGGGACCCATTAATCTGCAGGCCAATGCTCTATCCACTGAGCCAAACCGACTAGGGCACTTCTTTTCATTCTTAATGAACCAACTATTCTTTGCCTCCTGACCTCTGTCAGGAGGGTATGTTTTTTTTTTTTTTTTAACAGACAAGTTCAGATAGATGTTTTTATAAGAGATCAGCTATGTTAGTCAATAAGTGAAAAACTGAGGGGGCATGCAACTTGGAAAAGTAGTGATTACCTATTTTAATATTGTATTTCTGAAGGTATTACTTTTTCATATTCCCACAACCCACCCACCTATTCTTATAGCATCAAAAAAATGAATTTTCATGTCTATTTTTCAATTGATCCCTTTGACACTTAACTTTTCACTTAGAATTAAAGGCATTTTAAATGAAAAAAGGCTTGGCCACTTCACTAAAGGGATAGAAATTTTAAACTTTGTTGGTCTTGTTGGGTTAACAAATGGGCTGCATCTGTGTGCTTTAGAGGTACAGGGATGCCCTTACATGGAGAATCTGATAAGATAATGATTTAAGACACATAAGCAACTTGTTCTTCTTGTCTGAAGACTTGTCTATTGAACCCTGCAGTCTGAGAGGCTAAGAGTAAGTAAACAAACCTTTCTTTCTAGATCTTCATCTGCTGGTGGATGTGGCCTGCAAGCAAGAGCACTTTCCAAAGGAGGAAGAATTAAAAGAGTGAGGCATGGATGACACGTGACATTGTGCACTAGCTGTAGCTGGAAGCAGACTAGCCTTGCACATGACACACTGTTGGGATTTTTTCAGTTCTGTTAAGGAAAAATATATTTTTGTTTTGTTAATTGAGAATTTGGTTAATTGGAAATTTGGTATTTATTACAACTGTTCAGTTCAGATTATTTACCTTGACAAACTACTAAACATCTAGCAGCCATTTTTTTGTTTGTTTTTTGCTGCTCGGATCCCTTTCAAATGAAAAGTCCTGGCCTTCTGTTACAATCAAGAAGCATCTAAAAACTGCTGCATCTATGGTACTGGAGGATAATGTGTGTGTGGATGTGTGCTGGTTTGTTATCTTGCCCCTCTCAAATTATGGTCAGCACAACTCCAGTGGGGACTTCATTCTATCTGTTTCAAGTCACAGTGTGATTCTTTTAGAGACGTTTGTGTGAGACACAAAGGCATGTAAGGTCACCAAGACCGCAGGTCTAAATGGTTCAGGAATTCCAGGGAAGAAACTCTGGGAAAGAGCTGATTTTCTAAGTGATTAACTAGGAAATGCTCTTAACTTTCTAACCCAGCATTCTGTTTCAAGAGCAAGGCATCCGGACTTGGACCATCCATCACACTTAACAGCTTCTAATTATTTTATATTTATGGGAGCATTCTTCTATTTTCATATCTTTCTTTAATTTTAAATGGTACATTATTATAAATGATAAGGTTTTGTTAATATATCACTTATTTAAATGTCTCCTAAAGAAAAGTATTCAACTGGTTTAGAATATTTATAAATGCTGGTAGATTTTTAACGTTTTAAAGCTTTATATTTTTATTAATATTTCAAGATAGAAGGATAAAGGATGCATGTGTAATATTTTTACTTTGAGGGGGAAATGTGCAATGTGCGCACAAAAACATTAAGAGATTTAACACAGTGCTTTCTTATTTTAGATTTTCTTACATCCAGTAAGTATAAATTATCATCTATATAAGATATTGTGTGCAAATTTTGGGAGAAACTGATTAGAAGTCAGTTAATAGAAGCTTTACCGCTGATATTTTTAATAGTTTATGTTTGTTTTAAGCTTCTGAGAGAATTTTGGATAGTGGGATATATTATAATATTTTTATCTTGTCCCCTCTGTAGGATTCTAGATTCGAGTAGGATTGTGGGACTGGTTTTTAATAGACTAGGTATCTTGGTTGTCCACTTTCTGTGGTTGATCCCACAATTGTTCATCCAAGGACAGCAGGAAACTTTCTGATTTAACGTCTTTGAAATTCACTAGAACTTTCTTACGAATTCTGCTTTAGTTTTCCTAATAAGCACTGCAGAAACAAAAGGAAAGGCTAGGAATATGAAAGTAATTAAAAAGAAAACGCACTTGGTGATATGGTAAGAGTACTGTGTTAACATTGTGGGTATAACAATTCATTAAATTGCATTGTGCCTTCCCAATGATGTCAAACCCTAGAAGTGTTACAGAGATAGTAGGTTTTTGTTTGTTTGTTTTTAGAGGATGAGCTCTGTATGGTGACTCAGTTTGATATGAAAGTAGGTTCTGAAAAGTAATCTATTTGGTCCATCTGATTCTACAAGTTGATATCTATGTAATGGGCATTTATTCAACTTTATTAGCAAGGTTTAAAAGATGAACAGATTATCAAGACTCCTACATCTTTTGGCCAGACTCTGTCTTTTGGCAGAGTATGTGAAGAGGAGACCCAATTTCTAAATGAAGGAAGTTTGCTTTTTCTCTGTCATGTTGAAAAGCCAATATACCGTGGTGATATTTCTTCCCTTAAATATGCCTTTCTTAGCTTTGTATATGTTGAAGGAAATAATATCTTTTGAGGAACATGTGTCAAGTAGGAACCTTGGCATGGATTTGGTTTCAGTGGTTTTAAGGCTTAATAAAATGAAATGTTTTTATCAGCTTTCCAAACTTTTTTCTGTATATGAATACAACAGACCAAGGAGCTAGATCTCCCACTGTCCTCACATGCCTGCTGCCTATCAACTAAAGCTATCATCACAGACTTCGGTAAAATGGAAAAAGATAAAATAAAATCTTTGTGTGAATTAGGCAGTAGGGTCTGGCACATACTAAAAAGGTTCCTGACTAGCACCTCAGTGTTTCAGCACCTTTAGCATGATAAATTTCAATCAGTCAACAATAAAGTGAGCGTTTCAACTTGACTTGTGTCTTGATTGTTTTTACAATTGGTGATTATTAGAAACCTCAGTCATTATGATTTTTAATCATAATAATAAAGTTCAAAAGAGAATGTACTCTTTTTTAAAGAATCTAACTTTTTCAGAAAATGTGTACTGGCTCTTTAATTTTTAAATTTGCACTTGAATAGAGATTTTTAAAATTCCATTAAGGATAAGGACAATTCTTTTTAAAAAAAATATTTTTTATTGATTTCAGAGAGGAAGGGAGAGAAAGAGATAGAAACATCAATGATGATGAGAGAATCATTGATTGGCTGCCTCCTGCATGCCCCCCACTAGGGATGGAGCCTGAAACCTGGGCATGTGCCCTGACTGAGAATTGAACTGTGACCTCCTGGTTCATAGGTTGACGCTCAACCACTGAGACATGCCAGCCAGGCAAGGATAAGGACAATTCTTGGCCATGTTTTTAGAAACCTAGTTTTTTGGAAGAGGATGTATGGTCTTCAGTAACTGTAATCCATCCAGATGTGAAAGTAGATCCCGAGGGATGACTTGTGAGACTAGGTGGTAGATGTCAGGGAGGTGGGCGGTTCACCACCACAGTGATGGCATCTCTGTGAAGGTTGTGGTATGTCAACCCCTGAGAGATAACTCCAAAACTTTAAAGCCAAAGAATAAGTTATATTGCTTGTCAATTTTGGTGACATAAATACAGTATATCAGTGAACTAAATCACATAGAGCTGTTTGGTTTGATCCGGAGTATCTCAGCGTACCCAGGCTCATGATACATATTATCATCATTCCAAGATCTTGGAGTTTCCTTAAAAGAGGGCAACCACATTTATATTTTTTTCTTCTTTCAACTAAATGTATGTCTGAACTCTTAGGCTTGATTTTCTTAATTCCGTTGTAAGATTCAAGTAGGAATAAGTTAGGCAAAGCCCATTAGTAGCTTCCTTTTTGTTTAGTTAACTTTCAATATAATTTGACATATGTCATATATAGTAATGTTTAATTTGCATTATTTATGCTTTACTATTACATGGCATACATAAAATAAAAATATTAAACCATAACAGACTTTATTTTGTATTTTTAAAGTTTTCATGTATAATACACAAAAGCAAAAAAGTTTATCTTTAAAAATATCAAGTATCACATCCATAGTCTAGTCCAGTGGTCGGCAAACTGCGGCTCACGAGCCACATGCGGCTCTTTGGCCCCTTTAGTGTGGCTCTTCCACAAAATACCACATGCGGGCGCGCATGTACAGTGAGATTGAAACTTCGTGGCCCATGCGCAGAAGTCGGTATTTTGTGGAAGAGCCACACTCAAGGGGCCAAAGAGCCACATGTGGCTCGCGAGCCGCAGTTTGCCGACCACTGGTCTGGTCCTAATTATAATTACTTCTTAAAGCAACATTTGTCTTTTTTTTTACAAATACAGCAGCAGGTGGTAAGACCTAAAGTCTCAAACACATTGCTTACAGTTCATAATACAAACAAATGTATATGTCTCAAATCATATTTTAGGCAGTTTAACTTAAAATGCATAGACAATTACATACATTAAATTTATTTTTAAGTCAATGAAAAAAAATAACACCAAGAAAAAAAAAATACAGAAAATCTTTATAGAGCACAAATAAATCAAGTTTACTTAATGGCAACAAATCAGTATCTGCTAATCAATGACAGACAGTGAAAGTGCCTTCATCCAGGGGAAAGTAAAGAGGAAAAACATCCCATTACTTTGCATGCTTGAAAAGTTATACTGACAAGACTATAATCTTGGGAAACATTAACTTCTTACTTTAAAAGAATAAAAGAAGGTATAGCATACTTTGCTCTTTAAAATGCCCAAAGGCTGGTCTATAATCACCAGTAGGAATACCAAAATATGTTGACGTAGGTTAAACTAATAATGGGCACACTGATGAATTCTGTAATGCCACCCCTAGACTGGGACCCCCTCAAGGACAGGCATTCTCTTTCATCTCTGTATCTCTGCATCTGGCAAAGCATTTGGATCACAGACATTTAAGTGCCTGTTTCTCAGAAATAGAGAAGATTGCCAGAAGATTGCATGGTATTTCTTTAATACTGAATATTTTATTGGTAGTTTTTATTTTACTTGGCAGAATTCTGAAAATAAACAATGTCTTCATACTAAATATTGCTCTATTAGGATTAAACGAGTCTTCCTTGAAACACCCACCACTTTCTATGCATAGGGCAGTGTGATTTGTCTGAATTTAACCTTCTGCTTTTCAAAAACGTTAATAAAGGAACTGGAGAAGAGGACCATGGGAGAGCTCAAGGAGATTAAACAGCAAGGGCCAGTTTGGCTTGAGCTCTCCAAGATGACAGAGTAGCCAGACTATGATCTGGAGACCTTTGTGAACAAGGCGGAGCCTGCCCTGGCCCAGCAAGCCAAGCACTTCTCAGCTCTGCAGCTGGAAGAGCAGGCCAGTAAACAAATAGGCAGCAAGAAATGGCCCCAGTGGTGACTGCAAATACAGATGTTTGGTTTAAAAAAAAGTCTTGAGGGAAGGCAGGGAAGGGTGAGTGGGTGGGAAGAGATAAATTGATGAACTTGTATGCATATATGCATAACCCGTGGACACGGGCAATAGGGTGGTGAAGGCCTGATGTAGGGGTCAGGGGAGGGCTAGGAGAAGTCAATGGGGAAGAAGGAGGGCATATATAATACTTTCAACAAAGATTTTTTTTAAAGTAAAGTAAAAGACCAATAAAAATATTTAAAAAAATTTTTAAAGTCTTGTCTGCTGCTGCATAATCAATATATAGCTTTAAACAAAACAGGGCTGAGGAATCAGAGCTGCAAGCAGCCATCCTCAAGCATGAAAAAGTGTCAGGCCAAATCCAGTAAAAACAAGCCAAGATACTAAATTTAAGGTGTCTTGGATTCTTGAGAACTGAATGTGTGAATATAAGATCTATAGTTTAATTTTTTGTTGTCATTTTTTAGGTTCAACATTTCAAAGTCTAACATTCAAATTCCAGAAACACTATTCTTAAACACATCTCTACTATCTCCATCAAATTTACTTTAAAATTCTTGTTCTTAAAAGTCCAAATGCCAGTGTATTCCAAACTTCACATTCCCTTAAGATTAACAAGTAGTCGTCCATAATCTTAGCCTAGCATGACTTACTTTTTAAAGCAAATTATTCCCTTGTAAAGAGAAAATAAATCTCTTTAGATGCTTCCCCCACTGAAACTTCTGATTTTATTTAAACTCCATCCTGTACCTAAAAATACTTTTTGCCCAGAGTACCCTCAAGAATTGAGACACCTCTCCCAGGACTTGAGAAAGGATGCTCTAAAGAATTACAAATATAAAAGCAAATTCTGTTCTCTTTGATTTTCATTAAAACATTTTTTTAAATCCCCAAATATCAGTTGGAAAGTCCTTAGAAAGCAAAGGTTAAAATAGCAGTACTGTCTGCTCTAACCGGTTTGGCTCAGTGGATAGAGCGTCGGCCTGGGGACTGAAGGGTCCCAGGTTCGATTCCCGTCAAGGGCATGTACCTTGGTTGCGGGCACATCCCAGGAGGGGGCGTGCAGGAGGCAGCTGATCCGATGTTTCTCTCTCATCGATGTTTCTAACTCTCTATCCCTCTGCCTTCCTCTCTGTAAAAAATCAATAAAATATATTTTTAAAAAAATAGCAGTACTGTCTAGGGCAGTATGGGTCACTAGCAAAGTTAATATACATATTGGGAATAGTAATTCCAAATCTTGTGTTCATGTCCTTCAAATCCTTTAACAAAAGATTTTCTCCAATAACAAATGGGCTCCTCAATTACAGACTTCCAAACTTGCTACCTCTTCTTCTTTTAGTCAAACATCCTTTTTAGTGTTACATTAATTATTGCATCTAAGGCCAGAGTAGTCAACTTAATCTACTGCAGGACAACCAAAATAAGCATAAGGAGAGATATCTTTGCTGCCATCTTACTTTTCCTCATTTTATGCCTCCAGTTAGCTGACATGATACTGACTGATTATTTAAGATATGACACTTTCTAAGGCTACCTGCCTTGTGAATTGGAGGCTACCTTGACAACAGGCTCCCAAAGTGTTGTACAGGTGTATATAGCTGCCACCTGGCCTTGCAAGGAAGTGAAAGATAAAAAGACCATTGGTGCCACTATGTAAGAAATGTCTAACAACATTCACCAGCCTGAAAATATCTAAACAAATTAGTTTCAATTCTGGAAGCTTGAATCTATCTTCTACTTTAAAGGGAGATTTAAACACTGAAATGTTCCTCCCAAAGGTGACCATCTTGTTTTGGTAAAAGGAGGTAGCTATCAAACCATTAAATTGGCAGCATTGGGCCCCTAACAGGCTTTTAAAAATTTCTCTCTAGAAGAATTAGATCTATTTCTATTCTTTAGAAAGGAGCTATAGAGGTCTCTACTTGCATTATGTTCTTAATGTCCAACGAATGAAGAAAAAGTGCTAAGCTAAGAATTTACATTAGAATTTATCTCTCTGCTCTAGGTTAGCTTTATTAGGCCTAAAATGTCAAAACTATCCCCATAAACCTTTAAAAAAAATTTTTATTGATTTTTAGAGAGGAAAGGAGAGGAATAGAGAGATAGAAACATCAATGAGAGAGGAACATTATTAATTGGCTACCTCTCCCATGCCCCACACTGGTCATTGAGCCCGCAACTCAGGCATGTGCCCTGATTGGGAATCGAATCGTGACCTCCTGGTTCATAGGTTGACGCTCAATCACTGAGCCACACCAGCTGGGCTCCCCAAAAACCTTCTTTAGGGAAAAAATGCTCAAGGTGAATAGACCACTCATAATTTTTTATTTTCAGAGGCATTATGTCATTTAATCTTTACAATAAGCCTACAATGCAATTATTATCCATATTTTACAAATGACCAATTTGTATAATTCATTTGCACAATTAAAAAAAAACTTTAAAGATTGATGTTATGTGCTTCTTACCACAATTTAAAGAAGCACATAAGAACCTGTTTTAAGTGTACAGTTCAGTAGTGTTAACCACATTCGCATCATTGTACATTTGTACAATTTGGAAAGATTACTGGCAGCAGGTCAGAAAATGTCTAGCCACAGTTAAAAATAATCTGGTAGATTTGAAGACTCGAATTTTAGAAACATATTAGAAATGCATTGTTTCTAATGACAAGGTTCCTGGAAAGGTTTTAGTTCATGAATGTGATAATTAGCTGAAAATTAGTTTTCTTTTTGCCTACCTTCTTCTTATTAGACATATATATTTTACCCCTTTGCTTGTACTCATGACATAGACTTACTTGCAGTCTTACATTGAGGGCATAGATCTGGTCCATAGTATTATTGCACCTCCCAAAGATGTGAGAAAATGACAGATTCCAGACCTCTGACATCAACCTGATCTAAAAGTTCCATTGAGGCACGGTTTAGAAACGAGCTATTAAATTTAAATTAGTAAGAGCTGAAGAAAAACTATGCATAAAATAGAGTTCTTGCCAGGGTAGTAGACATAAGAGCAATAAGTCAGTAAGCATTAAAGCACAGGTTCACTTTATTCTGGCTTTGTGCCATTTATAGACACTAAAACCCAGAAAGAGCAGAGATCTCTTAGAACTTATATTTGCAAAACCCTTAGTTCATTTATTATTATTATGAAATGTATTTTTATTGATTTCAGAGAGGAAAGGAGAGGGAGAGATAGAAACATCAATGATGAGAATCATTGATCAGCTGCCTCCTGCACGCCCCCTACTGGGGATCGAGCCCCGAAATCCAGGCATGTGCCCTTAACCCGAATTGAACCCGGGACCCTTTAGTTGGCAGGCGGATGCTCTATCCATTGAGCCAAACCGGCTAGGGCTGTGTCTATTCTTTTTATGTTCTGCTGTTCTTTCTTTTTTTCTATTTCTTTCTCTTTTTTTCCTGTTTATTTCCTCATACCATCATGCTCTCTTAGGTGCAGAATCTGCTTAGGTATCTGTTTGAGTGGCCGTGATTTACATGTGGTAGCTGGTTTACCCAGAGAAAGGAATTGAGGATTAAATTGGATGCAGTTTGGCTGCGGTTCAATAGAGGGAGCAGAGGAGCTGAGAGAAAAAGCCAAAGAACGTGTCTGGTTCAGTGTGCGCGCCCAAGCCCGGGCCCTAGCCCGCCGGAGGAGGAGGGGCAGGACGAGGGGTGGTTGCCTCTGGCTGCTCCACCCTCACTTTGTGTCAGCAGGTAGAGAGCGTGATTGCAGTCTCAGGGGAGGGAGGCCGAGCTAGAACACCAATTACAAACCACAGGCTTCCTCCTCTAGGGAGTTGATCCAGAATTGTCTTTCTGGAAGAGAAGCACTCGAATCCTTCTGAACTTTCCAAGTCCATCCATGATTCAGAGATATTGCCTTCTCCCTCTGGGATTTTCTGTGTTCCTGGTAGTGAATTGTTGCTTTGCTTCTCTTCTCTTTCAAGATTTGATCATTTTATATGCTGTTCGGGGAGAGAAAGAACTTTTGTTAGAAAGGAGATTTCAGAAATGACTTTGGATCCTCTATAAGTGTTTTAGAATTCCTGGGGACAGTAGCTCTAACCCTGGAGTAAGTTTCTGCCTTTGACCTGCATGGATTATCTTTTCAGGCTGTGGAATTTCTCAGCACCTACCTGCAGTGTGGGGCACTTGGTTTGGTTGCCGAGTAAGAAGGTGGAAGAATGAGCTGTA
Organism: Myotis brandtii; assembly: GCF_000412655.1. Lineage (NCBI taxonomy): Eukaryota > Metazoa > Chordata > Mammalia > Chiroptera > Vespertilionidae > Myotis > Myotis brandtii. The sequence continues at coordinate 202,585 of NW_005354050.1, read as the reverse complement.
CTTGGTTAAACTGTTGAAATCTTTTTTGAGCAGGATCTATAAAAGCATAATTGAATTTGTTTCACCCCCGTGGATTCCAGTGGGCCCGACAGCGCAACAGGTTTGCAGATTTCTTTTGAAATTCTTTTTTCCTCCCTCTGCCTCAGCAAAAGAATCTGTATAACAGGTTCATGTTCAATTGCTTGGCTCTTCAGCACTTATTCTGAAGACTTTATAAGATTTTAAAAATTTGACCTCTGAATACAGTGGGCTTTGTGGTTGGAGTGCATTTATATTTACTTAAGGGTGCACATTTTAAAATCTTAGAATAAGATTTTTGTTTGTACAAAGACCCTGATTCTGAAGTGTGCTTAGAAATTGCACAGATCTACCCTGCTCAGGCTTTTTACTTTTCCAGGGCATTCTACTTAGAGCCTGTAGACTAATCACCTCCTTACTCCCCCTACCTTTTATACCCCACCCCCTCAAGGAATTTAAAAACGTGTTAGGAATAGTCCTTTGTTTTACTTATGAACCTAGAAAATTACAGATTATAAAATCGGGATAATAAAGTAGTTTCCAAAAGCATCTCATGGGAAATCAAAGTGCTTGGCATTCTCAAGCAGGAGAATACAAGCAGGAATCCCTCAGAGAGAAAGAAAAATAAAGATAGAAATACAGTTTTTAACTGGGGAAAATAATTGGAAAGCTAACCTTTTCAAATAGTCTTCTCATTTGAAAGTTGGAAAAGGTTGTGAAGTTCAGGATTATCCTGTATATGAGAAGACATACAAATTACCACCTATTTTACAGGAAAATTTGGTAGAAAATTTAAAAGTTATAGTATATTTTAAGTTCATGAAAAATATTCTAAATTTAACGGGCCTAGAACTTTGGCCACGTCGAAATACAGTTCAGTGTACAAACTTTTATGAATACATGTTGTAGCATCTTTGGATATTTCTCCAGGTGTGACCTGAAATGTTCTCTCTCCTTCCCTGTTTAAAAAAAATTCTCTGTGATCTTTAGCCTTTTACCACTGACAAATTATGTCGCTTAAAAAGGGCCGTGTCTTCATTTTTTACGCTGGAGTTTTTCACTCTCACCTTTAATGCATGGCCTTAGTTGTTTACTTTGCCTTGTTTTGTTCATTAACATTGGGTTTAGTGGCTCTACAACTTTGATGCATATGGAAGACCAGCACCAAGAGATCTGACATAAAAAAAAAAAAAATTCAGGATGTGACATTCAATCTCAAGCAAAGTTGGAAATTCCACAGAGAAGTGGTGATATCTTACTAATAATAGTGAAGATGGGAGAAAATGACATACCTGCAGCAGAAGTGGGCTGAAAACACCCTCTTCCCGCCAGATCAGGAATGCCACCTGTTCTTGGGAATATATTTTAGAAAAAGGAAGGGCCAAAACTATGACTTGGGTTTCTGAAACCGAAGCATAAATTCTCTCGTCCTTCAATTGTCTGGATCTGAGAACCTGCGTTTGGAATTAGCTAGTGGAAGCAGTATGTATGGCCGAAGTGCATTGCTGCAGCTGGTAGCATGAGTGGTGGCCACCAGCTGCAGCTGGCTGCCCTCTGGCCCTGGCTGCTGATGGCTACCCTACAGGCAGGTTTCGGACGCACAGGACTGGTACTGGCAGCAGCGGTGGAGTCTGAAAGATCAGCAGAGCAGAAAGCTATTATCAGAGTGATCCCCTTGAAAATGGACCCCACAGGAAAACTGAATCTCACCTTGGAAGGTGTGTTTGCTGGTGTTGCTGAAATAACTCCAGCAGAAGGAAAATTAATGCAGGTAAGGATACCTTTCTTCTATTTCACTTTCCATCTGTTTGGAATATGTCTTTCTTCTTTTGTCTCCCAAACCAAATACTATTCAAGGGCTTCTGTTGCTTAGCTTTTTATTTGTTCCATCTTTCAGTGATGTTGCCTCATTGGCATTCTAAAGCAAATTCTTATTTTATACTCAAGAAGAAACATATAAATCCTACATTTTAGAAGATCATCTGCTATTTTTAGCTCTGCTATTACATTGCCTTTTAAGATGCACAATAAGACCTTTCTTTGCAAGTGTTACATTCTGGACACAATTTTTTGATAGATGAAATAAATGGGCTTGTATTTAATTGAGGATGGTACTTTATAACAATGTTTGAATTTGAAGTGAGCACTAAGAAGGTTGCTTTTAATGGTCAGCAGCACCCTGGAGCATATTGGATCACTGTGTCACTTTTAAAATTCAGTCAAGCTTGAATGCTCTGGCTGGCTTTCTACCACGTGTGGCACCCTATTGCTAAGCCCAAAATGGAGAGGACTAGATTACAAAATGGACACAAGGGGCCAACTTGCCTCCTGGTCACTTCGGTCTTGTCTCCACATAGTTTTATTATTTTCAAAATTTAATATGTTTTTTATTGACCCACAAAGTTTTTTGGACACAGCTTCTCAGGCTTTCAGGCTGTGAATTTTGCCTATAACTCATTCATAGACAAAATAACTCTTTATGTGTTGAATTTATGAACGGACCCAGGCCATAGCATTTCACAGGGGAATTGCTCATTCCCCATGTGAAGACAGAGCCCAGAGGGCTGTACCTTTTTAATGTGTCTGTCCAGTGTCTAATTCCATAAAGTGATGTTGTTTATTGGTTAAATTTTATTTGTCTCTTGCTGTAGGTCTTGGACACAGGTTAAAATGTCGTTAAATATGATTTATCTCAGTACCCAAGCTCAGATTTTTATTTTGTGATATGAACAGAACCAAAATATTATAGGAATTTAAATTCTGGCCTATTTTGAGAGAGAAGGTGAGATAATTTAACAAATTATAGAACTCTCTTTTCCAAACATGCAATTCTACATATATGATTTAGTGGTTTTTCATGACTGTTAGGCAATAACTATTTTGTAGCTGGGATAAGTGAAGTGGAAGAAGAATTGGGTGAAATGGACGGCCCTGCTATTTAGAAAAATAAACAGGGGAAGAGAATGTATCGGGAAAAATGGCATAATAATTTTTGGATAAGAGTATAATCATTTAATTTGAACTCTAGGATGGAATTAGGCACATTTTAAAGTTGAAACAGAAATCATTTTGAATACAACAATTGGAACAATTGGAAAGGAAACTTCCTTTCTGACTTGCCTAGTTAATACTCTGAATCATGAAGTATGCGCTCCATTTTAATTTTTTACCCTAAGCTTTTTTTATTGTAGAACCATATATTTTAATCTCTGAGGTGTTTGGGAGACGTACGAAGGTTTGTGCCTTATTAATGTCCTGTGGCAGCAGCATGTTCAGTAGGTTAGTTATATACTGCATAAAATAGTGTCCTTTTTATTTTAAACTTTTTTGTCTTCTGTCATAAAGCTCTACATAAAGTTTCTGTGTATTCACAAAGGAAAAAGTATATAAGAGGCACTAGCTGGCATTCTCTTTGCCATTCATTATTTTGTCAATATTTATTATAGCTTCTCTTTTTCTCACCCTGGTGAAATTTGCTAATTTTTTTCAACTGTTAATGTTGGGCCTATTAGTATACTCTTAAGTATTGGTTCCTTATTTTGTGAAGAGGGAAGTTCATTGTATCTGTTATTTAGCAAGGTCTTTCAGGCATTACGGTAGATGGTTTGCATCATTGGCAGTTTTCGGTCTTTCTTTACCTTTTCTGTCCACGTAAGCTTCTTCTAGGTCATTAATAAATTTGTAAATTCGCCTAGTATTAATCTCTGGAGACTTTCAGTATTGCTTCTGGTTTGTTGTCTATTAATCAATTTTTAATCCACAATATTTACTAAATTTTCTGAATAGTCGCTTATGAAAACACAAAAACAACCTTTTGAATGATAAGCGTCAGTTGTTCTTTATCCAGTGTTTGATGAATTCTTTCAGAGAACTCCAGTGTATTGGGGACACATGGTTTTACACCTCTAGAATCCACGCTGTTCCTTCCTTATCAGATTACACTGCAACTCAGGATCACTCAGCTGTGGTTAGCCAAGCCTTCCATTGAACTGGAGTTCCGTTTGTGTCTCCTGGAGGTGTGCTTTGCTGCACGTTAGCTTTCTTGGTGGACAGCTGTAACCTGGTGTCACAAATCCAAAGGGATAATTCTATGTATCCTTCTACCTATGAATGAATTATTGTAGCTGAACCATAGAATTTTCTCTGAAATAATTTTGCTTGTCTCAACTTCATCTGAGGCTGCATATACTAGTACTAGGACATTGAAGGCCAGGCCTTGGTAAATTTTTGTCCTGATCCTTTGTGCTTGGGTTTCTTTTTACCAACAGTAATATCCAAGATATGTTTAAAGTTTTAAATTGTAATATTCTTGTTGAAGTACTAGAAGAAAGTCAAAATAGAAAAGGAAATGTTGCCTTTGCTATTTTCTTCCATTTCATAACTCTTCGTCTTATCCCTGACCAAATTAATTTTCTTTCTTTCTTTTTTGCCCAAGAGCTGCCTCTTTGCATTACCATATCATTTCACATCTCTGTGCGTGTTTGCCGTTGTCTCTAGTGTCTACTTCTTATGTTGGCCCTGCATTTGCCACAATTATTGTCTCTTCCTTTCTTCTAGTTTCTTTCTACTTTTCTGTCTGTATTTCCACTTTATTTTTATATTTAGGATAACCTTCCACTGCTATTCTAATCAGTATTTTTCTAAGTAGCCACCACCAATCCATGTCAAAAAATATTTGTAACTCTGTGTAGTGATGGATGTTAACTAAACTTATTGTGGGAATTATTTCACAATGTATATCTATATCAAATCATGCTGTTTACCTAAAACTAATATAGAGTTATATGTCAATTATATCTCAATTAAAAAAGAGAGACAGAAAGTGGGAGACCAAAAAAAATCAATTTCAAGGAAACTTTTCAGATTTCCTAATTATTTGGCAGTGACTGATAAAGAAGACTAAATAATAGTGGTTATTACTTCTTACAGTTTTTATTTTTCATTTGAATATGTTCTTCTTCTCTTGGTTTATACCACTGTAGATGGGAAATGTGCTGGAGCTTATGCATTGTCTAATTGTCCAGTTTTTTAGTTTGTTTACCTCTTTTCAAGGCTTGTTTGTATTATTTCTAGTAATATGGTTGCTACCACTTGTAAAAACGATTACTGTCCTATCTTCTTTTTCAATTTTTGTTCCTTATTCATAAATGTTATTAATTAGAGGGACAACTCAAAATTAATCTTTCACTGGGGTGTACACCTGAAACTAATACAATAATGTATGTTAACTGTAATTGGAAAATAAAAACACGATAAAAAAAAAAAAGCAAAAGTGCTAGAGGATCTTAGTGTAGCATAGAGAGGTCACCAGTTCAGCTATCACACTCTTCCTGCTCAGCTGGTTGTCTTGGATTTTCTTAGACTCAGGATCAAGTGATGATCAAGATTAGAATGTACTGCCCTGAGGCTTCAGCACTACAATGGAGCTGTGGTGTTTAGCATCTGGGCAGCAGCCGTGAGCACCTCCTGCACACACTCCCCCTTGCACGATGTCTCCGCTTGCCCCTTAATTGACCTAGTAGTCAGCACCTACTTATCCCAACTTTGCACTTTTTACTTTATTTGTAGTTGGGTCCTGAAATGAATTATTTGAGGAGGGAGAGAAGACTTTATTATTATAAAGTTCTGGACAAAACCAGGGAGAGAATGCTATATAGCAAAACTGTAGTTGATAAAGTGACTAAACTGTGACTCAAGGGACTGACTTTCAGTTCTGACTCTGCCACTGAGTAGCTGGGTGCTTTGGGACAAAATGATTTTCACCTTTCTAGGCTTTAGGTTCTGTATCTGTAAGATTGAGGGATTGCAATATAACAGTGTGTAACCAACTTGTGCTTTGAACTTTACAAGTATTAGCTTGTCTATTCTTCATAATAACTTCATGCAGTACTTTATTTTTCACATTTTACAGATAAGGAAACCGAGGCCCGAACTGTTAGTATCTGCCAAGGTCATGGCCATAGTTAGTAGGTGGCATAGTTGGAACTTGAACCCTAGAGCCAGTACTTTTCCAGCGCTAAAACTCTATACATCTAAGAATGCCATAGATGAACAGAACACCCTCCTTTCTACAATAGAAAGGAATGAAAATGATGAACATTATTCTCTGAGATTGATCCAGAAAACATAATATCCTGCTAACTTCTAATAACCTCTGTATTTCTTCTATTCTCTCATTTGAGTTTCATTTGCAAAGGTATTTGTAAAGCAGAATGTTTATTTACTCAGTATCTCTGTTTTAATTTAACACCTTTCATTGTCTTTCTCTTCATTTTATAACAGTCTATGGTAAAGTATGTAGTATAGGAACCTGACATATAAACTTTGAAACAGCATGCATTTAACTGTCATTATTCAAGTTAGAGTTCCTTGGAAGCAGAGATCTCAAAGGTTCTGTGATTTCGCTTTGAGGCCAGCCTTTAAAAGAAGTATTCATATTCAAGGTATAGTCAACTCTCAGTTATTTATGTTAATTGAGGTGCAGATAATCCACTTAATTTATAATTGACTTTGGAACATAGTCAGAAGTACACCAACAGACGTAATTCCTCTGTGTGCACAAACAATCTTAGGCACTTGCCTTCTGCAGTGCCAGCTCAGAGCCTTCTTGGCTTGGCACCCAGAGGAGAGAAGGAAGCTGCAGGATATTTGTAATGAATTTTTCAAGTTGAGAAGATATCTCATTTGTAAGCAACCATCAAACAGATTTGTATAGATAATAGTTTCATACTTCATGTCGATGGCCACAAAGATTTTGTGAGTTCAAATTTGTAAATTTCTGTGGTCAGTAGTGGGTAATGAATGAGCTGTGTCCCTGGTTATTGTCCCTCTCAGTCTATTTGGTGTTCAGTCAGCTGACTCTGGGGGTAGGCATTGCCTCTTTTTTTTTTGTAAAGTGTATGTTGTCGTTTTCTTTATAAAAATTAGCCATAATTTACTTATAATACAGTGTTAAGGATATTCCTGGGGCATATGGTTGGGTTTGTTTGTTTTTAATAGGTTATGTCTTTATATTTTTTTCACTGGAAAGTGTTTTTTGGGAACTTTTATTTTGTTTTGTTTTTTCTCTCTTATTCCCTTCAAATTGCTAAGTACAGTAGAGGAAAAAGATGTTACAAATGACCAATGTACTATTATAAATGTCTTGTCAAGAACCAGACTCGGTAACAGGGTATTATTAGAGAAGAATGTGATAATGATGTTCCATTGAATTTATATATTTTCTTCCAAGAAGCTTAAAATGATTCACTAATATGTGCAAGCCAGGTAAGAACAGGTGGTATTTACTTCAGTTTACAGAAAAGAAAATATAATGAGGAAGAGAAAACAAGTAAATTATCCAAGAACAAAGCTGCACAGAGATGGACCCAGTCTGCTTTGTGGGAAGTAGATGAGTAATCTAATCTATAAGGTATCTGAGGATGTGGAATGCTCAGGGATCAATTCTTCTGAGTGAGAACCCTAAAAAGCTAAAATATTGTCAGTGGCTAAGATCTCCTCTATTTGGACCTATGTTGCTCAATGTGATAATTCAGTCAAAAAAGTATTGGTGAAGCTGTTTGCCAACTTTATGTCTCAAAAAACCCTATGAGCTAATGCTTTGACCTGCATTCATTGTTCTTTTGAGAATTGTAATTAGAGTAAAAGCCAAAGTCTTTACAGTGAGCTGTAGGCCTCTTTAGGATCTGGCATAGCACCCCCACCTTTCCCCTGCTCTCTCCTTCACTCTATGCCAGCCACTCTGACCTCTTTGTTGTCCTTCAATTAAACCTGGCATACTTCCACCTCAGGGCCTTTCTATTGCTAGTCCCAATCATACCCAGTTATTTTCTTCTTAGTCTTTCCAATGTCACCCCCAAGTGTCAAATATACCTTCTTAATGAGGTTTGTTTAGACCATCCTATTCCAAAGGACTCTTCCTACTCCCCCCTAAGTCGTATTCTTTTTCCCTGCTTTATTTTTCTTTATTGCCATGTGACATACTGTAATGTTTTACTTCTATAGTCTTCCCTCATAGATTATGAGCTCTGTGAAAGCAGGGATTTTTGTCTCTTTAGTTCAGAGCTGTATTCTTGGGACTAGTGCCTTAGTATATACTTAGTGCCTGAAACATAGTAGGTACTTAATAAATATTAATTAAATGAAAATAAGGAACATTATGGTGGTGCTAACTCTGATAGTTGAGGGATAACTTGAGGATGAAGCGGATGTATTTACCTCATCATATTTTAAGTAGACTATGAGGACAATTATTTTGAGTGCTTTGGGTTTGATATAGCATGCTCTATTCATTTGCTCCTCTATCTTACCAACAGTGTCTCCCTGATTGTTATTTCCAAATTGTAAACAATATGTTTGGGGTGCTCTTTTATACAGTATTTTTATACAGCATTTATTTGGTTTAAGAGTTCAACCCTTGCTTTTTAGGAAATTTTGATTTTCCAAGAAAGATTTGTGATGAAAGATTTGTGAGAATGTGATGAAAGTTATTGGCCATATGTACTTAACATACAATTGTACATAAAATCTCAATGAGTTGAGAATCTCTGAAACAGGTGTAGGGATTTGAGGGCACCAGAATAAAAGCTGCTATCCTAGAATAATCCCAATTATTTCAAGAAATGAAACCAAATTCTCAGAACTAATTTACTGTCAGTTTACTTAATTAAAAAGTATTTGTATACATTATTTAAAGTCAGACAGACAATATTATGATGGAACTATAAGACTAGCTTGAACTAAGATCACCTTAGATGTAAACATTGGTATCTGACAAAGATCTACTTATGTGTATTTAAAAAAATGTGCTCTCCAAATATTAAGTGAAAATTTGGATGAAACTGAAAGCCTTAAATTTTATGCCTATTAATCTTGGTATTTCCCAAATAATGATTACAGATTCCCATTATTTCCCCCCTAAACCATTTCTACAGTCTTATGTGTTATCCACTGCAAAAAAAATTTTTTTTTGCATGATTCAGGGTTCATGGTTTTTATTTATTTATATATCTTCTACTTAGAATCATATTGGTTATCAGACTTTAAAATTCTTGTGGTCAAGTATTTTTCTTAAAACTTTGTGAAGGACTTTATTGGCCTTATGTTGGAATTAAGTCCTATTCAGTTTTCCATTCCAAGGGTCAAATACAGGTTTTTGGCAGGGAGGGAGTTGAGGGGTAGAGGGATGGGCTATTCCATTTGTAAAATATAATCATCTAATTTCAAGCTAGAAGAAACACCTAATTCAGTCATTTCATTGTACAGAGGAAGACATAGACTCAGAGATATTAGTGGTTTGCCGGTCAAAGAACTGCCAATCTACTGCCATATCTTACTGGCCAGTATTTTCAGTAAGCCTTATTTATTTATTTTAAATTGTCTTGGGTCATTGCAGGGAGATTAAAAAGCAGATGCCAGCAGATATTTCTCTCCTGAACATTCCATTAAGAAGTTATTATAGACTGCCACAGGGTCTCTTTCCTCTTTGACCCCTAGTCAAATTAGAAGGTATACTTTAAAACAAGCGAACAAAAAGTACCTTGCTGCAACTTGTTACTTTATGTGGTACACCTGCGATTTATTCTGCCATAGAATCACTGCACAGCAATAGAGTCTCTTTATGAAGTGTAGGCTGGGAATCTTACTGACTGTGGGGACTGCACTGGAGTCTCTCCATGTCTTATAACGTGGGTCTCTTACTCTGTACCACATGCTGTGGCAGGTCCTATAGGAACACAAAGAACAACCCCCTAGCCCAGCCCAATGGAGGAGATTCAACTTAAACAACAGAAGGTGGTATGTGATGACTGCCAAATGAGGGGTGCAGGCATAGACACATTAGAATGCTGATTTTCATTTTCTAAGGAATCATTCAAATGCCTTTGTTAATTCTGTTTCAAGGTATCCCCAATGACTGAAAAAAACCCCCAAAATATAAATTTTTAACCCAGGCAATTTAAAGCTAGAGGACAACTAAACCCAAACAGTCAGACCTTCTAATTTTCTCTGTTACCAGTTAAATAGAGGTTATAATATTGCCTGCATAAATATTCCTGTATGTATAATACTCATCTGTAGCATTTTCTTTAGAAGTTGAAATAACTAAACATCATGGCTTTCTTTTCAAATTGCAAACTGACTTTCTAAAATGTACCAGAAGTTCCTGCTAAATTATAGTAAAATTAAAAAAAGAAAGTTGAGCTGTAAATAGAATTCAACATATTGGGAGTTCTGTTTGAACTGATAATCTCACAGACTCGCTTTAAATTCTTCACAAACTGTATAAGGAAGAAATAAATACTAGGATTACTATGTAGAATGTGAAGAGTATATGAATGTCATCTCAATTCAGCAAAATCTGTTTTTAATACCAGGGTGTTTTTTTTTAAATTATTGACTTTAGTCATTAATATCTGTTATTCCCATTCTTTGAAATTTGTTGGTTTTAGTATTAAATGAAGGATATAAAGACCAACTCAAGAAGAATGTACATATCTGTTATGACATTAGGTTATTACTTGCTCTAAAGTTAGTAAACTGGATGGTGTACATTATATATATATATATATATATTTATATTTATTATCATTAGAGATTATATGGAATGTAGTTGTCCCCTTTAGGTATATGAATAGTCCATAGGTGATTTTTGTCCATTAAAAAGTAAAAGCAGGTCACTTAACCTTTCATCTGTTGGGGTCCAGTTGGTAAAGTAACTAATCTTTAGGATCCTTTCCAGCTCTAAACATTTATATATTTAAATATTTTAATTTAAAAAAACTTTTTATTGCATTTATTGGGATGACATTGGTTAATAAAATTATATAGGTTTCAGGTGTACAATTCTATAATATATCATTTGTATATTGTATTGTGTGTTCACCATCCCAACAACTCTAAACATTTAGAGCTTATGCTTTTCTAGAAGTAGTATACTAAAGGGACATGTAACTTGCTTACTTATTTCTTTTCCCTGAGATAAAGTTTGTTTGGTAATTGATACAAAAGAATCTGACAAAACTACTTAAAGTCACACAACTAAGCAAAACTAAAGCATCAGACTCAGCTGCACTCCTAGAAGTAGTATACTAAAGGGACATGTAACTTGCTTACGTATTTCTTTCCCCTGAGATTAAGTTTGTTTGGTAATTGATACAAAAGAATCTGACCAAACTACTTAAAGTCACACAACTAAGCAAAACTAAGCATCAGACTCAGCTGCACTCTTATTCCTCTGGTTCTATACTGTCTTTTTATTTTATTTTTTTAAATATATTTTATTGATTTTTTACAGAGAGAAAGGGAGAGGGATGGAGAGTTAGAAACATCGATGAGAGAGAAACATCGATCAGCTGCCTCCTGCACACACCCTACTGGGGATGTCCCCGCAACCAAGGTACATGCCCTTGACCGGAATCGAATCCGGGACCCTTGAGTCCGCAGGCTGACGCTCTATCCACTGAGCCAAACTGGCTAGGGCTCTATACTGTCTTTACATTCAGTTAACACATTCAAAAGGGAGTGTTTCTCTGGAGTTTTCTATTTTAAAATATCTGTACTGGATTGAGGACCCCTATTCTGAATCCTTCATCAAGGCTGCCCCAGTGGCCAAACCACACTGACTTCAATCACTTCCATCACAAACCTACATCTAAGCGAATATGCATCTTTGGAAAGGGCCATAGTAGTAGAAGGAGAAGGATGCGTCTGATTCTAAAATACTTTATGAAGTTGAATTTTTAGAGATAAGTTGAATAATTACATTAGAAATAAGATTTCAGAACAGCTAGTAGATATGTGCAGTGGGTGGGGGTTTAGAGCTCTAGTGTGTAAGCACCTGGAGGCGTCTGGAAGGAGTAGAAATGGGGCCATCTGATTAGGAACTACGCCTTGTTATTAAAGCGTGACTTTTTGCATTGTTTGTCCCCGGAGTTGGAAAACTTCTGTTGGGGGGGAAAAAAAAAGAAAGAAAGAAAGAAAAAAAGCTGGAAGGGCTGCTGCTGTTGCTGAGGGCCATACAGTAGACACAAAAGCGTCTTCTTAGAGGCCTGCCGCAGAGGCAGCTTGTACAGGCAGGCCCGGTCCTCTCAAAGACTGGGAATCAGATTCTTTCCCCAGGGGGTTTCCAACTAGTTTGCACTTCAGAAAAATCTTTTCTTTCTCTTGCTATTTACGCCCTGCAAAGAATTTTCTTCCAGCCAGAGAAATTGTTTTATAATCAAAGATTCTTGTCCTTAGTTGTTGGACATCAAAGAAAGTTCAGAGGAGACTGGGGGATTATGTGAGTGCCTAGAATTTATTTTGAATGCAAACTTGCAACATTAGCAAGTCCCCCGAAGAATATACTCATCTCAGAGCTGGGAGAGAGCCTAATATAACTAAGTCTCTGCTCTTCCTCGGTTGGATACACCCCTAAGATCTGTCCCTAAGCTCTATCTGGACCTAACTTCTGTATGTTCAGTTCTTGAGGTTCTTACTGGAAGAAGTACCCTTCCTCTACCTGCTCTTTTAAAACCTAATATTGGGAAACATTAGATTCTAACAATAAGCTTGAAACAACAACAACAAAAACACATTTTTTAACCTTCAGTACTTCAGCTCCCAGGGCAGTTGATGATATCACAATGTTGGGAGCCACATTCCCTGCATACCCTACTGTCTCTGATGATGTCATTTTCACCCACAAAGGAAAACCTCTGCACCCCGAGGGCCTGAACTCAGGTCTTGGCAGGTAAATGAAAGAGGAACTTACTTTTGGATTTAAACTGTTTGATTGAGTCAGGCATAAAGAGGCACAACCACGTTAAGTACTGGCTTCACAGCCTCATCTTTGAGGCCTGAATAGACCATTTGTCATTTAGAGAGAATTAAGACTGTAACTTTAAGAAATTATTTTCTGGGTAAGAACAATGATTCATTTAATATTTTGGTTCTTGCACTTTGGGACATTTATAGGGCGTTGTTCTCAGAGATTATGGCTCCTTCTTAAATATCCTCCTCCGAATCCACGAATTTTTCCAAGCTTTTCTGGAACCCCTTTATAGATGATCTAACTTGCCTTCCTCGAGCAAATTAACAACAACCAAAACAAGAATTAGGAAAAATAAAGTGATGGGTAAGACAGATGCAGGCAGAATTATGCCCCAGGCAAAGTACATTCTCCTTATTTTAATCTTGGCTCTGTGATTATGAACAGAAGAAAGTAAAGACGTCCAATCTCTTCCTATCCCTTCATTGCAACCACAAAGTAGTGGTTGGAAATAAGAATTCCAAGAACACCAAAAATGCTCACAATTTCCAAGAGTGGCAGCTACAGTGCCCCCACAGAGATTCTTTGAGCACTCTTCCTCAGAGCCGCCTCTGGTGTCCTTGTGGTGGCTAGGAGCCCCCATCCTTAATCACAAAGGCTCGCTCTGATTCAGAACTGGTAAAAATGTCCGTTGCCTATCTTTGCCACCAGAAGCCGTCCTTCATAGTGTTACTCTGTTCTGAAATAACATGCTATAGTTTTGTTTTAGAGAAAGACAGTCTCTTTGATGGAATCATCAACTGACCAAGTCTCACAAAATTTTCAATGCACTAGTTTGTTCTAGGAAGGTAAGTGAGCATGTGTGGGGTAGGCAGGATTTGCCAAAGGTTTTTATCCCACTCAGCAATGCTAACTTGCCTGTGTAGGCCTTAGATTACAGTTTGGGGAGTTTTTTTACACTAAGAATTTCTGTGTAAATTTCACTGAAATGTAAGTGTCCCTTCAGCTTATATAGGGGGCTAAGGAGGGAATTGAACTATAAGGGAAGAGCCCAACCTGCAATTGACCTTTCATTTTTGTAATCTTATTTCTCCTGAGTTGATGTATGCTTGAACCAAATTAGTGTTATTATATAAAATGCCCTGGTGTTTCAACAATATCAGTCTTCAAGGTATGGGACAGGATTTGGCATTTTGTTTCCATTTTTATTGTTTTGTTTCTAAAGAGAAGTTTGAGCTGGAGCCTGTCTGGCAGGATTCCATACTTCTGCCAAACCACCTGTCCTGACAGAGACAATAGAATCAAAAGTCAAGTTCTATATGACTGCACCTGCCTTGTGAGTGCTGCCAGGAGACCTGATTTTCTCCTGTAGCCAAACTCGACCCAGAAACTATCTAGTATTTGGCACCTAAGCAGTGGGTACATATACCCCAAAACTTGGATATCCCCATTGCAGAATGACTAGTACTAGCTCTTCCATTGACTTGTAAGGTAGTGTTTGCATTGCATTCAGTGATTATTTACTGTTTAATCAAATGGAGAGGATGTAAATTTCTGGTTCACTCGGGTTTCAAGGTTTTTTTGTGCGGATATATTAATGGAAATGACTCATTTGGCAATTTAGTATTTGGAAATTGCCTAGTGCATTTACGTATCTAGTAAACATGGAGGAGAGTATGATCTATCCAGAAGAGACCATAGACGTATCTCCAAAGTTAAAACACCAAGCAGCATTTCCGGGAGTGAGAGCCTACCTTTGTCCCTGCTGCTTTTTTCCTTTTCTCAGGAATGTAAGTTACCCTTATTGGCCACCAGTTGAATGTTCTCTGGGCAATTGTTTCAGAAGCAATCTAACTTCCTGAATGAGGCCGTTTTTCCTTTTGAATTATCAGAGTATTTCTTGGGTTCCCTTAGGATAGAGTTACTTCATTATCTTCTAACTTTATGTATAACTGGAGGCCTTCTGGCCTAAGAACATAATTTCTATCACCAATCAGATAATTGAAGATAATGTGCCCATCAAATAGTGCTCTTTGCACAGTATCCACATATAATGATATAATATGATAATAAGGCATAAAGGGCATTCTAAAGTGAGTTGCAACATCCTACGGTGAAAAGAGCTCTCAGTAGTCATGTTTTAATGTCAGCTCTGATCCTTCTTAGCTTTATGACCTTAAGGAAAATTGCTTAACCTCTTTGAGCCTGTGTCCTCATGAATAAAATGGGGATAATAATAATAAATAGTCTGCCTACGTGAAATGAAATAACGTATGAGAAGTGTCTTTGAAAATTGCAAAGGTAAGGTTTTATTGTTAATAATAATTAGACTCGAATTCTTTCTTATCCACCTAATTACTGTAAGAAATACTAAGTTTAGAGGTTATTGATTTGGGCCCAGTTAACCTATTTGAATTCAATTTGACATTATCTTAAATTAACGAGGCAAGACCACTTGTATTTTTTATGTAGCTAAAAAGACAAAGATTTAATTCCAAATTTTGTGGGCCAAAGGACTGATTAAATGTTACCATAATGTGGTAACAAGTAGCCTTAGTGTCTTAGAGAATGACTAATAGTGTATAGGTTCTAGGGTGGGACTTAATTTCTGTTACCGCCTTGCTTGTGCCAGGGTGAATCACTTGCCCTCCCTAGATCTTTGTACAAGTGGTTGTTCTACATTGGTAAGCCCATTCTCGTCCTTCCATGATCACTGACACAACACAAAGCAGCTATTTTCTAAGATTTTACTTCTCAGAGTCAGAGGGATCCTAGAACCATACTACATTTTTTCAGTTTGAAATTTTGGAGTCTTCTTTTCATTGCTGCGACCCTGAAAGAATTGCTCAGAATGCTGAAGTTTCAGCTTCCTGTCCACCTTTGCAGCCGTTTTCTAAGAGCTCGAAGGAAGGGAGTTCAGGATTGTGAAGGGAACTAATTTACCCAGTTCATTATACTCGTGCTATGCTGGCCCCAACATGTAGTTCTTTGAAGCTCGGCCAATAAGATTCTATAACCTACCTGGAAATTATCCCACATCCCTGAGACTCCCAGTTCCCCATCTGAGAAGTAGTAGATCAAGATGAGACTAAGCAGTTTCAGTCATAACACCTACCAAATATTTGTGGCCCAGAAATCATTTTGAGGTAAAGATCATCCCTCAAGTCATTTCAGAGACTAATAATGTTCTGCAATATGGAAAATCTGTTTTTCATACTGTAACTTTACCAATTTGAATCCCCCCCCCTCTCCAAATAGGTAAATAATGGGATAAAGGTAATTATGGGTTTTCTTATCTACTTACCTCTTCCCTGTTATGATTAAACACAGGGAGCTTATAGCTTTTTTAGAAACTAACTCAGTTACCATTATTATCCTTTCAACACTTGCATGGTATTATAATCCATTTGAGTCAGAGTGTGATAGCATAGTGGGAGGCAGAAGACAAGTGGGTATGGGGGAAGATGGAGAGAGGCAAATGTTTCCCTTCTATTGGCTTTGGGAAGCGTCCTCCCTGCCTGATGGTACTTCTTGGAGAAAACTGTTTTCTTCCCAAGACCTAATAAAGATTAGTGAAAGAAAGTCTGCAAAGCACTTGAAGGGAAGGCATGGATAAACACCCAGTATCACTGTTATTATCATTAAAAAGGAAAACCCAGCATGTGATGTTTTGGGTCACTTCCAGCGGCCTAGTTTCATGTTCATGGTTCCTTTTTTGACCTTTACCTCTTGATATCTTTATACATTTATTGAGGCTGTGGGACAAAGTCTTGAGATCCTAAGCAGTGGGGTGTTAAAAATGAATGACTGCCAGCCTCCATTTTTATGGTTGGAATGTCTGAAAATGTGTTTAAGGTAAATAGTTCAGTCTTTGGATACCTTGTTCAAATTTGGCAACCTTGGTGGCAAAGTTAATTTCATAGCTGGTCATTTGAATTTTTATTTCCAATTCTATTCTTTACCTTAGAACCAGAGTTTTATTTTTTATTTATTAAAAATTTTAAAATCCTCACCCGAGAATATTTTTCCATTGATTTTTAGAGAAAGTGGAAGAGAGAGGGAAAGGCAGAGGAATATTGATGTGAGAGAGACACATCGATTGGCTGCCTCCTGCATGCCCCCTGATCAGGACCTGGGCCAGGAAGGAGCCTGCAACCAAGGTATGGTGCCCTTGATTGGAATCGA
Source organism: Myotis brandtii (assembly GCF_000412655.1). Lineage (NCBI taxonomy): Eukaryota > Metazoa > Chordata > Mammalia > Chiroptera > Vespertilionidae > Myotis > Myotis brandtii. The sequence continues at coordinate 185,634 of NW_005354050.1, read as the reverse complement.
ACCCAGGACCCTTCGGTCCACAGGCCGACGCTCTATCCACTGAGCAAAACTGATTAGGGCTAGAACCAGCGTTTTATAAGAAATTTTTATCAAGTAGAATAAATACCAAGTTAACTGGGATTTTTTTTTCTGTGCTGTGCTTATGAATCAAAGATAAATTTTAAAGAAGAAGCAGATATAAAGGATCTAAAAAACAAATAATACAAGAGCTTTCTAAGGACTTTGTAGGGATACCATAAGTTCAGCCCTATCTCCTATTCTTCAGAATGTAAATTATTTCATAGTAAAGATGACCATAATGATATTCTTGTAGTGTTATAAGAAACCAAAGATACCAAATAAAGGTTAATTCTCTTCAGTATAATGTATTTAGTCAAGAAAGTACACCAATACATTTTAGATAGGGTTTCATTAGTATAGATTAAAATTTTAAAAGGAGTTCCTGCTTATCCTTGGAAAGCTAAATAAATCACAAACTTTTATTTTGTGACTTCTATATTCAAGGACTTTTGATAATCAGACTATCCAATTCCCTGATTGGCAGCTGTATTTGAAAATGCTTCTGTGCGGTTGCTATGTTGTTATGTAAAAAAGGGCATATTTTTCATAACCCTAGTTGGTGAATTATTTGCTTGAGACTTTAAATGGTTTTCCTACAATAAAACTTGCATATACACATGTATATTTTCCCCTCTAGTTTTTCAGCTGCGTTTGTCTTCTTAAATTCCTAATTTATGTATCTTTACATACAGATTTTTAAATTTCTAAACCTAGCTTTCCCCACATAAATGTAAAATAGGAAAAAAAATTTGAAAGTTTTCATCAAAACCAAAGGAACTCAACAGATACTCTAGGAAATTGAAGATAAGGATGCCAACTACTAATACAAAATTATTTAAAATTAACATCATGCAAAAGCAACCACCTTGAGACTACGTATGGTAATATATGTGTTTCTGTGTATATAAACATAAATATCTATATATATAAAAGGCGAAGTGACCGACTGTCCGCCTATCTGACTGTCCGACCAACCTACCGGCCGGTACATACCATATGACACGCACTGGCAATTTAAAAATAAATGTTGACTCGTGCATGCACAATACATAAAAAGCTCTCACTGGCACCAATAGCACACGTGTGTTTCAACCTGTCATTGTTGATCATGAATTTGGTTGTTTTTGTTGTTTTTATATCATGTCTTTGTTGTTATATCATGTTATTGTTTATTTATTAATCAATTTATATATTGTTTTCATATATATTTTACTAATTTTCTTTCATCTCTGACACTCCTGTTATAATGAAAGGGCGAATAGCAATATTAAAATATTTCTTCTAATTAATTTCCTTTCAATGTGCACAAATTCGTGCACTGGGCCACTAGTATTCTATATGTACTTATAAATAATATATACTTATATATAATACTAGAGGCCCGGTGCATGAGATTCGTGCACTCAGGTTGGGGGGTGATTCTTCAGCCCAGCCTGCACCCTCTCGCAGTCCGGGAGCCCTCAGGGGATGTCTGACTGATGGCTTAGGCCCGCTCCCCTCCCCGAGGGTAGTGGGCCTAAGCTGTCAGTCGGACATCCTTAGCGCTGCGCGAAGGCGGGAGAGGCTCCCGCCACCACTGCTGCACTCGCCGGTCGTGAGCCTGGCTTCTGGCTGAGTGGCGCTCCCCCTGTGGGAGCACACTGACCACCAGGGGGCAGCTCCTGCATTGAGCGTCTGCCCCCTAGTGGTCAGTGTGCGTCATAGCGACTGGTCGTTCCGTCTTTGAGTTGATTTGTATATTAGCCTTTTATTATATAGGATATGGTATTCATATTCTATGTAGACCATAAATATGGAAGGTAGTATATATGTATATATTCTCTTTTTAAAATATATATTTTTTTATTGATTTTAGAGAGGAAGGGAGAGGGAGAGAGAGATAGAAACATCAATGATGAGAGAGAATCATAGATTGGCTGCCTCCTGAACGCCCCCTACTGGGGATCGAGCCCGAAACCTGGGCATGTGCCCTGGACCGGAATTGAACTTGGGACCCTTCAGTCTGAAGGCCGATGCTCTATCCACTGAACCAAACTGGCTAGGGCTGTATATATTCTAAATGCTTATTTTCAAACCTTTAGGGGAAGCTACTTCCTTTCAGCAAACCTTGGACCAGCCTCTGAAAATGGCTGGCTTTGGAGACTCTGAAGCCAAATTGATATGTGGCCTTTGAAATTTCACCTATTGAGAAAATGGTCACATGCAAAATGGATAACCTTAGGACAGCTCCCCTCGCTGTATTTGTAATTTTAGTGAATTTCACCTAGTAGGAAACAATCATGTCTAATCTCCTCACAAACAATGACCTGCTCTCTGTTTCAGCCTTGTCTCAAATTCAGCACTTTGGAGCTCAGTTTCTTTTCTTTCCTTTTAGCTCTGCTCGTTTATCTCTCTTTAGTTTCGTTTGCTATTTTTCTCCTTAAGAATTTCTGTTTCTTTTCTCTCATTTTCATTTTGGGGTCATTAAAAAAATCTGTGCCCACTGTCAAATTAACTGTCTCTTCTCACTATGGCAAGTTATCACTTTTGTATCTTCTGTATTCTGTTGGTCTTACTTAGGTTGGGCCTGTTTCCTTCTATACCATGTACTGCACCAGTACATGTGTTCGCTGCATGTGTTCGGTAAATGTCATAAAATAACCATTATTCTGTTGAGTCAGTGGGTGTGTTGCTGCTATTGTTCATCTGGAGACAGTTTTCTACAGGCTGAATTAACAGGCAAGTGCATGCCAGGTTACATGCTGACAGCTGTGTCTTCCCATGGGAAAAAGATCCCTTTTACCTCCCTAGCAAATGAAAGCTTAGATTTTAAAGAAAATGACAAAATACAGAAAATGAAAGAGAAGAACTGAAATCACAGCATCTGTGGTTTTCTCTGTCCTTAATGGTAAGGCAGCTTCCTAGAGGACTTCATTGTAATATGTTGATGAAATGTTTAGACTCATCCCTTGGCCATTTGTTTAGAAAGTAGTTTCTAAGCAGCAGTTCTTGGATCATCTAGAAAATTTTTAACTAGAGAAACCACATTTCCTTTCTTTCTTAAGCTGCAGATCCAGTCCGATCTTTTTTGTTTGTTTGTTTAACACTTGATCTTTATGGTGAGGGACTAAGTTATATGATCTCCCTTGTGAAAGAATGTTTTTCAGATTTTTGTGCTTGATGGCTTTCTGATTTCATTGCCATGATAGATTTACTTATCAGGGAACTGTGACTATTTCAAGTAGGTATAATAATGAAGTAGCGCCCTAACGAAGGACTAACTTCATGGCTACTGCTGTGATAGTAGGTTTGGATCTTACCATGGATTCGGACCTCTGAAATAATTGAATCATGTGTATGTTCACAGCTAGGGAATTTACCGTCACATTATGCTGCCTCATATCGGCAATACCTTTGCCATAATCTTTAGATAAGGTCATGCTCTGACAGACCATTTGGCTGCCTCAAAGCCATCACCTTATATTTTTCCCCAAAGGAATTCCAGATCCTGTTTAATATTTGCTAGTTCTGTTAGGTACTGAAGGCAGAGAGGTTGTAGTAGTAATCACCTGAAGAAGGAAATCAGGGTTTCTTATCTATTTTCCATATACTGTCAATCTGTGCAAGCAAACTGATTATGTGGAAAACTGATAAGGAACTTTGTTTTCCTCTTGATAGACTTGCCTGTGCAGCACCATGCCCCACTTTGGAGAATGCTGCGGTAGGGTTTTGGCTCCCTAGATAAGGTGGAATATCTGGAAAATAGCTAAACCATTGTGTGTCCATAGATTTTCACAACCTGAAGGTGAGAGTAGTTGGGAGGATGAAAGAGGGCCATTCTTCCCACCCCCAAGAGTCCTAAAGTTCAAAGACACAGCTGCTGCTCCAGTGGAGCCAGTGCATCTGGACTAGCCCAGTCACGGCGGAGGTAGCTATTGCACTCTAGCCTTCCTGTTGTCCTCAAAGTGTTCCGTCTAGGTGGCCCTTGCCCTTCCCAGTGAATCATCTCAAGTCCACCTATCCTTTTGTCGGCCTGCTTTGAACTTCTTGTGTATTACTCTCTTGTACAAAGTAAGGGCTCTAACTTTGGATAGTAAGTACTCCAGGTGTGCTCTCTCACCCACGCTATGTGCATTGGATTGTTGAATGTTGTGTTTCTGCAATAACATCACCCTCTAAGTTCTTGCTCACTTGATTTTTTTTGTTTCCTTAGTAGCTTTCTAAATTATTTCTATTTTTTAAAAAAATATATTTTTATTGATTTCAGAGAGGAAGAGAGAGGGAGAGAGAAACATCAATGATGAGAGAGAATCATTGATCAGCTGCCTCCTGCAAGCCCTACACTGGGGATCGAGCCTACAACCCGGGCATGTGCCCTGACCAGTAATTGAACCGTCACCTCCTGGTTCATAGGTTGACGCTCAACCACTAAGCCACGCCGCCCTGGCTCTCTCCATTTGTACCATATCTAATGCATTATTTTTCTTCATTCCATCTGATATCAAGTCATTGATAACCACTTATAGAGAGAAGCTGGAGACATGTTCTCTTCCCTCTTTGAGGCTATTTCTAGAAGAGTGTGGGACCACATTCTAAGGGATTATCTGGAACTTCTTCATAAAATTCACTATCAACTGATAGGATTTACTTTTGTAGTTTCGAGCTTATCGCTGACTCATATCCTTTCTACAACTTCAGTGCAAGCAAGATTTTGACTTCTAAGAATCAAACAGAATGCTAATCTTTTTCCAGGAGAGAAGAGTATCCCCGGTAGATGGGAGCCTAGAAAATGTTAGAAGTACTTCTATGAAGCAACTTAACAATATCCAATTGTGTTTCTATTCAAAGCATAGTGCAAGTAAGTGCACATGGGTTGTGGTCTGTTGTAGAAAATATAAAACATTACAATAAATCTCAAAAATCTAATTGATCAGTTTCCTGACCTACCCTGTCATTAAAAGAGTGATGTCATGTTCATCTCCACCTCACGGTGGATAGTATGAAGAATAGTCTTTGAACATGAAGGCCTATCCCCCACTACACAGGGTGGGTCACCAGCTGCTCCATAATAGCAACATTACCCAGCAAGTTAGGACAGGAGAATAAAATAACCATATCCAATTGATGCTGCAAAGGAAATTCAAGGAAACAATGTAACGATGATGACTATATTCATATATGGATAAAAGAACATGAATTACAGCCACTGTCTTCAAATTTTCTTATGAGAGCCTTTTGTAATAAGTTATATTTGTTCCCTCAACATCAAGCCATGTATGGAAATAAAAAAGTCATATAACCCCTGCTTAGATTTTGGAGACAGGTGTTTCCCTTTGAGAGAGTTGTAGTAATGATAATAATTTTGGGGTGAATATACAACCATCTTATATAATGACTTAGTTTTAGGAGCTGCCTTTTATTCCACTTTCAAATGTACCCAGAGGCCAATAAGTACCTAATAAAGAAATGGTAGACATTTCTATCTCCTTTTGTTGTCCATAAGTTAACACAGAATTAAATAATAACTGGACTTAGTTCTCCCTGGTGAAGTGCTCTTTAAATATTTGCTTTAAAGAAAGCTTTACTGACATTATTGGTGGTGTCTGTTTTTCTGTCGTAAGCTAGCCAGTTTCCCATTAAATCTCATGATTAATACTTGTGTATTTCTGTGAAAAACATTTTGATAATGCTGTAACCAATACCATTCAGTCTCTTGGGACTCACCCCAATAAAGAGGGATCCTCTTAACTCCCCCTAACTTCATTTACTATCATTTTTGAAGTCTTTTATTCTATCTTAGTCTCGAGATGATGTTCTCTTTCAGCTTGTACACTGCTCTCAGAAAAACAATATACTTTCCTCCCTCCTCTGTCTGCTGCCCCCAAATAATCCACCCGGCCTTACAGATCTGCTGTGGTAGGGCCTCTGTGTCATGGGTAGTGCAGAATCCTGCTTCATCTCAAGGGTCTTGTTTCCTTCCCCCATCACCCTCTAGCTGCCAGCTGTGAAGACTCTTACCTACACCTCCCAAACAGCTTAGAAAAGAATCTGGCCCTCCTGGCCCCAGTGCTGACCTTGACCCCTTCCCCAGTCCTGAGCAGCCCTGGAAACTGAGCCCCTGGCACCTAATTCATGCCTGATACTCTGACTTCCTTGCTCTGGCCTCAGGAGAGAGCGAGCACATTCTGAACACTTCTTTTGTGTCGGCATCTCTGTGAGGTGCTTTGGAAGGACTCCAGCCAGGCATGGAAGGGCTCTTTGATAATATCTGGCGGGTGGGTAAGAAATTTGGGCACCTGGCCAAGATACACATTGCCTGTAATCGTTAACTCAGTCTGTAAACAGTTCAAACGGCACTGAGAGGCCGTCAGTTATTACATTAGAGGCCTTTCATCTCTCTTGCTTAGAAGCCAGGCGTCCAGCATTGGCCCCCACTGTGGCCATGGAAGCCATGGTACTCTGTGCACAGCCGGCGAGGTCCAAGACCTGCAGGGACATACAATGGAACCTGCTCCGAATGACTGATTCCAGACTTTCAGCTTTGGACCTCGCCTAAATCATTCATTTCCTTCATTCTGTACCTGGTTGACGCTGTAAGCAAAAAAGAAAAAAAAATAGGAACAATCAAATGGCAATAAATACATAGCTATCAATAATTGAATCTAAAAAACAAAATAAATGAATAAGCACAGCAGAAACAGACTCATAGATACAGAGAACATTTTGACGGTTGCCGGATGGGAGGGGGTTTGGGGAATGGCTGAAAAAATTAGCTGCTTTTCCTTCATGTTTCACACTCCTTTTCTTTTGCCTTTTTCATTAAATTGCTAATTTTGCTAGGCACATGTGGAGTGTTCTAGGCACTTAGAAAATGGAACCATTTCGGAGTAGAATTTTGCCGAGGTGGAGTTATGAGACCTGCCGCTCCACTGAGTAGTCTGGTTCCAAAAGATGGTGCAGGAAAACCAAGCACAACGGATTCTAAACATCTTAATTGCAGATGTTGATGAATATTTTCAATGATGTTCAGATTGCTTTGAAGGCGACTGTTGCTGAAGCCACTTGTTCACATTATGCAGGAGCGAAATTTAGATTAGGCTGTAGGTTTTATTTTTATTTATTTTTTTTAACAGTTGCTTTTTCTCTTTAGCTCTAATTAAAATTGCAGTTATCATTTATCTTTTTTTATATATTTTATTGATTTTTTACAGAGAGGAAGGGAGAGGGATAGACAGGTAGAATCATCGATGAAAGAGAAACATCCATCAGCTGCCTCCTGCACACCCCCTACTGGGGATGTGCCCGCAACCAAGGTACATGCCCTTGACCGGAATCGAACCTGGGACCCTTCAGTCCGCAGGCCGGTGCTCTATCCACTGAGCCAAACCAGTCAGGGCTAGGCCATAGGTTTTAAATAAGCAAGGGAATAAAATCCTATACTCACTATATTCAAGGTTAGCATCGAAGACCCAGGTTTTGTTCCTTACACCAGAATCCCAAGTGTAAAGCTTCTAGACTCTTTTTCCCTACGAACAATAGCTTAACACTTACCCCACTTACTTTAACTGAAGGAAATGATAGAATCATAAGACACTCTTCCTCCAAAAAAAAGTTTGGAAGTATTGTACACTGCCTTATACATTGAGTCCTCACTTAATGTCATTGATGGGTTCTTGGGAACTGCGACTTTAAGTGAGACAACTTATAACGAAACCAATGCTACCATAGGCTAATTGATATAAACAAGAATTAAGTTTCTATGGCATATTTCCGGTTACAAAAATATCACCAAACTTCTAAATAAAGACCCAAGACACTTTTAAATTAAGCAGGCAATAAATGTGAGCCATCCATACATTTAAGAAAGATGAATAAAAGCAAATGAGGTCATTCTTTCCCAAGCTGCTTATTCCAGTTGCAGATGGCCATAGCCTATCCCAGCAGTTCAGGGTGCAAGGTGGGATAGGACACCCTTCCATCACAGGGAACACACACACACACACACACACACACACACACACACACACACACTGAGACTGGAGCAATTGAGACACACCAACGACCCTCACGTGCACATCTTTGGGATGTGGGAGGAAGCAAGAACACCTGGAGAAAACCTACACAGACACGGGGGAACACGCAAACTCCGCACAGGGGCCCCGGCTGGGAATCAGATTTTTTTCTCTCTCATCAATGTTATAAGGAAACAACGTTGAACAAAATGATGCTATTTGAGGACCTGCTGTGTAATTAGCTTGATTGGAGTCCTCATAACTTAGTAGTTAGAAAGTTCTGATCTCATGCCGCTTGTTTTCTTTGTTTCGTTTTCTATTTTGCTCAGCTTTCTGGGTCGCCTTTCCATTCCCTTTACATGTTTTGGTTTTGGGGTTGGCCTCTGTCTTACCACCCAAGTTTTCTTTGCCGATTCTGAACGTAGCTCTGGAGGAGCAGGGTTAAAAGAGAAGAGAAGGTGTGGCATGAGGATTTGCACCCTTGGGCTCCATCACGAGCTCTGCTTCTGATTTACTTATTGGCCAAAGGTGAGTCCTCCAGCATAGCCTTTCTCTTGCCTAGGATGACTGGTACCTTTCCCTACTGCACAGAAAAAAAGCAGCTCAATCTTTAGAGCAGAAATTAAATTCTATGGAAGAAAACAGGCACTAGAGCAAACTACATCAAGTTCCTTTACCATTTGCTCAGCATCATCATTTGTTCGTGGTAAACCGAAGGGTGGTTATTTGAAAGGATGTGTTGAATCTCATTTATACAGTAGAATTATAGAAATGCAAAATTTAGAAGGTACTTTGACAGGGAAGCTCTGAGGCATGCTATCTGATCCACCCATTTCAATGCCCTGGTTCATTCTAAGGTCACTTACAGGTTCAGTATGACTGGGAAATAATGGAGGAAGCCCCTGCTCTTCTACCTGCATATATAGTTTTTCTTTTGGGAAATGATCAGTCTTGAATTTTAGCTCCCCACCCTCATTGCTTTCCTTGTACATATAGTAAGGAAACTGCCTAGAATGATTTAAGTCCCTCTAGATCAGCGGTTCTCAACCTGTGGGTCGCGACCCCTTTGGGGGTTGAATGACCCTTTCATAGGGGTAGCCTAAGACCATTGGAAAACACATATATAATTACATATTGTTTTTGTGATTAATCACTATGCTTTAATTATGTTCAATTTTTAACAATGAAAATACATCCTGCATATCAGATATTTACATTATGATTCATAACAGTAGCAAAATTACAGTTATGAAGTAGCAACGAAAATAATTTTATGATTGGGGGTCACCACAATATGAGGAACTATATTAAAGGGTCTCGGCATTAGGAAGGTTAAGAACCACTGCTCTAGATCAATGGTTCACACATTTTCATATGTGTCAGAATCAGTTTTAGAAGGCTTGTTAAAACACAGTTTGGTGGGCCCTACCCTCAGAATTTCTGATTTAGTAAGTCTGAGGTGAGGCCTGAAAATTTGCATTTCTAACAAATTCCCAGGTGAAGCTGCTGCTGCTGGGTCCAGGGGACCACATTTTGAGATCCACTCTTCAAGGGTACTGCCTACTTTACCACCACGATGACTTTAACAGATTGACTGCCTTCACATGGCCAGAGCATCCAACTTGTGTCACAGGGACTGTGGCTTTAATGTCTGAAATGGAACACTTAATTATGAGAGATTTGTCCTACTTGCAAAGATTAAGTGACCTGAAGGGTAGGTAATTTACCTACAGGCACCTGGCAAATGGTTTACTGACTTTTTCAAGCAGCAGCTAGCAGGTGGGAACTTGCTTTAGGGAAAAAACAACAACAACAAAAGCAACTATTAGCTGGGCTACAGAACAAATGATATGACATAAATAGAATAAAACCAATGCTTTTGATTGTTTTTTATGTCATCCTCAAAAAAGAAGATTTCAAGGTTTCCTTGCCTTTAGAAATTCTCATTTTTCTTTTTTTCCACTTTCCTGAGCTATGGAACCTCTTACGTTGTACATTAGCTTATTTAAGAAGCTAAGTGATTTGAGTTTCACTCTAGCATAGCAGGCTACACAGCATCTTTCCTTCTGGATTTATTGTAGTGGGACCAGCTCAAGTGAAGCAATAACCACAAAGTATAGTTTTAATCAGATTCACTTATGCAGCCATTCTAATGTTTTCTAAGTGTTTTCATGCATTAAACTTAACATTTAAAATGTTACATCAATAATACTATATCTGAAGATGTAAACAGTGTTCAGCAAAATTGTATCTGCAGCCCTGTCTTTTTGCTCAACTCCAATTCTTATTTCAAATTGCCTGTAGGATTTAAATGTTCATCTTTAATTCAGTATTCCCAAGACAATTAAAGTTTGCTTGCTCAAAATTAGCTTCTTTTTCCAATATTCCTTTTTTTTTGGTTGATGCAACCCCCTCCCCACCCGCCCTCCAATTGCTCAGATTTAGAACCTTTAATTCCTTCATGCCTACAGTTCAATCTGTCCACATGTGCTTTCAACGCTTTCTTCATAATTTCTTCAATTCATCTCTTTGCCTTTTAACTGTTACCACCAGAGTTCAAGCTCTCATCATGCCAGTACTAGATTACTGGAATAGCTTTCTAACTGGTTTTCCTACCACCAGCTTTCTTTTCATTCCTCTGTAGTTTCTACTCTGGTACTAAATTGCTCTGAGGGCCTAACTTTTATCTTGGCATTCAGTGGCCTTCAGAGTTTGACCTGCGTCAGCTATCCAGACTGTCTCTGCTGATCTATTTTTCAGTCATACAAGTCTTCATATACCTTGAAAACTTGGGAGAAACTGGTCAAGAACCCTACTTTTTCTCTCACTTGGCCCCTTGTTTTTTTCCAAAGTCTGTAGTTGGGAATTTCCCAAAATCCATTTGACAGGTGCCCATGGGCCAGATCCTGCTTGTTTTACTTATATGGTTATTTTTCACCTATTTGCGTTCTTTCTTCCTTAAGGTCTAGCTTAAGATCCATCTCTCCCACAAAGCCCACAGGATCTATTGAGTGTATCACACAATGTGACACTTGAAAATAGTCATTTGTACCACCATGTTGTTTGTGAATATGTAGATGTTATCTCCCAGTAAGACTGTAACTCCTGGGAAGGACCAAACATAATTTTGGGAAGAAGGTAGGTTTTTCATCAAACACTAGGCCAACTAAGTGGTCAGATTTCAGGCCCATTCTGATGTGCCATGGGGAAATCTCCATGGGTACCCATCAGCATCTTTTTATATATATATATGTTTTTATTGATGAGAGAGAGAGAGAGAGAGAGAGAGAGAGAGAGAGAGAGAGAAACATCAATCAACTGCCTCCCATACATACCTTGATTGGGACCAAACCCACAACTGGGGCAAGTGCCCTGACCAGGAATTGAACAGGAGACCTTTCAGTGCCCGGGATGATGCTCAACCAACTGAGCCATACCGGCCAAGGCTCAAGTGACTACATCTTGACAAGGAACATTTGGGAGCTATTGATTTTCTCTGTTACAAAGGATTTTGGGGGGAAATGCAGTAGCTGCTTTTTTAGGGAGAAAGATGGCTCCAGAAACAGGCCTGATAATGTCCAGGCTAAGAATAAACTCATTGATTGACAGCAACTCTGCTAGTTAGGTGTTTGGCTAAGAAGGGAGTTCCGCCTCTGAAGCATTTCAGGTGTGGGAGTAGCAAGTAGATACACTGTTACATTCTGAGGTGAGCCTACCTAAAGGCAGAAGCATGGCCTGATGACTGGGTGATTACTCCTGCTCTGAAAGTACACACTGTAGGCATCCCCGCACAGAAGTACCCACCCGAACAAACACTAAGAAGAGGCAAAGGAAAGTGCCCAGGACCTAAGCATAGTCACTGTGTCAACAGCAATGTTAGATAAGGTGGACTTTATGGAGAGGGGGTAGTGGTGAGGGGAAGAGTTGATGCACCTGTGGTTGATGATTCAGAAACTTGTTGCCACATTATATGGCACCATGAAACCACCTCGTGTTCCAGTCACCCCATGGTGGCTGATGTCATATAATTACCCACTTGCTAACTGGGCCAAAAGGAAATACATTGGATGAAAGCCAAAGTAAGGTATAGTTAAACCTCTTAGCTGAACCTCATTCCGAACCTATGGAATCGAATGGCTTTTTGGGACTCCTTTTTATACCAGTGAAGCCATTGTCATTGTCAGCCTAACAGTGGTTGATTTTTATAGGTATCATGCATTTTTGTTGGCCTATTCCAAAGACAAATATGTTCTCATCTAAATGTATTTTGATGAGCTCCCATGGCTCATACAAGTTGCCAAATTATGATATCTCAAACAGGAACAGGGTCCAGACAATTCCTGTTGGCTGCCCTAGGACTGAACTTAATCCTAGACTGACTCAGCTTCTCTGTTAAAGTTGTTTGAAATTCTGATATCCTGCCAGAGATTGTTTCTAAAAAGTTCTCAGTGTGAAGTATGAATCACAAATGAATGGACTCTGGGGAGACCAAAAGCTCACGCTTTCAATATTAATTCAGCACATATTTATTGATTGCCTTATGTTAGGGCATTGTGCCATGTGGGATGTAAAGAAATCCCTGCCCTCAGTTTAGTAGATAAGAATATGAGGCAGAAGGTGAAAAGTGCCATACGATACATACAAACAAGTTGATTGGGACATTGCAAATGAAGAAGAGTTTCTTCATGCAAGAGGTAGCATATAAACTTGCTTTTGAAGAATAAGTAGGATTTTTAAAAGTGGCAGCATACGAGTAATAGACATTCCAAGAGAAGTGAGAGAATACTGAGCAATATACTTTGGTTTGGACAAGTAGTACAGTACCAATAGGAAGGAAGGGGGAGAAAGCTGAAAAGGTAGAGGGGAAGAGGAAGGAATTAATTCTTTTTGAGTGCCTACTATGTGCAGGAACTACGGGTACTTTAAATATGTTACTTCACTTCATCTCTGTAATGATCTTCTTGGGTCAGTGGTAGTATCTGCATTTTAAATTTTATTTTATTTTTCCCTAACTGGTTTGGCTCAGTGGATAGAGCGTCGGCCTGCGGACTGAAAGGTCCCAGGTTCGATTCCAGTCAAGGGCATGTACCTTGGTTGCAGGCACATCCCCAGTAGGAGGTGTGCAGGAGGCAGCTGAATCGATGTTTCTCTCCCATCGATGTTTCTAACTCTCTATCCCTCTCCCTTCCTCTCTGTAAAAATATCAATAAAATATATTAAAAAAAATAAATTTTATTTTATTTTATTTTATTTTTTTACCAATAAGGAAACCAAGACCCAAGAGGTTAGACCACCCGCTCAAAATCACACTTGTAAGTGGAAGAGTTGAAATGTGAAACCAGGTTGTCTAATTCCACACCAGTGCAGAGCCTTGATTTGATAGTCTAAGGATGCCGAATTTAATTCAGAAGGCTGTGGAGAGCTTTTGATGGTACTTAAGTAGGACAGTGATATGATCAGTGCTATATTTAGGAAGATTGTTCTCTTTTTTTAAATATATATTTTACTGATTTTTTTACAGAGAGGAAAGGAGAGGGATAGAGAGTTAGAAACATCGATGAGAGAGAAACATCGATCAGCTGCCTCCTGCACACCCCCTACTGGGGATGTGCCCGCAACCAAGGTACATGCCCTTGACTGGAATTGAACCCGGGACCCTTCAGTCCGCAGACCGACGCTCTATCCACTGAGCCAAACCGGTCAGGGCAGGAAGATTGTTCTTGCAGAGACATATAAAGAGCCTTAGAATGGTGAGAGACTGGAGAATAGTTACAAGTCTACTGTAATGGTTCAGACTCCAGAGATATAGAGAAGGTATATTTCTAAAGGCAAGTTTAAGAAATCATAATGACCCTGAGGTGCTCAGCTTGGGTCTCTTGGAAAATGATGGCTCCATGAACAAAAACAGGTCAAGAGGGGTTATGGGTTTAGGGTGGCGTGCAGGGAGAAGATAGGTAGGTTTGCTATATTTGAGTAAGAATACAAAGAAATATTGTCTGCAGGCCTTTGAAGTGCAGGAGAACTTGGCTTTGGACAAAGTTGAGAATTCTCATGGAAGATTGGGATGACTTAGAACCTCAGAGAGAGATAATAAAAATCAGAGACTATATCCTTATATTTAAATGAGAGGAAGAAGAGTAGAAGAGAAAGAGGGGCAGTCAGAGAAGTGGAAGAATTAGAATAGGCCCTGACTTGTTTGGCTCAGTGGATAGAGAGTTGGCCTGCGGACTGAAGGGTCCCAGGTTCGATTCCAGTCAAGGGCATGTACCTTGGTTGCGGGCACATCCCCAGTGGGGGGTGTGCAGGAGGCAGCTGATCAATGTTTCTCTCTCATTGATATTTCTAACTCTCTATCCCTCTCCCTTTCTCTCTGTAAAATATCAATAAAATATATTTTTTAAAAAAGAATTAGAATAGCATTTGTGACAGAGATAAAGAGAGGAGAGTGTCAAGAAGGGGTATTCAACAGGTCAAAGTAACTTAGGGATATTTGTCTTGATTTAGCATCAATCCCTTAGGAAACAGCCTGCACATTAGGTGCAGGTATGTCCTTTTTTTCTGTATGCTTTTCTCTGTGATGGCGGAAATCAGGCAATCAGGGAACTGTTTTCCTGTTAAAGATATGTTTGGTGGTCACATTTTAAATTTAAGCTAGTAACGACTCTTAGTTTTCCTGCTAGCAAAATAAAGAAAATTTTCAAGTCTTGCTCTAAATCATTGGAGGTTTAGTTCCCAAGAGGCTCTTAAAATTTTGGTGCTTCTGTTCATTTGCTCTGTGACTCTTTCTGTGGTCCATCAAGTCTCCTTTCATTGTATTTAGTATATGAAATCCATGCCCAGAATTCATGATTCCTGGCTGCAAGCCCAATATGCATTGTGTTGTCTCTTCCACCTAATTTCTGAAATGGGTGGCACTAATAAAGGGAGGATAAAATAGCTAATGAAGGATTATAAAGCACTTTGTTAATATAAAATACAACATCAAAGCTGAGTAATAGTCTTAATTTGGGGTAAAGGGTTCCATTAGCAGCGTAAAAATAAAAAGGACAAAGGGTAGTGTTGCTCTGTACCTTGATAACAGTGTGCAAATCAAAAGTGCTGCTATTGATCCTCACTGCCCTGTGAACTCTCAGCCCAGGGATCTGGCTCCCTTCCCTAGCTCTCTAAGTACTTCCCTTACCCACTGAGTCCGGTGATGGCACCTTCTGAATCTCCTGACAAATGCAAACAGGAACTGCTATTCCGCAGAGCCAACTTGATAACTGAGAAGATTCCTCTTCCGTTTATCAGCACTTTGATTATCTTTTTGTATCTCTTACAGTCTGCACTTAGCAAGAAAAATAAAGAGGTTTGAGCAATTAGGAAGTAACAGGGAACTCACAGTTCACAAGAGCAAGTCCAGGGGTGTTTGGAATAATTGAGCATATGGCCTACGTCCACTCTCAGGGCCGGAGTAGGCTGGACAGGTGGTCTTGTGCTGGGAGGCCAAAACAAAGGAGAGGTGAAGATCTCAACT
This sequence comes from Myotis brandtii, assembly GCF_000412655.1. Taxonomy (NCBI): domain Eukaryota; kingdom Metazoa; phylum Chordata; class Mammalia; order Chiroptera; family Vespertilionidae; genus Myotis; species Myotis brandtii. The sequence goes on along the minus strand of NW_005354050.1, from coordinate 170,067 downwards.
GAACTCTTTAAAATTTGGACTTCAGGTACATCAGTTTTTCAGGGTATAATGGATGGAGAAAAAAGATAGAATTCGTCTCTTATTCCACTAAGAGTAAGAAAAAAGACCCACTCAGAAAAAAAATGAAATACTATTGGGAGTAAATCAAGTCTGAGTTTTTCTAGACTTTTCCATGCAGATCACTGGTCAAATCCTCATAAAATCCTAGTAGGAACTGAAGTTCATTCACCTAGGAAATTCAGCCAACACTATGGCATAGAGCCAGTGGCGGGCAAGAGATTGAGTCAATTCTATGGGATAAAAAAATAATTAAAATTGTTTTTAATAGTTTCTAAATGGCTCCTGGCCTGGAGGAGCTTCCCATCAGATCTGCGAGATAGACTAAAAGGCCCAAAGTGACTGAAGAATACATCCAAAGCAGTATAGCAAGTGTAAGTAAGTTGGCCATTCATTCCACATTCTCCCACCATGTGAATGCTGTGCTCTGCGCGTTTGTATTCTCTGTGTCATTGGACAAATGGCCATAAGACCCTGTGGGTGAGCATGTGAATGCATCGCTATAGACCTACAGTCCAGTTCAAGTCTCTTGAGAGCAGGAGCCCTTCCCATTTGTTGGTGGAGAGATGCTTTCTCCCCCATTAAGGATTATGCTCTGCTCAGCACATTGATACGAGGGAGAACAAAAGAGTAACTAGGGATAGATTATTAAGCAGGAGGGTTTCCGGAAAGAAGCGAGTTTTGTTCAGGGTTCTTGGGGAGATTTAGGCATGATGTAAAAAGGGAGGAGGAGGACTCTGTGTTCCCTAGAAGTCAGAAACTTATAGAAACTATACAGAAGATTTCTGAAGAGAAAGCAGAAATCTGAAAGTAATCATATCCTGGTCAAATGACAATGCAGCCACCACATTTATTTGATCTCACATTTGTTTATTGAAACAGATAATTGAGCATGTTTTTCCCCCTCCCCACACCGACTCTGCGCCTGGCATTCTGCCGAGGGATGAGTAAGACCCAGTCCCTGATGCGAAAGGGCTCTGGGTCTGCTTTACAGGGAGGAGGAAAGGAATCGTATATTTTGTTAAACATCTCAGCACCAGGCATTCTGCTGGTGGGAATGGGTAGGCCAGTGGGTCGCAGTGGAACCCTGACTGACATAACTAACTGTAAAAGTGTCATTTAATAATTTTGAATCTATCACTTTAGGGGACTGTATGGGAGAAAGTGTTCAGTTCTGGGGGCTGACGGCTGGTCAGAGGATTAGACCATGGTTTCACCCCAAGCCTAGTTTGGGCTGGGCTTGGAGGTTGAGGGCAAAAATAAGTGGGGAGCTGCAGGATTTAGAGCGGGGAGGCTTAGGCTCACAGGGGACGGAGAGGTGCCATGCTTTTTTCCTCTCTAGAGCCAAGGAGATAGGGAAGGTTCACGGGGAGAGAAAGTAAAAGGAATTCAGCAGAGAACCAGCTGCTTTCCCATTTCATTCATTTTCTGTAAAAGATTTCTTAAGAGCAAAGACAGTGGGTTTTTTTTCTTCTGTTGTTTCATTCTCTGTGATGCCCAGACCTCTGCCCTAAGAGGCCACGTACGCAGATCTTACTCTTTAGTTCCTAGGAGCTCGAGAGATGCTGCTATTAGGAATGACTAAAACATTCAGCGGATGGAAATACCAAGTGGCACCAATGCCAAGATATCCAGGCACCATCCACAGAGACGCAGGGAAATGCTGAGTCCAAATGGCAATCCCTCCCCAGCTCTCACAGCATCACCCTCACTTTTTCTTTTATCCTTTGCCTGGAGGCTGCGCCGTGGGTGGGAATAAAAATCTACTCTCCTGTTGCATCCAGGCAGCTGCCAGAAGTCTGTTTGCCTTGTTCTTTGCTGGCAAATCATTAAACAGTCCCCCCAAAGCAGGCCTCTTCCCCAGGGCCACCCCATGGACAGGGGTTCAGAGCTGTGGTCAAAGGGCTGTCAGCAGTCCGGCTGGAGCCCTTGGGCTTTCTCCAACACAAGCCTCTCCTGACTGTTGCCTGGTCTGAACAGAAGCCTCCTTGGCCTGATCTCAACCCCCGATGGCTTCTGAGGAGAGACTCTGGGCATCTGAGTTGGCTGGTGACTTGAATAATTTTGTCCTCCTCCTCCTGCTGTAATTCTAAGTGTACTACCCCCTCCATCCCTTCTATTGTTTCTTTATTGAAGCTCAGGCCCATGTTCCATAGTTTTTCCATTTTGCAATGTCAATGCAATATTGTGTGTTACTGCCCAGGAGTTGGGGATCGGCCCAGCAAACTCCATGGTTTCACCCCACCCCATCTCCACACATAACATCACAGATATTGGATGCACTATCTGTCCTCAAAGGGCTTAGAAGCCAGGCATGGAAGACAGCAGTCAGTATGGAGCAGAGTTTGCAGGGCAACTTGAAATCCCTGCAACTTCTGAGCAGGAGACTAGGCCCGAAAGACATGGAATGTGTGTGAAATAACCAGATGAGTTTAGCCATTTCACACCCTTGCATTGAAATCACCACACTTAGCAACGCTTGAGTAGCTCTGCTGTGCCTCTGATCTATTTAAAGAAATAATCTCATCTCCTCCAGTTTCATTTCTTTGGTCCTCCCCCCCGCCCCCCCCCCCAAGGATTGTCTGGGTTTCGTCTTTGGCTTTTTCAGCATTAACATCATAACCTAAATCATAACTTAAAAACAAACACTACTGCTTCCATCAGGTTTCTAATTTTTGTCATCTCTTGCATGAGTTTGGCTGGAACAAGAATAGTAGCATCAGAAAGCACCCTGTGAAATGGCTGTTTGCAAACAGCACATCGGGCTAATGTGAGAGTCCAGTTACCTTCCTCATTGTGGCCATGCTTCGGAAGCTCCCTGGTAAAAGCCTTCTTAGACCTTATCCTGCAAGTGTGAGGAGTAGGTATTACCCCTAGCAGTACTATCACCTGCATCAAGACCTCAGCCTTTCTGCAGAGGACCACTTTGAACCGGGCAGCTAAACAAGGTCCCTCAAGTGGGGCTCTCTATACTATAGAGTCTATAGGATGAAGGTCAGTAAGGTGGCAAGATCTCCATGGGTGGTGGTCTCTGAGTGGCAGAACTCAGATGATCTTTCAGGGCCTCCTCAGAGGACTCTTGGTGGTTGGAGCCCTGAGCTCCTCACCTGGTGGAGGGAGTTCAAACCACAAGATTGGCATGTTTTCTAAGGCCTTGACCTTCATGTGCTTCAGAACTTTGCTACCCTAGTTCATAGCCTTCCTTCCAAAGAGCACTGACTCAACTAAAATGATACTTGATGGGCTCTCTCTCCTTTGCTCCTAACTTTGTGAATAGCTTCCTGGTGCCCCTTTAACTAGAGGTCAGGACAAGACCTATTTCTATATGGAATGGAATGGACAAAAGCTCTACCTCTTGGCTGGTTGAGATTTTTCTCCTTCTTCCTCTCTGTCTGGTTACTGCCAAGTAAGCTCTCTTCTCTGATACAATTTATTTCAAAAGCAACTGATTTCTTTCTCCTCCCATTCTTTTTCCTGCTTATAACTCTGCTTATGACCCTATAACCACACAAAGACATCAAGCGGAGTGTAGGGTAGGAAAACCCTACCATGGGGGCTACCGGAAGGTAAAGAGGTCCAGTTGACGTCATGGAGCTTGGGCACAATCTGAGACAAGGATAAGTGAATTTTTAAATGGAAGAATGAAGTCTTCAGTGTGGGGTGATTCAGTGAGGGAAATTGTAGTCTGACTGAACGACCATTATTTGGGTCTGAGCTTCTGTGACCTCTAATTTCAGGGCACACCTTTCTCATCCTAAACAAACAGGGACTATTCACTGGGAAGGCATTTCTGAGCAGTGTCTGGGTCTGGCTGCCTTTGTTGTGGCTAGAAGACATGAGATAAGCCCTCGGGGAGAGGAAGGAAGCTGAGGTTGCTGGGCAGAAAGAGCCTAGGCCCAGAGGGAAAAGGAGCAGACAGACCTTGCTCCTGTCTTGTTGCTAAGAACTATTCGAGTTTGAAAATTCTAGAAATAGAGGTCCTGAGGCCTTTGATTCATGCATTAGAATACTGGGCTAACGTTTGTTGTACCACACAAAATACTTCCCAGCATGCATACCTTGGAGGGGGGGCATGTGGAGTAGACAGGGCACTGGGATTGAGTTCAGGAGACCTCAACCTCCTTGATCTAATTGTGTAACCGTGGGCAGTTGGTAACGTGTCTCACATTCCTCATCTTTAAAAAGCAAGCTTTGAACATCCCGTACAGGTGTGAACCAGGCTCAGCTCTTAGCAATCCATATCTCTTTTATAAACTGCATGGCAACTGGATTTAAACTGAGTATTGTTTATAAGGGCCTACAATATGCAAAGTGCCAGACTGGACCTTCGATGAGCTCGGTTTGCCCTCTCAGATTTTGTCACCCTGTTCCCCACTAGACAGTGGCACGTTCCAGTTCTCTTGACAGCCCTCTTGCTCACCAGCCTCAGTCCCCTCCAGGAAGGTTTTCTGGATCAAGAAAGAAATACTGGAGGCCTCTGCCCTCTATCCTCTACCTGTTAGTCCCTTCCCATCAGGTGGCCCACGGTTATGCTTCTCTCATCCCACCAACATTATTTTCTTTCCTATCTTAAAAAAAGTACACCATTAAACAGGACTACATTTTCCTTGTAAAAAAATTTTTAGCAAAATAGACAACAGGAAAATCCTCTTGACAATTCCCTAGCCTCCTGACTTAATTCATTAGGGAACTCAGCGATCCCAAAGACATAGCCACAGGCTAAGGTGAGGATGGAAATGAGGTCTAGAGGTTTCCAAATCCAAGCCTAAGCAATCACCAGTAGGATTAACCTGTAGATTAGTACCGACCTCTTTAAATAAAGGCCAGGTGACCAAACTGGGCCTTAGAGGCTGTTCCGGTGCTGGGAGCCGGAAGCAGCAACTGCAGGCCAATCTGGTTTCTCCCAACCCCCTCTCCACAGGAGCTTGACTTTATACTGCTGGTGAGTCCTGCTGCCTGAGATAAAAGTTAGGTAGTTCTAAGTTCAGGTAATGGAGGCTGCACAGGAGAGGATGATTATAAAATCGGAAAAGAGGAAATGGGGAGAAGGTGCCTTTGATGCCTGGCCAACGTTCCTGATTACAAAGGCAAAATTGCAGCAGGCAGTAAAGTTACCTGTCCAAGGCCTGGGTGAAGGTCTGTATGTGGAATCAGAGAAGTAAGAGACTATTACAGCAGAGGTGGGGGGAGGAGGGTGGCTGGGAAACAGGAGACAGTAAAGAATTGCTCGCAAAAGCACTCCCCCCCCCCACCCCCCAGGAGGAGGAGGAGATGCCAAGGATAAAGTAAGCCCAGCATTAAGTTCGGGGCTCAGTTGAGCCCTGGAATGCCCTTTGTGAGGAGGTAATGAGATCACATGGCCGCCTTCATGGGAAGGGGGCGGGCTGGGAACTGGAAGAGCTTGTTCAGTGGGTTTGGAGGGCCGAGTGCAGGAGGGAAGTGACCGTGGACAATGAGCTGTCCCTGGCTGCGCCTCGCAGAACGTGGAACGCTGGCATTCAGAGGCACTGTTGAGATTGCCAAGGGAGGAGCAGTCAGAGAGAGCTTTGTCCCTTCCAGGAGTCAGGAGGGATGTTATCATTGCAAATGCAATAATAAAAACACCACCAGTCAGTGAGCGCTGGTTGTGTCACGCTCTGTGCTCGACATTTATATCCAGTATCTCTGGTCCTCGTGATAATCAGGAGGCATTTTGTACCCCATTCTGAAGTGAGGAATAGGAGGCCCAGAAAGGCTAAGTATCCTGCCCAAGGTCACACAGGTAAATGATGGAGTCAGAATTTTACACCTCAGGTCTGTTTTGGAGGGAGGGTGGAAAATCAGAACAAGTAAGTTTAAGGAGGAAGACAGAGACACAGAGAACAGACTCAAGAATATGAAACACATCACACGCCACTGAAGGAGAGTACGCATGTCTTTACAAAAGTGTACAAAACTTGTGTGCAAAGCTGAGTTCTCAGCCAGAGAGGCCTGCACCCTGAGAGCAAGTCTTCTTAGTTTGCCCCTCGTGGCAGCCTCTGGGACAGGGCTTTACACCTCCTGTGCTTTCAGGAAGACGCAGACAAAGATAAGGAATCCTTAAGTCCACGAAGTTCCCGGGAGCCTCCCCAGCCCCACCCTCCCTGAATCCGGCCAGCCCATTTCTCTTGGCCCGTTTCTCCTGGAGTCACGAAGCGGGTAGGTGGCCCAGGGTGGAAATCGTGTGCATCTTCATGATTAGGAGAGGAAGCAGGTGCATGTGGACCTGTTTTCTCCCTGGGAGCTCTCTTCCCCGCTGAAACCTCCTGGGAGGAGAGGGCAGAGGCAGCCTCTGTGTTACCCTCCCCCCCACCACCCCCCACAAGACTAACATGCCTTAGCCTTGCTAGGCATGGACAGCGCCCTGGTTGCATGACTTTGTGTGTGTGTCTTTAACCTGAAAAAGCTTGAAAAACTCCCATTGTAAAAGAGTCAAACCATACAGAAGTGTAGTGAGTGCGGTTTTCATGCCACAATTATGACTATACAAGATAGGGTATTTTCTTTTTATCAAATTAAACCTGACCTCAAGGCCCTGTTCCACTAGGTGGGTGGAGATTTTTGTTTCTGTGAGTGCTTTCCCACATAGAGTAGCCCAAACCGAAACATCTGAGGGACCTCTCTGATATATGTCCATGCTGGTCACACAAATATGCCCGTGCTCAAGCACAAGTATTCTCTTGAATTGCACGTAAGCCCATCTTTTCTCTCCAGGGTCCAGCCTCCCAAGGTCTACCCCTTTTGGGGCACAGGCTACAGATTCCCACAACTTGGCGCTCTTCCTAAGGACCCCCCCCCCCCATCCCTCAGAACCTGGGCCCCTTCCCAAGGGCCCCCCCCCCCCCATCCCTCAGATTCCAGGGACTCTAACCCTTTGCCCCCACGCCACCCCCACTGCTTTCTGCCTTCAGGATCCTCACGTTTCCTCAATGAGTTCAGTCTTTTGCGAAAGCCAGGAAGATAGGTCTTTAGCAACATTTGCTTAAGGCAAATGTGCCTGAGGCAGGCAAATAGAAGGTGAGGCTATCTTCTTAGAATGGGAAGAGGAAAAAGACACAGAGTGAATGTAAATAGTTCTCATTCTTTTTTATTCTTCCACAACAGCAAAAAAATAAAACTCAATATCTTAATATATTATCCTATGATCGAAGGATTCACCGCAAAACACCGGAGCCTCTTTTCACCATCTCTTGTCTGGTTCCTCTTCCAAAGCCACCATGATCAGGATCTTGGTGTGCGTTGTGTTGTTTTTAAGTTAGCGATCACTAATCTGGGTGTAGACCTTTAATATTTAATAGAAGAAACCAGGTAGCAGGTACCGAACGGGCGGTGAAGATCAGTCACAGCCTGGGTGAGAGAGGGACATAGCAGACAACTGAAATATCATGGGGTAAGTCTATGATTGGGAAATACAGGGTGCTGAGGTGGCCCAGAGGAGAGACCTCTAACCCAGGGGTGCTCAAACTACGGCCCGCGGGCCACATGCAAATACAAATATTGTATTTGTTCCCATTTTGTTTTTTTACTTCAAAATAAGATATGTGCAGTGTGCATAGGAATTTGTTCATAGTTTTTTTTTTAAACTATCGTCCGGCCCTCCAACGGTCTGAGGGACAGTGAACTGGCCCCCTGTTTAAAAAGTTTGAGGACCCCTGCTCTAACCTCTCCTGACAGAGCAACAAATGCCAAATGTGGGGCCATGAAACAGTTATTTCTGGAGCATGGGCTGCGAGGGAGGAAGGAGGTGTGAGAAGGGACGGTAAGCCTCCAGGCAGGCCATGAAGGGCCGCGCCCGCGCCCGGAGTAGACGGAGCCTTTTAAGCTATGTTTAAAAGCACCGACTTTATTCCAAGAGCTGTAAGGAGCCTTTTAAGAGCTAATAGTGGAAGAGTGACATGCTCAAGTTAGCATTTTTGACCACTTTGGCTTCAGTACAGAGAACTGAGTGGGGTGAGGCGACCCCAGTTAAAAGATTATTTCAGTGGATTGGAAGAGCAGTGATGGTGACCTGTATTAGGGTAACCATAGTGAGAATCGGGGAAAGAGGACAGATAAGAGAAATAACGAGGAGACAAACTGTTAGAATTTTTTGGTCATTGCACATTGGTGGTGGGGGTAGGGGCTGAAAAGGAGAGGAGGCAGGGGGACAACATCTGAAGACAGTCATTCCAATCCCTAAAACAGGGAGCACTGGAGGAGCAGTTTTGAGGGACAAAAGGATTAGTTCCGTTTTGAACATGTGACATTGAGGCTTCTGCGGGCAGAAACGTCTAGGCTCTGCCTATTGGGCATATGAGTCTAGAACTCAGAAGTCTGGGCTGCACATCTGTAATTAACAGCCTCTATGTGGAAAACTACCACATGGCCATAAGATTGTCTGGGTCACCCAGGGACACCACGGAGAGTGAAAAGAGAAGAGGATCTAGGACAGAATCCTGGAAGACGCCACTAATATATCAGGGACTCGTGTTTGGGCCCTTATGCGTTAGGAACGTGGAATTAGAAAAGTAAAATTTCTTGGTCATGAGTTGAGGGAAGGTACCATGTTGTCAAAATCCAATGGAAATTGTTCTCAATTATGTTTGCTTGTTTTTTTAAAACCTATCTGATACTACACTTCTTTTTATTTCTTCTGATTTTAGCTGCATACTCCTAGGCATGTTACTTAACCTCTTACTGCCTCTGTTTCCTCATCCTTAAAATGGAGACAATAATAGTTTCTGCCTCATAGGGCTATGAGGATGAAAAGAGTTAATGCACAAAAGTGCTCAAAACAATCAATGGCTCACTGTGTCCATTCAATAAATGTAAACTCTCATCAACATCATTATCAACAGTGGAGGGTTGACTATGGGGTTCATTTGGAGTTACATGACTCCAGAGGATGGAGTCAGACAGAGCTGGGTTCTAACCTTAACTTCGAGCCTCAAGCTTCTTTCTCTTTAAATGGGGATCATCATACCTACCTCATAGTGAGATCACATCTAAAGGCCCTGGCGCGCCAGAGGCATTGACTAATGGTTCATTTTCTCCCCTTCCCTCTTCCCTAGTCGATCAAGACCAGGGCAGCCTGGTGACTCTGACACCAAGTTTTTCCCCTCCATCTCCTCAGAGGCATCCTTCATTTTATCACTATGGAGGCGTGGGGTGGGGGCAGAGAGGTGGTTAAATATTTGCAAATCCTTCTCTAAACTGCTTTTCTCCAAGGCGACTTTCTCCCCTCTCCCAATTGACCCCCTGGTCAGTGAGAGATGTCTTGGTGTTATCTCAAGAAAGCTGGACCACAGGTAGCATGATGGGGTTGGGGAGGAGGGGACGGGTCAAGCCAAGCAGCAGACGTTTGTGGCTGCAACTTGTTCCTGAAGGAAGGCCTCACATCTGTTCTGTTCGAGCCGTTGACTTTTGACTCACCACACCAGACTGTCACTAGGGAGATCCTTCTCAAAAGCAATTCTGTGGTCCCTGCTCTGTGGTCTGGCTCTTGCTGACCTTTTCAGCCCAATCTCTTGCTTTCTCTTTCGCACCAGACCTACTTCCCACAGTCTCTCCCAGCCCTGTGCTGTGCCTCCACACCTCGGCACAGGCTGCTTCCTCTGCCAGGAAGGCACCCTCCGCTGCGAACACATAGCTGTTCAGTCCCCAGGAAGCACCGAAGTGTCCCTGCCCTCCTGCATGGGATCATTAGTCTCTCCCCCACCCCCACCCCCACCCCGCCTTGTGCCCTTCCTCAGGCCGTCGCATGCACCTGCGTTATAACATCACAACACAGTATGTTTGTACACTAGTCGTCGGAGCTTCTCTAAGGCAAGGGCCTGTCTGATTCATCCTCGACTCCTCAATGTTCTGTACAGTGCCTGGCACCAGGGGACTCTTGTTGATAGAATGAAGAAATGAGTGCTGCATGGTTGGGCAGATGGGCAGACAGACAGACCAATGGAGCTTGTTGAGACAGGGGCTGCAGCTTCACTGAAGCGAGAGCACCCAGCCTGTGCCCCAGCCTTTTTCTGGCAGTGAGGGGTGTATAAGCTTTTTCCCCCATACAAACCATGATCACTAGACTACCACTAGTCCTTAAGTTCTAGGAGCATGAATGGCACTCCCTCCAATCTCAACATCCCCTGCCCAAAGATTTTCATTCACAAGGATACAGTTCAAAACAAGGTAGGGCCTAGTTATTGAGAGCCTACCACGTTCCAGGGACTGAGGTGGCACAGGGACAGGAGATAGCCTTAAAGTGCTTTCAAAAAATGACTGTGCTGCCCTAGCAGGTTTGGCTCAGTGGATAGAGCATTGGCCTGTGTACCTCATTGCAGGCTCTTCCCTGGCTCTTCCCTGGCCCGTGCAGGAGGCAACCAATCGATTTGTTTCTCTCACATCGATATTTCTGTCTGTTTTTCCCTCTTTTCACTCTCTCTGAAAATCAATGGAAAAATGTCCTTGGGTCAGGATTAAAACACACACACACACCAATGACTGTGCTTTTATTTTATTTTGTGTGTGTGCTTTTAAATCCATCATTGACAATGTCATCTTCATAAATTCAAAGTTCCCTGGTTCCTCTGATGGTTCTTTCTGGAAGTCCTTTCGACAGCAGCAGAGAGGGAAGAGAGGGCAGCTCCCTGGTAGGAAATCCCCTTTCTTGCCAGGACACATTGGGTTTCCACCATGAGGGAACCCCTGGCCCATAGGACGGTCCAGGGTCGGATAAATCATACTTTGTTCTCACAGCACTCTGGGAAAATTATATTCAAGTGGGTATTTGAATCACTTTGAATGAGAAGAGAGTACATAGAAGGGCTGTCTCGTCCCTGTGACGAGGGGATCCTTTGGTCTCTGTTATCACCTTTGGGCCCACTTCCCCCTTGCTCATTGCTCAGCACCAGCAAGGCTGGAGGCTCAGGTCTTGGACTGGATCTCAGAGCCTTCAGAGCCGATGGCTGAGCTGGCTCCATCCCACTGCATCTTTCCTGGAGGACAGGATGAGCCCCTAGGAATCGTGCTGTTCAAGGGTTAACTCTTAGCCAAGCCACACCCCCAAATAGTCTCTTCTCCCTGTCAGCACCCTGCTTAATCTCAGATGGTCACAGGCAGGGGCAAAGGGGGAGATTGTGGGGAGCAAGGCAGCACTGAGTGAGAAGACCCACGCCCAGGAGAGATGGGACTCTATGAGGCAACAGCTGCCGGGGGGCATCGCAAGGGGGCAGGAGACACCAGCAACACCCAGCACTGCCCTGGGCAGGGGCAAGGAGGGAAGGCAAGATCTGGAAGCACTGATATGGCTTAGTCTGGTGCTTGGGAGCAGGTAGAGGAATTAGGAGGTGGGAGAGGCAGGGCTGGGGAAAGAGCCCTTTGCCCCCCACCCCGCCTTGTGCCCTTCCTCAGGCCGTCGCATGCACCTGTATAACAACATCACAACACAGTATGTTTGTACACTAGTCGTCGGAGCTTCTCTAAGGCAAGGGCCTGTCTGATTCATCCTCGACTCAATGTTCTGTTCTCTAAGGCAAGGGCCTGTCTGATTCATCCTCGACTCCTCAATGTTCTGTACAGTGCCTGGCACCAGGGGACTCTTGTTGATAGAATGAAGAAATGAGTGCTGCATGGTTGGGCAGATGGGCAGACAGACAGACCAATGGAGCTTGTTGAGACAGGGGCTGCAGCTTCACTGAAGCGAGAGCACCCAGCCTGTGCCCCAGCCTTTTTCTGGCAGTGAGGGGTGTATAAGCTTTTTCCCCCATACAAACCATGATCACTAGACTACCACTAGTCCTTAAGTTCTAGGAGCATGAATGGCACTCCCTCCAATCTCAACATCCCCTGCCCAAAGATTTTCATTCACAAGGATACAGTTCAAAACAAGGTAGGGCCTAGTTATTGAGAGCCTACCACGTTCCAGGGACTGAGGTGGCACAGGGACAGGAGATAGCCTTAAAGTGCTTTCAAAAAATGACTGTGCTGCCCTAGCAGGTTTGGCTCAGTGGATAGAGCATTGGCCTGTGTACCTCATTGCAGGCTCTTCCCTGGCTCTTCCCTGGCCCGTGCAGGAGGCAACCAATCGATTTGTTTCTCTCACATCGATATTTCTGTCTGTTTTTCCCTCTTTTCACTCTCTCTGAAAATCAATGGAAAAATGTCCTTGGGTCAGGATTAAAACACACACACACACCAATGACTGTGCTTTTATTTTATTTTGTGTGTGTGCTTTTAAATCCATCATTGACAATGTCATCTTCATAAATTCAAAGTTCCCTGGTTCCTCTGATGGTTCTTTCTGGAAGTCCTTTCGACAGCAGCAGAGAGGGAAGAGAGGGCAGCTCCCTGGTAGGAAATCCCCTTTCTTGCCAGGACACATTGGGTTTCCACCATGAGGGAACCCCTGGCCCATAGGACGGTCCAGGGTCGGATAAATCATACTTTGTTCTCACAGCACTCTGGGAAAATTATATTCAAGTGGGTATTTGAATCACTTTGAATGAGAAGAGAGTACATAGAAGGGCTGTCTCGTCCCTGTGACGAGGGGATCCTTTGGTCTCTGTTATCACCTTTGGGCCCACTTCCCCCTTGCTCATTGCTCAGCACCAGCAAGGCTGGAGGCTCAGGTCTTGGACTGGATCTCAGAGCCTTCAGAGCCGATGGCTGAGCTGGCTCCATCCCACTGCATCTTTCCTGGAGGACAGGATGAGCCCCTAGGAATCGTGCTGTTCAAGGGTTAACTCTTAGCCAAGCCACACCCCCAAATAGTCTCTTCTCCCTGTCAGCACCCTGCTTAATCTCAGATGGTCACAGGCAGGGGCAAAGGGGGAGATTGTGGGGAGCAAGGCAGCACTGAGTGAGAAGACCCACGCCCAGGAGAGATGGGACTCTATGAGGCAACAGCTGCCGGGGGGCATCGCAAGGGGGCAGGAGACACCAGCAACACCCAGCACTGCCCTGGGCAGGGGCAAGGAGGGAAGGCAAGATCTGGAAGCACTGATATGGCTTAGTCTGGTGCTTGGGAGCAGGTAGAGGAATTAGGAGGTGGGAGAGGCAGGGCTGGGGAAAGAGCCCTTTGCCTCTGACCTGTTTGGAAAACCAGGGCTTGAGGGTTGTTTGTGCTGCTTTGCAGCGGGCTCTTCAGTTAGGTCCCCTTTTGGACGCCGCCCACTCCTAGCCCCCATCTCCATGTGTGCTTGGCCCTGGCAATGACAATGGACACTTACTAGCTTACTATGAGGCAATCTAATGAGAATGCTCCCTCTCTCCTAGCACAAGGCCCTGCCTGCTACCTGCCTGGAACCATGGAGAAGTGCTTGGCTCTCCCAGCTTCCTCCTGTTCCCTAGAGCCTCCCTAACCTCTCCTCTCTCTCTCTCTGCAGTCCCACCCCCTGTACCTGTGCAACGCCAGTGATGATGACAATCTGGAGCCTGGATTCATCAGCATCGTCAAGCTGGAGAGTCCCCAACGGGCCCCCCGCCCCTGCCTGTCACTGGCCAGCAAGGTAGATTCACACTGGACCCCACGTACACTCTGAACGTCGCCCAGCTCCGGGCTGTGAGGCCCCTGTGCTCCCTGGCCCCTTGTCTCCTAAGTGTGCTGTGTGCCCAGTCCAGGCAGGTTTCCCTAAGCCAGGTCTGAGAGGGGTGGGAACTCAGGCCTCTGTCCTTTCCCACTACCCACCTATGAGCAGAATCTTAAAAAACTTTTTAAAATTTTATTTATTTCAATGGATTTTTGAGAGAGAGAGATAGAGACATCAATTTGTTATTCCACTTTATTTATACACTCATTGGTTGATTCTTGTACATGCCCTAACCGGGCATCGAACTCGCAACCTTGGTGTATCAGGATGATGCTCTAACTAACTGAGCTGCCAGGCTAAGGTCATACCAGCATAACCTTTCACTGTCACCTAGGGCATGTGCTCTACCCCATCTCCTCCCCCATCACCTGGAAGTTCCTGAGCTGCCTCCCCTGCCATCAGAGCAAACAGGGTTGGAGGGCTTTTCTGTCCATTGGAACTGTTTGCTGAGCACCACAACAGGAACAGAAGCTGTTGCCCCACCTTCAGAGAGTCCCTGCTCTTCCTCCCAGATTGCAAACTGGTGGCCTCACATTTCCATGGGCACCGCTGGCTGCAGCTGGCAGCAGCTGCGGCCTTTCCAGACGTGGGCTGTCTGGTTACGTGCTCCCCGGTGGGGAGCAGGCCCTGGAAACGTTTGCATCCGTGACCCCCGCTTTAACATTCGTTACTGTTTTCTGTGCGCTTACCATGTGCCAGGCGGGACGTGGGACTGATTCTTATATATATGGTCTCATTTACTTTTCACAACAATCAAGAAAGCTAGACATTATTATCCGTAGTTGGCATATAAGGAGAGTGAGGATCAGAAGGTTTAAGTAACTTGCCAGGATGACACAGCTGGAAAGGGTGGAGCTGAGATGTGAACTGAGCCCTGTCCAGGTCTCAAACCTGGGCTTTTACTCTCTCTGCTCTGTTGCCTCCCATTCTGGCTGGGAAAACCGAACACACATGAAAAGATTCTCATGGGGACATAAGCCAGAGTGTGGTTAGATTGTGCGGCACGGTCATGTGGACTTGGGGGTCGAGGTCCTGCTCCCAGGCCCAGGTCCCCGGAGGATTTTCTGATCCTCCTTGAGGGCTGTTCCCTAAACCACACGTCTCAAGGAAACAGCCGGGGTTCTTATGTGATTCCCCGGGGCAGGGATGGGGGCAGGGTTCTAAACGTGGTGCCCACAGGTAGGTGAGGACGTTCTCCCAGCCTAGCCACGCGGATGCAGAGGGGGCTCCTGGGGAGGTGAACAGGGACACCTGAAGGAGCTGGAGAGTGTGGTGCTCTGCTTGGCTGTGAGGGTCCTTAGGCAGCAGGACTGTGTGAGGCTCAAGCTGCCCTGCTTCGGGCCATTTCATTGCCCTTGCTTTATGGGCAAATGTCCATTTATTCATTTGGTAGACAAGATGCTTGGTGTTAGGTAGTGATAATGTGAATGGAGATTGTGTGTGTGTGTGTGTGTGTGTGTGTGTGTGTGTGTAGAGGCGGGGGGAGGGGGAGTAAGAGAGGGGAAGGAGGGCTCAGAGACGCTGGGCTGTGCTTCCCCCAGAGCAGTGTGTGAGTTCACATGCCCGCGAATACTTGGCACCTGTCAGGGTGTGTCCACACGGAGGCTTCCTTCCCGCCCCCCGGAGCGGAGGAGCACACTCCTGTAGCAGAATGAGGCCTGTGCACAGACCCCGGGAGGCAGGGAACACGTGGTCAGTACTCTTGGAGCTACTGGACCTTGCTGGGCCTTTGTTTCCACCACCATAAAATGGGGCTTTTGTTTCCCACCCCAGTGATTATTGTGAGGATGAAAATAGTGTATGTTAGGCAACACATGGTGCTTGAGCTAAAACAAATAAACACAAATCTAGGGATTTAGAAGAAGCACCTTGGCCACTCTCCTGTGACCTCATCTTTCCCGGCCCCCTGCCCCCACTGCACTCTCCCGAGTCTTCTCACCTGGCAGCTCCCCCATCACTGGGTAGGCCCTGCTCTAGCCCCAGGCTGCCCCACTGGTCAGGGACAAGGCTTCCCTCAGGTCTCAACCTTTGACCTGACTGAGTAGCTCCTACCTGGGATCCTCTGGCCCAAAGGAGGCCTGTGAAGGTAGTAATGTGGGTCTTTGAGCTCCTTCCAATATTTTAGAGTCCCATAGGCTTAACTAAAATATTCCATTTTTGCTTTTGGTTGGAATTCTAACAGCTCAGTGTGTTCATTACAAGTTATCGAATAGGAAAATGTGATATAGATATACAGGTGCAGCTAATCAGGTTAAAAAAAATATATATATATATAAATAGCTCGAGAGTCACACAGGTAAAGGGTGGGTCTTTGGTAAGGAAAGTTTGGAAACCACTGACCTCAATCACTTTGCTCTGACATATTGGTTAGTGTCAGTGGTTCCATCACCACTGGCAGCTGAGGCTCTCGAACCAGGCAGCCCTGGGCCTGAAGCCTGGTGTCTCCACTGTCCCTCAGTGTTACCCGGACGTTTTAGCTCACTCACCTCTCGGAACCTCTGTTTCCTCATCTGTAAAAGAGGAATAATGATGGGACTTACCTCAGAAGGTAGTTATGGTCCAGATGGAAGCTTTTAGCCTTACACCAAGCACGTAGTCATCACTCAGTAAATGATTGCAGCATCACTATTGTCGTCACCATCCCATGCTTTCATAGTGACGAGGTGGGTTTTTTCTTTCACTACTATCTCTTGATCTCTGAAACCCTCATCATAATTCTTCTGGACTTGTCCATTCTTGTCACCACCACGCCCTCTCCCCCTATCCAGTCACCCAAACTGCTTGCTGTATCTTTATTAACAACTCCACAGCCATTCTCGTGATTACCCAGGCCTTTGTCACCTCGTGCCTGGACTAGAGCAGTGGCCTTTTGCCTGGTGGAAGGAGCTGGCTCTGAGGGCAAGCAGATGGGCACAAACCCTGCCTCCCTTACTACAGAGACCACTATCTGGTAACCGGGCATTCACCAGGCTGAAGTCCTGGGTTTCCTCAGCTCAAAAGAGGGGCCGAGCCCTAGCCAGTTCGGCTCACTGGATAGAGCGTCGGCCTGGGGACTAAACGGTCCCAGGTTCGATTCCAGTCAAGGGCATGTACCTTGGTTGCAGGCACATCCCCAGTAGGGGGTGTGCAGGAGGCAGCTGATTGGTGCTTCTCTCTCATCGATGTTTCTAACTCTCTATCCCTCTCCCTTCCTCTCTGTAAAAAATCAATAAAATATATTTTTTTTAAAAAGAGGGGCCAATGACCATCTTACAGAGTTGTTGTGAGGAGTAAATGAAATCATGGACACAAAGCACATCGTAACAGCAGATGTAATAATAACCAATAATTAAGGAATGTATAGTGCCAGGAAGGCTTCACATGGATTAAGTTATATAGTCCTTAGAACAACCCTGAGAAGTAGGTCCTATGATTACCCCCAGCTTACAGAAAGGAAAACTGAGGCACAGAACAGTTAAGTGATTTGCCTAAAGTGTCATAGCTAATAATTATTAGCAAATTCAGGACTCAGACCTAAGCAGTCTGGGTAGAGTGGGTCTCAATAAAAGTTATATCCCTTCTACTTCCTCCTCCCCTTGCTTTCAAGCCCAGATGAATCCCCCCTCTTCCTTCTACTGGATCTTTCCTGACGGGCCCAGCCCAGCTAGCCCACTAGGAACAGAAATCTCTCCCTTCTGGCACATTGCCAGGGTCTCTGGCCATTCTTTCCACACCAGGTTTCATGGAGGCGCCTTGGGGATTGAGGAAACCAAGGGCCCTTCTTACTCCTACCTTCAACTTCAGCTCACTTTTATCTGTTTCATGTATTGATAGAGAAGGGCTCTCTGCAGTGAAAAAAAAGTTTGGAAACTACTTATCTATTTTATTCATTTGTGCTCAAGAATGTGGTTATCACCCGGCCTGTGTGGTTCAGTGGTTGAGTGTTGACCTTGAACTAGGAGGTCACAGTTTGATTCTCAGTCAGGGCACATGCAGGCTCAATCCCCAGTAGGGGGCATGCAGGAGGCAGTCGATCAATGATTCTCATCATTGAAGTTTCTATCTTTCTCTCCCTCTCCCTTCCTCTCTCTGAAATCAATTTTAAAAAACACACACATATAAAACAAAACAAGACAAAAACGAGAAAAAAATGTGGTCATCAGTGTTATAACATTTTTTCTTTGTTTTTAGCGTTATAATTTCATGTATATGCCCTGTACCAACAACTAGATTATGAGTTGGTCTCGAGGCCTGCCCTTCCCTGGCTTGATGCCCTGCGCACAGTAGGTGTTCAGTCAATCTCTGATGAGGAGGAGATGTACTGAGACTGTCACTGTGTCTGGAGAGGAAGATCAAAGGCCCAGAAAAGTGCAGAGGGTAGTGTAGAAGCCCTGGGCTGTATTGACTCCCGTTGATGGAGGCTGTGGGCAGCCTTGCTTGCTCCCTCTGGGGGGCTGGCTGACTCTTTGCAGCTCCCAAATGTCTCTGGGTTGTCTTTCTAAAGCCCAGTCTCCCATTCCTCTCTGCCTTCAGATTGTAGTTCCAGAAGAAGTGCTTCTTCTCCCTCCCTCCCACTGACGGGAAGGAACATGGGCAGCCCAGAGGCCGGCGAGCTTACTTTTTGATTCCTAGAACTCTAGACACAGGCCTCCACTGCCTGAAAGTCCTTTTTGTTTCTCCTCTTGGCCAACTTTCTCTCTTTGATCACTTTTACAACTTTGTAATTATGGGCTGTAATGGGCTGGGGTGTTTGAATGCAGGGTAATTACTTTCCACTGTTTCTACCCCAATCCTTCAAAGAGAGAGGGGTGGGGAAGTAAAATCTCCAGAGAAGGGAGTCTGTGCCCTTCCCTCATGCTTTTCCAGGCAGGGCCGGTCCAGGGTCTCATTCTGGGGGTAAGAAACTTGAGGCCCTTGCAGCATGGAGGATCCGGGACTCTCAGTTCTGTGAAGACTTGGGGTGACCTCCCCGCCCCTTGGCCAAGTCCTGGACTCTGAGATTAGCTGTAGGAGTCCCTCTCCTTTTCCCCTGTGGCCGCTCCCGCACCCTGGCTTGGGGGGCTCTGAAAATTGCCTGGGGTTGCCTAGGTGGGGTGGACTTTCTGGTCGGAAGTGGGTAGGAGGCTGTGACCTCTCAACGTCATTAGTAACTCCATTCCGGAGTCTCGTGAATTTCCAGTCAATTAGCCTGGCAGCTTGGGCCTGGGCTGGGCCTGGGTGCTGGTAGAGGGCCAGCCCAGCTTCCCTGCGAGAGGAGAGAAGAGGAAAGTTACCCTCCTGACCAAAACAGGGCCCCACTTGGTGTCTCCCGGGCTCGGCTCCCCTGCCTTCGGGCTGCCTGTTCTGAGAGGCCCCTGGCCTTGCTGCCACCTGGGGAGCAGGGAGCAGGGTGCAGGGAGCAGGAGAGTGGCCGCTCCCCGGGCCTGCCTGGCAGGAGACCTGCCCCGACAGGCTCTCTGCGGGAAGGGAAGCAGAGATCAAAGCTCCGAGAGTGTGAGTAAGTCCCAGCACTGGCTCCTCTTCCTGCCACCACTGCTTGCAGGAGGATTAACTCCTTCAGTACCTGCAAGAGGGCCCCCAAGACTCAGCAGGCCCCCAGGAGCATGAAGGCCCGGCCTTTGCTGTAGGGAGGGAGTCTGGAGGTGGCTGTGCAGGGCAGGGAGACCTGACACTAAGGCCAGTAACAGTGTCTGTTTGTCGGTCCTTTGCCCTGTGCCTCCACCCCACCCTTAGCTCTTATCGCCCTTCTCTTACCCCACACCCAGAGCCCCAAGATCCCTGCTTTTTGTTCTTTCTGGCTCTGCTCTCTGCCCCGCCTGGTTGGCTAGATTCCGCTTCCCCAAGCCTGCTCCTGGAGCCTTGGCGAGCATGCCTGTGCACATGTGTACAGCTGTGTCCTGTGGGAAGGGCCTCTCAGGTCCCTCCCTACCGGAGTCTCTAGTGCCACCTCTCAGGGAGGGGATGAAGGGATAAAGCACTGGACTTCATCAAGTCCTTGAACTGGAGTCAGAGAAAGAGCAGGCAAACTAGCGGTGGCAGGGAGAGAGCCCATGAGGCGGGCTGAGCCTGGGGCTCTGCACGGAGACCTCGGGGAGGAGCAGTGTCCCAGGCTCTTGGAACTTTGCCTGCACTGGGGGATCCCCAGCAGACTCCTCTTGTCAGGCAGGGCTGGACTCTATTCTGGAGCAGCTGTCCACCTCTCTGCTCTCCCCACTCCCTCTGCACTGGGGACTGGTCATCCTCAGGCTCTAGGCTGCTGGCCACTCCCTACTCTCTGCTCTCACTCTTTTAGTGAAGGCAGACTGGTGGAACCCTGAGGACAGGGGCTGCCTTATTTGGCCCTAGACTCAGAGCCTTTTCACCACCTGACACCTACTAAACCCTTGTTAAGGGTTTGTCCCATTAGGAAAGGAAGGCCTGAATATTGTCCTGGAAGGCAGTAGGACCTGGGTGAACTCAGAGTAGGGTAGGGAACCCCAGTTCCACTGACCCCTTACATGTGAGTGTGCAGGGGTGCAGCGTGTACAAGGCCCTGGGAAGGGGTGGTTGTGTGAGGAGGTACAGTGGGGTGTGGATGGGCTGTGTCCTGTTCTGACCCCAGCTGACCCTCTGCTGTGTGCCTCTGCAGGCCCGAATGGCGGGTGAGCGAGGAGCCAGCGCCGTCCTCTTTGACATCACTGAGGACCGAGCTGCTGCGGAGCAGGTACCCAGGGACAGTGGGGTGTTGGAGGTGGTGCTGGCCAGAGGAAGATGAAGTGACAGGGGGCGGAGAAGTCAGGACACAGCAGCCCTGTGGGCACTTTCCTTCTGCAGCTGCAGCAGCCGCTGGGGCTGACGTGGCCAGTGGTGTTGATCTGGGGTAATGATGCTGAGAAGCTGATGGAGTTTGTGTACAAGAACCGAAAGGCCCATGTGAGGATTGAGCTGAAGGAGCCCCCGACCTGGGTAAGCACTGCTGGTCTCCAGACCCTGCGCCGGCACCTGCTCTTACCCTCACTTTGTCTCCTGGCATCTCCCACCGAAAGCCCTTAGACTCCTGGAGAGACTTTGGAAACCCCCTAGTCCAATTTCATCCACCAGCTGTGTGTCTCCGGGTGCTTTCTCTTCCTCTCTGGGCCTCATCTGCAGAAAGAGCCAATCGGCCCAGCTGAGTTTTAACATTGTTTTCAGCTCTGTGGTTTCCTGGCGCAGAGTAGCAGAGCCAGAAGGAAACCTTGACCCCTGGGCCCCCTGAACCCTGGCTGGTGTTTCTCTGCTGGTTAGGACCCTCACCCAGCTGCTCACTAGGTAGCTCCCACCTCTCAGAGGGGTCCCTTTCCCCAAGCACGCGGGTCTTCAGATAGTGCCTCTCACAGCTGACATCTGGAGCACCTTCTCCTACAAGTAAGTGCCTGTGGGCAGGGAGGAACCACCTAACCCCACCTGCAGGTTCTTCCCACCCCGTCCCCTCTGCTAGAAGACTCAAGGGGACCTTTTGCAATCTTTATGTCACCCGGGCTCCCATGTTCCTGCCAGGTTGACCCAGCTCCTTCCAGAATATGACCCTTTCCCTCTCTGTTCGCTCCCCCAGCCAGATTATGATGTGTGGATCCTCCTGACGGTGGTGGGCACCATCTTTGTGGTCATCCTGGCTTCGGTGCTGCGCATCCGGTGCCGCCCACGCCACAGCAGGCCGGTGAGCAGGGTGGGCTCCCTGGTGGAGGTGGGCATGTGCATGTGTGTGTGGGGGGTGAGGAGCAGGAAACAAAAGTGAGGAAAGAAGTTGCCTTTATGCCCATGAAATAGTTTACATCTGAATATACTGGCATTTAACTTTGGTGAGTTCCAGCAGCCTCGCTCCATAGGTTTGCTCATTCGTTCATTCATTTGATAAAATACATTGAGCCCCCTCATATGTGCCAGGCACTGTTCCAGGGACTGGGGGTAGCACAGGGAACAAAAAAGACAACAGATCCCTTCCCTCAGGAGCTTTCATTCTAGTGGGACGAGACAGACAATGAAAAAAAGAAATAAGTAAAATATATACTAGTAGTATTTTAGATGGTCATATGTGCTAGGGAAAAAAATAAAATAGAAAGGAGGAGAGACAAGGCAAAGGGGACAGAGTTAAAAAGTAAGGCCAGGGTCCTAGCCAGTTTGGCTCAGTGGATAGAGCATCATCCTGTGGACTGAAGGATCCCAGGTTCAATTCCTGTCAAAGGCACATGCCTGGGTTTCCGGACTCAATCCCCAGGAGGGGGCATGGAGGAGGCAGCCGATCAATGATTCTCTCTCATCATTGATATTTCTATCTCTCTCTCCCTCTCCCTTCCTCTCTGAAATCAATAAAAATATATAAAATAATAAAAAAATAAATAACGAAAGAAAGATGCTTTGCTAGGAAAAATATTTTTTTTAAAAAAAAGGAAGGCCAGGAAGCCTCATTGAGAAGATGCCATTACAGGAAAGACCCTAAATGGGGGAGGAGGTTACCTGTGCAGGTAGCTGGGGACAGAGTGATTGAGTGAAGAAAGCAGTCAGTCAAGGCCTTGAGGCAGAAGCCTGCGGGATGTCTGAGGAGCGGCGAGAAGGCCCTGTGATTGGAAGGGAGAGA
Source organism: Myotis brandtii (assembly GCF_000412655.1). Lineage (NCBI taxonomy): Eukaryota > Metazoa > Chordata > Mammalia > Chiroptera > Vespertilionidae > Myotis > Myotis brandtii. The sequence goes on along the minus strand of NW_005354050.1, from coordinate 147,861 downwards.
GTGAGAGGACTGAGCAGGAGGCGAGGACAGAGTCTTGAGGGCCCAGCTGCATTGGGCTGTGTAGGCCATTGTCAGGATTTTGTTTTCACTGGGTGAAATGAGAGCCATTGAAGGGTTTCTAACAGAAGGAGTGCCAGGATCTGACTTGAGTTTTAATATGATCCCTCTTGCCGCTTTGAGGAGACTAGATTACAGGGAGGCAGGACTGGAAACAGAGAAACCGGCTAAGAGGCTCTGACAGGAATCCAGGTGACGGTAATGGTAGCTTGGGTTAGGGAGGTAGCAGGGAAAGAGGTGACAGTTAGTTAAATGCTCTGAAGGTAGAGCTACAGGTTTACTAGTGGGGTGATCATGGAGTGTGAGAGAGAGGAGTCAAGAATGGCACCAAGATTTTTGGCCTGAGCAATTCAAAGAATGGAATTGCCATTGACTGAGATGGGGAAGACTGGGGGAGGGCAGGTATGTGGTTGCGGGGCTGGGGGCAGGGGCGGTTAATTGGGATTAGGGAATTCAGTTTGTGACACATTGGGGTGTTTGAGGAAGAAGCTGGACCAAGTTTGAGGTGCCAATTGGATATCCAAGTTGAGATGTTAAGCAGGCAGTTAGATAAAAACTCTCTCCATCGGGTCATCAAGGGAAGGGAAGCTTGATGAGTGGGGGAGTGGGGTGAGAGGGCTTGGCCTGCTTGGCAGAGCCATATATGAACTCAAAGGGGACAGACTTTCAAAGGTAGCCAATTGACCACATGATCTATCAGGGTGACCGGGAATTGAGTACAAGCTGGGGCCCAGGGGTGAGGGAAAAGGATCCCTTACCCATTCTGAGCCCTACGCTTCTTCCCAGGATTCCCTTCAGCAGCGAACAGCCTGGGCCATCAGCCAGCTGGCCACCAGGAGGTACCAGGCCAGCTGTAGGAGGGCCCGGGCTGAGTGGCCAGACTCAGAGAGCAGCTGCAGCTCAGCTCCTGTGTGTGCCATCTGCCTGGAGGAGTTCTCTGAGGGCCAGGTAAGGCAGAGACCATGGGTCACCTCTGTGACCAGGCTGGGGAGGGAGACTAGAGCTTGGGGAAGGAGGCTGGTGTGGGTGCTCTGGCTGCATCTGTGTCCTTTGTAGCCTTCAAGGTGCAGAGATAGAGGACATCCCTGAGGTTTGGTTATTTTCCTGGTCTTCCAGGAAAGAGAACTATTGTTTGTTGAGTGTGTACCATGTGCCAGGCCCTGCAGTGGGTGCTTTAGATGCATTATCTCCTTTTAGTCTCATGACCATGAGGGGTGAGGGTAGATTAGTTTTTTATCCTTTTTGTACGGCAGAAAACTGTCTGTTAAGAAACTTGCCCAAGGTCATGCAGTTAAGTGGCAAAATCCAGGTCTACTTTATACCAAAGCCCATACCTTTCCTATTCCACTAGGAGGTCTTTTGCAAGTAGGTGATACCAAAAGGAGAGGCCAGAGGAAGTTAGGGGGATGTTCCGGTTCCTGGCCACTCCTGTAGCTACAGATAACTTTGGTTTGACCCCTTGTTTTCTCCAGGAGCTACGAGTCATTACCTGCCTCCACGAATTCCACCGTGCCTGTGTGGACCCCTGGCTCTATCAGCATCGGACTTGTCCCCTCTGCATGTTCAACATCGTAGGTAGGAGGCGGACCAAGGTCTGCCCTATGTACAGGCAGATGGGTCTAGAGCAGGGGTGGGGAACCTTGTTTCTGCCAAGGGCCATGTGGGTATTTCTAACATCATTCACAGGCCATACAAAATTATCAACTTAAAATTAGTCTGCTATTTGGGTCAAACATTTAATTAACTCACCCCTAATGCCTTGGGAGGGCCAAACCAAATGATTTTGCGGGCCTCATATGGCCCATGGACTGGACGTTCCCCATCCCTGGTCTAGAACCTGGTTTCCCTGTGGGGAAGGGTTTGCCTTGAAGCTGGGAGGAAGCAGCACTACCTCAACAGTTCTCTAAGCTGCGCACTGTCTGAGGGGGAGGGCCCTTCACAGGGCAGACATCTTTATTATTCTAAAAATTATTTGTATTTTTATGACAGCTTTGTTGAGTCTAAATCTGAACTTGTATATTTATTTCAACTTTCCGGCAATAAACAATCCTATTCTAACAAAACCAGGATATTATGGCAATTTTCTAAGAGATGGAAATGAAGTATCTTGAGGCAAAGAAAGCCTTTTTTGAATTCACCCAGAGGTGCAGTGTGTGCTTGCAGCGAAGGAGCCCCCATGACTGAGGGGAGCAGGGGTTGCCATGCGGAGTGGAAACCCCAGGGGACAACCTGACTGGAGGGAGAGAGGGCATCCCAGGGCACACACAGGTTAGGAATGTCCTCGGTCGCCCAGATTCTGACTGGGCTGTAAGGCTGTGCAGGCTCAGATAGGTATGCTATAGCCACACCTTTCTGAACGCACCCTCATAGGTCTGTGCAAACACCTGTGCTCTTGGTTCTCTCTTCCAGAGGGAGATTCATTTTCCCAGTCCCTGGCACCCTCTCGATCTTACCAGGAACCAGGCCGGAGACTCCACCTTATTCGTCAGCATCCTGGTCATGCCCACTACCACCTCCCTGCTTCCTACCTGCTGGGCCCTTCCCGGACTGCGGTGGCTCGGCCCCCACGACCTAGTCCCTTCCAACCCTCCCAGGAGCCAGGCGTGGGCCCCCGGCACCACCGCCTCCCCAGAGCTGCACATCCCCTGGCTCCAGGCGAGCAGCAGCATCGGACAGTGGCCCAGCACCCCTTTGCGCAGAGCTGGGGTCTGAGCCGCCTTCAATGCACTGCACAGCACACTGCCGCTTGCCCAGCACCCCCACGCCGGGCCAGGCCTCATGACAGCAGTGGGTCTGCAGAAAGCTACTGCACAGAACGCAGCGGCTACCTGGCAGATGGGCCAGCCAGTGACTCCAGTTCGGGGCCCTGTCATGGCTCTTCAAGTGACTCAATGGTCAACTGCACAGACATCAGCCTGCAAGGCATCCATGGCAGCAGTTCTACCTTCCGCAGCTCTCTAAGCAGTGACTTTGACCCCTTGGTATACTGCAGCCCTGAAGGGGAGCTCCAGGGGGAGGAGACGCAGCCCAGTGTGACCTCACGGCCCCGTTCTTTGGACTCGGTGGTGCCCAGAGGGGAAGCCCAGGTTTCCAGCCATGTCCACTATCATCGCCATCGGCACCACCACTACAAAAAGCGCTTCCAGTGGCACGGCAGGAAGCCTGGTGCTGAAACTGGGGTCCTTCAGTCCCGGCCTGCTGTTCCTCGGACACAGCCCCAGCCAGAGCCGTCCTCTCCTGATCAGCAAGCTGCCAGAGCCAACGCAGCAGCCCCTACCGGGCAGTTCCCACAACAGCCGGGGGCCCTCACAGAGCCACCCCCAGACCTAAATGATGCTTCCAGCCCCAGCCCCAGTCCCAGCAGTCTCTTCCACTTGCAGAAATCTGGCTTCCCTGTCCGACACCCACAGAGGAAACGGCGGGGGGGTCCCTCAGAACCTACCCCAGCCTCTCGGCCCCAGGACTTGACTGCACACCTAACTTGCCAGATTTCCCCCCATTATGACCCCAGCCTGGCATACCCTTGGTCCCCAGAGGCCCACCCATTGATCTTCGGACCTCCGGGCCTAGAAAGGAGGATGCTACCAGAAACCCCAGGCGCCTGTTACCCAAGTTCACAGCCAGTGTGGTTGTGTCTGACTCCACGCCAGCCACTGGGACCACACCCACCTGGGGAAGGGCCTTCCAGATGGAGTTCTGGCACCCCAGAGGGCAGGCCGTGCCCTTACCCACACTGCCAGGTGCTGCCAGCCCAGCCTGGTGAGTTTTCAGGGGAAGCGGGTGTGGTGGGGAGAGGAGATGAGAGCTGTATATTGCAGAACAAATGAAATCCAACAACAAGGGGTTGATGGGAGCTGAGAAGTGTATAACAGGTGTGACAGTCAAAATACTGAATTACTGCCATTGCCAAGGATGCTGGCTAGAGCGCTCTGGCTCTGCCAGGTGTCATTCCTTGGTTACGGATCATAGGGAGGTCTCAGGGGAAGTCTTGGTGTGGCAGATGTTAGAAAACACCTGGGGCGGAAGACCCTGGGCATCTGGAAAGGTCTGAGCTAGGACTCAGGACTCCTGAGTTGTGAATGGAGCCGGGGGTCAGGAAGTGTGGCTCTGTGTGGATGGGTCCAGGCCCTCCAGGGAGGAGGGAGTGGCCTTGGGTTCCTGGGTTCTGGCTAGAGCAGGATCAAGTAGACAGGGTCAGATTTCCACCTCAGATCCAGGTGAGAATTCTGTTCTGGACTGAAGTTGACCCCCTCAGGAGGGAGACATGGTTCCTGGACATATTTTGAGGAGCAAAATTATGGACCAGGCAGGGGTGTTACCAGAAAGGGGACCTGTCCCTGAGAGGGTCTGCCTAGGGCTGGTGGTACTGTATGGTCAAGTCTGGTAGTACTTGACTTCCTGCAGAAAAATTTCACAACAGGAATCCAGGTGAATTTTAGAGGCTGTTTATTAAAGCTGGGGACAGTGAAACAAAGGAAATGAGCCTAGGCTGGGCTGCTTTGGCTCAATAAGAAGTCAGAGAAAAGGGAGCCTTGGGGACAGGTTCAAGGGGTTTGCCTGGGATGAACTGCCACTGCCCATTGCTCTCCTGGTTGCAAGCCTCATGGGGTCCCTTAGAGTTTAGGAGAAGCATGCCTGTGGGGGAAGAAGGAGCTGGAGGGGAAAGGCAAGGGGGTGCTCCTGGGAAGGAGAGTGCTTGCTGGGACCTTTGTTTGAGGGGTTTAAGACTGGGCATTTAGGGGAGGACTTGGGGGAGGATTTCAATAGGATAATCATCAGCTTTATGCTGATGTACCAAAATGAGATTTATTCTCTTAATCTCATCTGTCCTTGGGTGTGGTTGGCAAATGGCACTAATTGGATTTCTGCTATCCGTCTCCCTGAGCAGGGTGATTTAAGCTATTTACCCTCTTACTGGGGAGAAGTGTAAATCATTTACTCTTTTTCCCCCCCTCCAGAGAGAGGAAGGGAGAGGGATAGAAACATCAATGATGAGAGATAATGATTGATCGGCTGCCTCCTGCACGCCCCCTACTGGAGATCGAGCCCACAACCTGGGCATGTGCCCTGACCAGGAATCGAACCCCGACCTCCAGGTTCATGAGTCGACGCTCAACCACTAAACAACACATGCCGAGCTCTTTTACTCTTTTAAGTGTACTGCTGCCAGGGCCATCTTCCTCAAATCAGCCGTCCAGAAATTCTCAAATGTCCTGTTTTGTCCACAGTAAAGAAAAATCCAACCTGGTTTGGCCTTCAAAGCTCTAGCACCATCTAGCCTCCCTCTTCCTGCCCAACCTTATTTTCCACTCTTCCCTTTCCCTTCCCCTGCTCCATGCTGTAGCCAAACTGGTTTGACATGTGTTGCGGATTTTGCAGCCCAGAATATTCTGCTGCCTTCCTATTCCCATAATTCCAATTCTTACCTATTCCTAAAGGACCAGCTTATTACTCCCCTGGGACATGACCTCTCTCCTTACTCCGTTCATCTCTATGACCCCAGTCCTGTCCCACTGGCATTATTCCCATTTGCACACAAGCCTTCTCTCCTACAGGGTTGCCAGGTTCATACTTATTCATTTTGGTCTTCAATTTGGCACATGTTGGCAGGCCAGCTTCACGAGTGCTTAATAAATATTTACAGGGTGAATGAATGAAGAGTAGGTATTGGTAACACACTGGTTGCTATATGTGTTTCTCTTTCTCTAGATTTGTTTTTCTCCACCCTGTATCCCCACTGGGGCCCCTCTCAGCTTTCAATCCAATCACCCCTTCTGGACACACTCTCTACTCCTCCCTCTCTGTGGTTGCCTCCCAGCCATACTCTCCTGCAGGTGGTATAAGCAAGGGGCTGTGTGACCCTCGGTGACCTCTTTCCTCCACTCTCTCTAAATGCAGGCTCGGAGGAGGAGCTTGAGGAGCTGTGTGAACAGGCCGTGTGAGATGTTCAGGGGTAATTACCTCCAACCAAGAGTGTGCTCTGGATGACTCAGGGCCTACCCGGCACAGACGCCTGCTCCCGAGAGAAGAAAGGATCTCAGAAAACACCCCTCTTTTCGCCGTCCTTTCTGGAACCGCTGGAAGAGGAGCGGTGATGGAGGGTGGCAGGAGGTCTTGTTTCCTGCTCCCAGCTCCAGAGCTTGTCTGCAGCACACAGGTGCGGTGCAGCACGTCTGTGTTCGGCAGGGAACCAGCTGCTGCCTGTGTGGGCTGGTTTCCCAGAAGCCTGTGTTTTGAGAGCAGGAAGCTAGGTATGGGTAGATAGGTGTTATAAAGGTGCTGCTCCTTCCCCCAGCCCCAGCAGGTCTCCCTCATCCCAGGCCTCATGTTCATACCAGCCAATGTGTCCAGCCGATTTCATGACCCCTCCTCACCTCCTTTCCTGGGTGAGTCCTGCACACCAGTTTAGCTCCCCCTTGGTAAGGCTGCTGCATCAGCGCCAACCCTGGCTCTTATCATTTTCCTTCTTTGCAAAAGGATCAAGAGCTGTGGTGACCTCTGAACCCTAAAAGCAGGGCAGAGTGGGAGGACTCTGCAGGACCCGCCCCAGTACATGAGGAAATATGTTTTTCCCTTCTTGTCCTTAATTTTCAGATACATGATATTAAGTCAGAGGGGAGGCTCTGGGAAGCCAGAGTGTGGTGTTCTCTCCCTGAGGTGGAGCTTCTGACCTTCAAGCTTCCTTATCACTCCAGCAGCCCCAATTTCTCCAGGAGCTAGGGCTGGGGGTAGTGGAGGGAATAACTTCCTTGGAGATCTCCCACATCAAAGTCCCAAAGTGGGCGGAAAGAAGAGGGTTTCTGTTGGACTTCATAGAGGGAAGATGGAATAAACGTAGAAAAGGCAGAAAGACAGCTGAACAAGGACAAGGAAGTCTTGTCTGGGAGTCTTCTCTCCGAGTAGGGATAGGGAACAGGGGAGAACAGAGGACCAGCAGAGTGGGACCCTTGGGTTTAGATGTTCCCAGAGGCTCACTTCCCAGTGTAAGCCATACAGGCCAGGGACACACAGGAAGGCGTGAGTGTGAGAGTAGATTTGGAGCAGGAAGTCTGGTCTGAGTAGCTGGTACCGATTGGGCAAGGGCCGAGGGGCCTCCTTAGGGTGACATTCACCCCAGGGCAGCCTGACCATTGCTGGCCCCTCAGGCGTGATCCCATTTGGAATGTGAATGTGGGAGCACAGCGGGCACAGGACCCCCCCGGGAATGTTCTTCCCGCAGAGTCAGTGGGGACTGGTACCGAGGTACCCACATGGTTATTTATATCTGAACCAGACAGAAAGACGCTTGAATCAGGCACTATGTTGAGAAATGTATTTATTTGCTAATATATTTATCCATAAATGCAGTCTGGTCTCCTGGTTTTTGTCCTGTTATGACTGTCACCCAGGGTAACACCCATGTCTTCCACATCGACAGAAATAAATTGTGATTTCAGAGGCGAGGCTCTGATGCATGAAAGGACAGGGTGGAATGGGGGGCCTGGCAACGAGAACTGGGCTATAAGCCCCTAAACGCTCGGTTCAGTGAGATCAGGGAAGGAGAAAGGATGACTGGATTCTCACGTTGGTTTGGTCTGTATTATTGGGGTGCTATTTGCTTCACACAATTTATGACTCGTCAGCCACTTTCTTTGTGACCTTGGGCTAATCCTCTGTGCCTCACTTTTCTACCCATAAAATGGGCCACTCACAGTTGTTGCAGAGCTCCCCTGAGATAACAGAGGGAACGCATGTTCCAAAGTGGGAAGTAACCAGTGATCGAGGACATGCTAACCGGACCCGGAGCCCAGAAAGTGGGAAGTAACCAGTGATCGAGGACATGCTAACCAGACCCGGAGCCCAGCTGCACACAGCCTGGGACCCCCATCTGCACACAGCCTGGGACCCCACCTGCACACAGCCTGGGACCCCCACCTGCACACAGCCTGGGACCCCACAAGCACACAGCCTGGGACCCCCACCTGCACACAGCCTGGGACCCCCACCTGCACACAGCCTGGGACCCCACCTGCACACAGCCTGGGACCCCCACCTGCACACAGCCTGGGACCCCCACCTGCACACAGCCTGGGACCCCCACCTGCACACAGCCTGGGACCCCCACCTGCACACAGCCTGGGACCCCCACCTGCACACAGCCTGGGACCCCCACCTGCACACAGCCTGGGACCCCCACCTGCACACAGCCTGGGACCCCCACCTGCACACAGCCTGGGACCCCCACCTGCACACAGCCTGGGACCCCCACCTGCACACAGCCTGGGACCCCACCTGCACACAGCCTGGGACCCCCACCTGCACACAGCCTGGGACCCCCACCTGCACACAGCCTGGGACCCCCACCTGCACACAGCCTGGGACCCCCACCTGCACACAGCCTGGGACCCCCACCTGCACACAGCCTGGGACCCCCACCTGCACACAGCCTGGGACCCCCACCTGCACACAGCCTGGGACCCCCACCTGCACACAGCCTGGGACCCCCACCTGCACACAGCCTGGGACCCCCACCTGCACACAGCCTGGGACCCCACCTGCACACAGCCTGGGACCCCCACCTGCACACAGCCTGGGACCCCCACCTGCACACAGCCTGGGACCCCCACCTGCACACAGCCTGGGACCCCCACCTGCACACAGCCTGGGACCCCCACCTGCACACAGCCTGGGACCCCCACCTGCACACAGCCTGGGACCCCCACCTGCACACAGCCTGGGACCCCCACCTGCACACAGCCTGGGACCCCCACCTGCACACAGCCTGGGACCCCACCCGACAGCCTGGGACCCCACAAGCACACAGCCTGGGACCCTACCTGCACACAACCTAGGACCCCCACCTGCACACAGCCTGGGACCCCACCCGCACAGGGCCTGGGACCCCCACAAGCACACAGCCTGGGACCCCACCCTCACACAGCCTGGGACCCCACTCGCACACAGCCTGGGTCCCCATGTGGGACCCCACCCGCAGAGCTGGGACCCCACAAGCACACAGCCTGGGACCCCACCCGCAGAGCTGGGACCCCACAAGCACACAGCCTGGGACCCCACCCGCAGAGCTGGGACCCCACAAGCACACAGCCTGGGACCCCACCCGCAGAGCTGGGACCCCACAAGCACACAGCCTGGGACCCCACCCGCAGAGCTGGGACCCCACAAGCACACAGCCTGGGACACAAGCACACAGCCTGGGACCCCACAAGCACACAGCCTGGGTCCCCACAAGCAGGCCTGCCTTGAAGCTGTTTCCATTAGGAGGCCTGGTTGGGCGGACAGAACAGCAGGGCCTGAAACTATCTGTACCCCAAGCTCCAATCAGATAAACACCAATGACTGCTCTGCCTACAGACGGACTATGTGGGTCAAGAGAGCTGGTGCCACGTGGGCATGAAGTCCACAGGGCTCTCCGCCTGCACACGCACATCCCCCGCTTCTCCGGGAAAGGCCTGGTAGGGGTGGTGGCCGCCTGGTGCCCAATCGTGAACCACAGACAGAGCAAGGCATTCAGCTTCCTCCAGGGTAAAATGAAAATAATAATAATAATTAAAGGCCACTAATTTCATACAGATGTTCTGAAGTAAAAGAACTGTCTACATGCTAAAAGCTACATAAAGCATAAATTATCAGCTGGAACGAGGAGACGAACGTAAAGTTTCAGAAAATAAATAGGCGTGTGTTCCGCCCAGCCGGCCGCTCGCAGGCCAGCATTCCTGTGGACGGCGGATGGACAGCGGACGGTGCTCGCCGTCAGGAGGGAGAGGCCGTCCCTGGATTCCGTTTAGTTCTCTGCAGAGATCGTCGAGAGGGAGGCCGTGGACTCTGGCCCCGCGCTTTTAAAAAACCGGAGGACAAAAAAGAAAACCGGCTCTCGCCTGGGACTCCACGAGCACACAGCCTGGGACCCCCACGAGCACACAGCCTGGGACCCCACCCCAACACAGCCTGGGACCCCACAAGCACACAGCCTGGGACTCCACGAGCACACAGCCTGGGACCCCCACAAGCACACAGCCTGGGACCCC
>NW_005354050.1:133330-137580 GCF_000412655.1 Myotis brandtii | reverse complement strand
GTGACTCCCGGCCGGCCCCGCCTCCAGGCGGGAGAAACCATTTCCTTAGGCGGGGGTAGAGGCGGGGCCTGCCACCTCCTACACCGGAAGCGGACGTCTGAGAAACCGGAAGTGCTTGGCATTCTGGGTAATTCACTGTTTATATTCAGCGGAGGAGGCTGCTGTGGCAGAATTTCGCTGTTCTGCTCCTGTCGATAGGATGGCTCTGGAGACGGTGCCCAAGGACCTGCGGCATCTGCGGGCTTGTTTGTTGTGTTCGCTGGTCAAGGTATGTGTCGGGCCCTGGTGGTTCGGTTTGTGGAGACCAAGCGGGGGGAAAGAGGGTGAAACGGGGTGTGGGAAGCAGCTGGAGGCCATTGTTTACATCGGGAGGAAGAGATCTGGCAGCTGCAGGCAGGCACGGGCGGTCTTACCTGCCTTTGAATCCTCAACTCTTAGCGCAGGCCTGACCCTTAACAGACCTTCAGTGAACTTCTGTGGGGTCCGAATGACCCTGGGAGTCAGAAGTGGGGTCAGTAGCAGAGGGAGTAGCTGGAGAGGGCGCCTGATCTTGAGGAGACGAGGGAAAGGAATAGAAAAGCACAGGTGGGAGCAAGGGCAGAAGGAATGTGAGGATGGAATCTAGGGACTGGGAGTGATGAGTGGGGGACCTGATGGGACAGCCAGTGTAGGCGGGTCTTATACTTGACCAGGTAGAGTGTGGAGAAAGCTGCTTTTTCTTCTGGTCTCGTTCACACTCACTTATCTTCTTAAAATTCTCCCCTCGTAGACTATAGACCAGTTTGAATATGATGGTTGTGACAATTGTGATGCATACCTTCAGATGAAGGGTAACCGAGAGATGGTATATGACTGCACCAGCTCTTCCTTTGATGGGTAAGTCCCTTTAGATTTCTTCATTCACTTCTGCATTACCCCTGCACCACACTACCAAGTGAATGTGGGTCAGACTTTTTTTTTTTTAATCCTCACTGGAGGATATGTTTTTGTTGATATTTTTAGAGAGGCAGGGAGAGAGAGAAACATTGAACAGTTGCCTCCTTTATGCGCCCAACGGGGGATCGAACCTGCAATCTAGGTATGTGCCTTGACCAGGAATTGAACCCAAAACCTTTTGGTACGGGAGGATGCTCCAACCTAGCCGCCGGGCGAGGGCTGGGGCAGACTTTTGATATAATTCTGATTCATATCTAAGTTATTTGAGACACACTGTCCAGTACAGTAGCCACTAGCCATGTGTGGCTTTGAGCACATGAAATATGGCTAGTGCAAATTGAGATATGCTTTAAGTGTAAAATATACACTGATTTCAAAGATTTAGTACAAGGAAAAATAATGTAAAATATCTTATTTTTTATATTAATTAAATGCCAAAGTGATAACACTTTGAATATATTGGGTTAATTGAAATATATTATTGGAATTAGTTTTGCCATTTTGTCTTTTCTGTTTTAAGCATGGCTACTAGAAAATTTAAAGTAACTTGTGCAACTTCCATTATATTTTCACTGGCCATTTCTCCATTAGACTGTGAGCTCATTGATGGTAGTGTAGGGATTGTGTTTATCTTGTACACCAGGACCTGGCACAAGGCCTGGAAGATTATGGATGCTTAATAAATGTTCGTTGAATGCATGAAGATCCTTTTTGGAAATGAAGAAGAGGGAAGGTACAGTGATGGTAAAATATTTCCCGAAAGCTGATACTTTTATTTTTTTATTTTATTTTTATTTTTTTATATATTTTTACAGAGAGGAAGGGAGAGAGATAGAGAGTTAGAAACATCGATGAGAGAGAAACATCGATCAGCTGCCTCCTGCACATCTCCTACTGGGGATGTGCCCGCAACCCAGGTACATGCCCTTGACCGGAATCGAACCTGGGATCTTTCAGTCCACAGGCTGACGCTCTATCCACTGAGCCAAACCGGTTTTGGCCTGATACTTTTAAATATAAGTTTTTCTTGTCAAAATTGTCCAGTGGGGAGAACAGGAAATGAAATAAACCTGTGGCCAGGTCTCAATTTTCCTTCCCCAAGGTAGGAGCCAGAGGGCAGTATTCTTTGGGGTTTAAGAAGGTACTATGTTGCCCTAACCGGTTTGGCTCAGTGGACAGAGCGTCAGCCTGTGGACTGAAGGGTCCCAGGTTCGATTCCAGTCAAGGGCATGTACCTTGGTTTCGGGCACATCCCCAGTAGGAGATGTGCAGGAGGCAGCTGATCGATGTTTCTCTCTCATTGATGTTTCTACCTCTCTATCCCTCTCCCTTCCTCTCTGTAAAAAAATCAATAAAAAATATATTAAAAAAAAAGAAGGTACTATGGTTTCTTTTGCCCGTAGGCCAGTGGTTCTTCCTAATGCCGCGACCCTTTAATACAGTTCCTCATGTTGTGGTGACCCCCAATGTCATTGTTACAAATTGAACATAATTAAAGCATAGTGATTAACACAAAAACATGTAATTATATATGTGTTTTCCGATGGCCTTAGGCGACCCCTGTGAAAGGGTCGTTCGGACCCCCAACGGGGTCGCGACCCACAGGTTGAGAACCTCTGCCTTAGGCCAATTAAGGGTTTACACACAAACTGAGTGTGAAAGTTCACACAACAGCAATCACAGGCAATTGAATAGAAAAACTTGTTGATTGGATGAAGGAAAAGCAGTTCTCCAATGATAGCATTTCGGGGGCAGTGATATATGGAAAATTCCTTTAAGGCTAGTTGGGGGTGGTTCTATAAATTTAAGAAAATAAGTGTTTATTTATAAATTAAACAATACATTAGACATGAACTGTATGAGAAAGGTTGAAACAGAATCAATCATTTGGGGTCTGGAAAGGATTACAGTGGAACCTCATTTCTGGAACTTAATTCATTCCAGAGGGCTGTTTGAGAAGCAATTTGTTTAAAAACTGAATCATTTTTTCCCTTTAGAAATAATGTAAATTGAGTTAATCCATGCTAATTGCTTTTTCTTTATCCAATCAACAACAGTTTTTCTACCTGTTCAATTGCCTGTGATTGCTGTTTTGTGAGCACTTTCACACCCTTAGCAATATTAGCACTCTTGATGGCCTCTTTATGTTTTAAAATTGTGCTAATCCCCAATTTCACAAGTAACAAAAGCATTCTCTCCTTTGCTTGTAGCCTTTGAGACACATTTTGTCCTGCTGAGGTATCAGCATGAGAGGGTTGTCAGGTAGAAACTGAAGTTTTGGTCAACAACTGAGAGCTTTTTTCTATGAACAACTTGGTTGAGAACCAAACTGTTTGAGATGGGAGATGTTCGAGGAACGAGGCTTCAAATTTACATTATTTCTAATGGGGGAAAAATGATTCAGTTTTCGAACAAATTGCTTCTCGAACACCCTTCTGGAACGAATTAAGTTTAAGAAATGAGGTTCCACTGTACTTGCTAAAGTTCCTTCAAGGTGGACCAACTTCATCCCTTTTTTATTCCTTTTAAGGTAGTTTCTTCATTAATTTCTTAGCACTGTTTTAAAAAAATAACCCGCTGGCATGGCTCAGTGATTGAGCATCAACCTATGAACTAGGAGGTCAGGGTTAAAATCCTGGTCAGGGCACATGCCTGGGTTGTGGGCTCGATCCCCAGTAGGGGGAGTGCAGGAGGCAGCAGATCAATGATTCTCATTAATGTTTCTATCTCTCTCTCTCCCTCTCCCTCTCCGAAATCAATAAAAACATATTAAAAAATAAAATTAAAGAAATGGACAGCCTGGCTGGTGGGGTTCAGTGCTTGAGTTTCAACCTATGAACCAGGAGGCCACGGTTCCATTCTTGGTCAGGGCACATGCCTGGGTTGCGGGCTTGATCTCCCAGTAGAGGGCTTGCAGGAGGCAGCTGATCAAAGATTCTCATCATTGATGTTTCTGTCTTTCCCTTCCTCTCTCTGAAATCAATAAAAACATTTTAAATAAATAAAATAACCAACAGGCCAAAATGGAGTCACTTTTGCTAAGCCATGGCACCAAACCAAAACTTACTAAGCAACCTAAGCAAAGTTTCAATCAATCCTGGATTCTGGGCTTCCTCTCCTTGAACTGTTGTGCTGGCTGGGAACAGAGTAAAGGGGGAAAGTTCCTCCCGTCTTTCTCTTCAGTAGGTGAGGCTCTGGCTGACTTTCTTTTCCCTTCCTAGAATCATTGCAATGATGAGTCCAGAGGACAGCTGGGTCTCCAAGTGGCAGCGAGTCAGTAAGTATCTCCCTTTGTCCTTATCCTGAACTAGTGT
>NW_005354050.1:110829-133280 GCF_000412655.1 Myotis brandtii | reverse complement strand
CTTAAATTAGTGGGTAAGTGGCCTCAAGAGTGAGAAAGACCGGGTTGTAGGACAGACAAGGAAAGTATCCTGTGTCCTGTCATTTAATATTTTGTTTGTTATTAATACTCACCAGAGACTGTTTTTTCCATTGATTTTAGAGAGAATGGAAGGAAGAGGAGGAAGGCAGGGAGAGGGAGGGAGAGAGTGAAAGAAAGGAAGGAAGGAAGAAGAGGGGAAGGGAGGGAGGGAGGGAGGGAGGGAGGAAGGAAGGAAGGAAGGAAGGAAGGAAGGAAGGAAGGAAGGAGAAGGGAGGGGAAGGAAGGAAGGAGAAGGGAGGGGAAGGAAGGGGAAGGAAAAGGAAAGAAGGAAGGAATGAATGAACTTCGGTTGGTTGCCTCCCGCATGTGCCTTCACCAGGAATGTAACTCATTACCCTCCAGTGTGTGGGCCAATGCTCTAACCATTGAGCAACCTGCCAGGGTCTGTCATTTAATATTTATAGCCAGAAGAAGTGATTGCTTTTCTCGGAGTTGTAGCATTATTTTTCTTTTTAGCTTAAGCCTCTATTTGGTCTTTAATCTTAACTCACTCTTCACTGCAGCCTCTTTTCTTCTCTTTCAGGTAACTTTAAGCCTGGTGTGTATGCAGTGTCAGTCACTGGTCGCCTGCCCCAAGGTAATAACCATCATAATATAAGCCAATGTTTATTTACTACACCAAGGTCTGTGGAAGTTCTTTATGTGACTTATCTCCAGTCCTCATAACTCTGAGGGAATCCAGGCAGAGAAGTTAACCCGTTGTACGCCATACGCATCTGTAGATGCAAGCGGCAGACCTTCCCCACACGCCACACACGTCTATAAAAAAAATGTTTCCCTAAGTGGCAGCTCTGGCCAACTTTAAAATCATTTTTCATGAGAATTTTCAGCTGAAAATATTCAAGAACATCCGAAATTGTGAGTAACATATTTATTTTTATAATATTCATTGCAAATTGATTTTTTAAAATTAAATTCAAAATATCGTGGCGTGTGGGATGGTTTTCATTTTGGATGCATGGTAGTCAACTGATTAAATAACTTGCCTAAAGTTACCCATATAGTAAGTGGGGAGCCAGAATTTTAACCCAGGCATTCTGACTCCAGAATCCTTGCTTTTGACACCTACAGTGTATCTCTTTTTCTTCTCATTCTTACCAAGTCATTACCACACACTTGCCTGGATCTTCAGTGGTAACAAGCCAAGGACTTTCAATGAGCAGTCTAGGGATTCCTCCCTGCCCCCAAAGTGGTAGCTAAAGGACCTTTCCTATCTTCTTTACTCACAGTACCATTTTCTTTTTCTATCACAGGAATCGTGAGGGAGCTGAAAAGTCGAGGAGTGGCCTACAAATCCAGAGACACAGCTATAAAGACCTAGCAAGATGTATGGCTGCCAGTGTCTTTGCCACCGCCTCCTGCCTCTGCTTATTTATTGTTGTGAAACTACATGGACAGAGCTTCAAATACTCCTCACTCTCCAATTCTGAGGCTCAACAGACTGATGAGAGAGCAGCACAGCGTGCTAGGCCATTTTATCTTCTTTGGACTACTAGTTGGGGTAGCAGTGGTGTGGGTTGATGGATTAATAGAGTGAATTGAATGTGGAGTAGGATGTTTTTTTCCTACCCACACCTCTGGCTGCCTCCTTGCCCATGGTCAGGACTCTGTATCAAATGCCAATAAACGTGAACCCATAGCCCATGATAGATGTGTCTTGCCTCCTTCTTAGCTGGACGCAGTAAGAACTCACTTCCCAGAGCAACAGAGGCCCCTGCTGTCTGAGCCTCCAGGGTTGCAGCCTTGTAGTGTGCGTCCTTGGGTTTCATTGGAAGGTCCGCTGTTTGGAGTCTAGACAATCCCATCATCCTGGTAGGCCTGTTGTCTGGGGGTTGCCACCTGCCCCTTAAAGAAATCCTGAGAGTTGGTATTCTTTACCACTTGACCATGTGTAATACTTTTTATCTTTCCTACCTTGTCTGTTTTCTTTTTGCTGCTCTTCCTATACCTTAGGTCAGCCAGTGGCACCCACAACCTCCTCTGCCCCCAGTTACCCACATTCTACCACATTCCCCTAACGGAGACCCCCAGGTGGCTGCTGGGTCTGGCCTGGCCAGTTTGTGCCTCCATAGGAAGGGAGATGCTCCCTTTCTCCTCTGGCCTAGAAGGGGGTCTTAAATGATGCCATGTTATCAATGAGTTACTTGTTTTGGAATTAGACTTAACATAAATCCTAAATTTCTTAAATTTCCACAAAACATCCTGTTAGTGTCCCCATTTTGATTTCCCTAGATTCCATGTTCTCCATCTGTAAATGAGAATGATTCCTCTGACAATTTACCTCAGGATTGTGATTATAAAAATGAAGCAATGTGGAAATTCTACAACTTGTTTTATAAAAGTTACCAGGGGCCCAGTGCACGAATTTGTGCACCTTCAAAAAGGAACTGTGGGCCGCAAGGCTGCAGTGGGCAGAGCGGTGGGTCTCAGCCCATCCTCTGCACCCCTGCCCGGCCCTTCCTGTTGCAGCCCTCGGTCCCCTGTCTGCCAGCAGCCCCGCTTCCACCGCCATTACCACTCCCACACGTTGAAGGTGCTGGCCTCACACCTGCTGAAGGTGTGGAGCAATTGGGGCCGGTGCCAGCAGTGGGTACTACCTAGGCCGTGAGCAGGGCCATCGCTGGCAGCGGGTATGAGGGCCAGGTGGGAACGTGGCATGCAGGAGCAAAAAATTTTCAGTAACCATCAGAGGCTCGCCTCGATGACAACAACCAGCGCCCCACCTTGGTCTGGCTCACTTCTACCATCCCGCTGTGGCCGACACCCACCATGTTCCACACTCCGCCGCCTGCCCCCGACGCCCGCCATGTTCCACGCGCATCTCCTGGTGGTCAACGTATGTCATAGCAACCGGTTCGATTGTTTTGCCATTCGGTCTACCAGTATTTGCATATTAGCCTTTTATTATATAGGATATTAATTGGCTCTCCTTTTATTAGCCATTCTTCAATATAAACAAAATGTGCAGTCAGTCAAAATAGTGGGGGAGCCCTGGCTGGTTTGGCCCAGTGCAGGGGTGGGCAAACTTTTTGACTCGAGGGCCACAATGGGTTCTTAAACTGGACGGGAGGGCCGGAACAAAAGCATGGATGGAGTGTTTGTGTGAACTAATATAAAAGAAATCTCTGGATTCTAATTTAAGGCATTTAATGGAAAAGTTTGAAATGATGGTTAAAGTTACAGAGCCTCTCAGAGCTTAAGAGCTCGTATCGCCCTAGCTGTTTTGGCTCAGTGGATAGAGCGTTGGCCTGTGGACTGAAGGGTACTAGGTTCGATTCTGGTCAAGGGCACGTGCCTGGGTTGCTGGCTTGATCCTCAGTGGGAGGCGTGCAGGAGGCAGCCAATCAATGATTCTCTCTCATCATTGATGTTTCTCTGTCTCTCTCTCTGCCTTCCTCTCTGAATCAATAAAAATATATTTTAAAAAAATAAGGGAAATGCCCAGAACCACCACTGCAGGGTGCGCTCTGACTCACTCGCAGAGGTGCCTGCATCGGGCTTTGTGTCTCTTAGCCACCTGGTGTTGCTAGTGAGTCGGTGTCTCAGTAACCTGTGGCCTAGAGTGTGGGAAGGAGGGAGAGCTGCTGACTCAAGGGGCCCCCACTCCCCACCCCCCTTTCCTTGTCCTCATCGGCCCATGGAAAGGAAGCTGGAATTGGCCCAGCTGCTCATCTCACCCCTCACAGGTCCTCAAAGCAGAATCATTTTCTCTGATACCTTCAAATTCTGAGGAAATGGTCTGTAAACCCTAATTCCAACTGAATTTTTCAAGGATTTTCCCAAGCCCAGCAAATTAAAAGAGCTCCAGGAGTGGTGGTTTCTGTTGTCCTATCAATGTGAAAGCTTGGGGAAGCAGCCCCATCAGCCTAGAGCTTACACCCCAGAGGGGAGAAGTGGGTTTCAGCAAGAGTACCTAGGCCGTGCAGCCAACACCCAACTTTCACTGGCTTTCTCGAAAAGTCCCTTGGAAATCCCCGATGGCTGTCCTGCGTGTCTGACCCGGACGTGGCTG
This sequence comes from Myotis brandtii, assembly GCF_000412655.1. NCBI lineage: Eukaryota > Metazoa > Chordata > Mammalia > Chiroptera > Vespertilionidae > Myotis > Myotis brandtii. The sequence goes on along the minus strand of NW_005354050.1, from coordinate 129,188 downwards.
CTGGGTGAGAATGGAAACAGTTGTGGGGAGGGGAGGCAAGAGGAGCTGCACACAAATAACCACACTCGGGCTGCCTCAGCCCCACACAGCGCTGGGGCCTTAACTGTCAGCCTCGCAGGAAGCGAAAGACACAAGTGCTGGTGGTTGTGGGGGAGGGGTGGCCAGTTGCAGTGACCGGATTTCACAGACTCAGTGTGCCATGCGGGCTCTGCCTGGGAGCTGCTTCTCAATTTGCTCTCGCGCTCTCTCTGGTGCTTAAACCTGCTTGTGGTGCCACTCAGCAGCCCAAATAGGTCATAAGGTTCTGGAGTCGCATGCCTTGCTGGGAGCCCAAAGAAGCTGAAATGGACTGTTGGTTCTTCAAGGCTCCCTGGGAGAGAGCAACGCTGTGCGGAAGAGGTTTCGGGGACATTCTACGAGCCCTGCTCACTGTGCCTGTCAAAGTTTCCACTTCACTCTGACAGTTGGGGTCCCACGTCTGCCCAGGGCTTTGGTCTCTCACTCTAGTTTGACTTCTCTCCAGAAAGGCAAGACTCCGCCCTAGTTTAACAAGAACAGACTCAAATCAGGCAGATTAGAAACTGAGTAGTGACCAGGCTGCCTTCCCCTTGCCCGCACATTCCTCATTCTCCACTCTCCACCCACCACAGGCTGTGGGGTTAGGGTGTCCCAAAAACAGGGGTTAGGGGGCCGTGCATTGCTGAATGCAGCCTCCAGTCCAAGGCAGGAATGGGTAGCTGATAGAACAAGGTGGAAACATTCTGGTCTTGGAGGGGAGCAGTTTCCCCAAGAGCAAAGGGGATGGGCTGACAAAGGCCTAACCTCACTGGGCTCTTCAGGGTTGGGGATTGAGGCCTCACCGCCCCAGGCATGGCCACTACCTTCCAACTCCCAGCCTGACTATAACCTGCTATTTAATCCTCAAGTCCCCTCCTGACACCTGAGCTGTAGAAAAGAGACAGGTAATGTTTAAGAACAGACTAACAACATCTTGCTTTGTCTGGGAGCCTGGTTCAAGTTCAGTATCCGGGAAGCCTTTCATTTAAATAGCATTTTACAGTTGACAAAAGGGCTTTTATGTCCATTATCTTATTTGATCCTCACAAAACCCGTGTGTCATAGTTAACACCCTATGTAGTGATGAAGAGACTGAGGCTCAAAGAGTTAAAGTGACTTCATTATGACCAAGTAGTAGAGCCTTAGCTCAGAAAGGACATTGCCCACACCCAGGTTAGGGCTGCTGTTTCCGACATAGTTATCCCTAAATGCAGCAGATTGCTCCCTTCATGAGCATTCCACAGAACCAGCGTGAGGCATTAGCTTGTTGAGTGAAAGTTACATGTCCCTGCACGTTGAGCACCCCAAACACCCTTGGCCCAACACCTACATCTCACGTCCCCAAGTCTAAAATTAGCCAAAGATAGGGAGGCAGTGTGGGGAAATGGCCCAAGAAGGGAAACCTTAGGATTTTGAGTGTTGGGAAACTTGTGTTGAGTATTGGGACACTGGTCAGTCCTCCAATTCCCTCCTGGCCGAGTCGTGCTTTCCACTCCAGCAGCCCCTAGGTATCTGCTGATCTGCGCCCCATACCCCCTAACCTCTCCTGCTCTCGTCTACTTGCCACTTCCCTCCATCTCCAGCCCAGTGATGGCACCTTCATGCTCCACCGGAACAGTGAGACTCCTGTGATGAAAATACACGTATCCAACGAGGGGCATTGTCCCTGCCTCCCAGCCCTGCTGCCTTCACCACCCACCAGCCCTGACTTTTCTAAGTCACTTTACTTCTTCAAACCGAAGTTTCCTCTCGATACAATGCAGTTGAAAAAACTCTAGTGTTGGGGAACAGATAGAGGTTCCCTGTGAAAGGTGGGGGTGGAAAATGGCATGAGGGGCTCCTAAGGTGCTGGCTATGGAGTCTTTCCTGATCTGGATGCTGGTTACATAGGTTGGTTCACTTTCTAAAAATGTATTGAGTTATACACACATGATTTGTGTTGTACAAACTTTTCTGTTTGTACCTTGTACCTTAAAAGTTCCCTTAAGGATGCAGATGGCCATGCCTGTCTTAGGATAGCTGTGAGGATCAAATATGTTAATTTAGGTAAAAGCAATTTGAGAGCTGCAGATGACTAACTGTATCTAGGAGACTGTCATGATGCCAAATTGTCCACCTCTAGGTAAGTTCTAGGTCAGTGTGGCCAGACTGTCATCTCTCTGGCATCATTGGTCAATAGATGTCCCAATACACCTATCATACATAAACATAGCAAAACTGAAACATTTTCCTTCAAGTGCAAGGCTTTTTTTTTAAATCTCTTTTTATTCTCTCATTTTTTATGACTTTGTGTTTTTTAAAAAATATATATACTTCCTTGCTGTTTGGATATGAGGTTCTCTGGGTGTGATTTAACCTCTACTTGGCTCAAAGTCGTTGTTACAAACCTCCATTTTTGTATCATGTGGTGAAATGGTTCTGGGACTGACTATTTTCTACCTCTTGGATTTATGTCAGCCTGTCAGCTGTCATTTTGCCGCTCATGTGTGGCTGACCCCCTTCCAGTCTCCTCTGACCTAAAAGCACAGACAGCCACACTTGGTAAACATTGCCGTAGGGAGAGCCTGTAAGGCTTAGACAGAAGAAGAAAGCACACGGCTGCCTGCCTGGGCCTTCGGCTCGGAGGCCTGCGCCACTGAGGGTGAGGTCCAGAGTGTTGGGGCTGCAGAAAAGTGAAGGCAGATCATACAGAGCAGGTGAGGCCTGGCAGAGCCGTGACTTAGGCCAGCCCTGCACTTCATGGGTGAGAAGACTGAGTCCCCGAGACAGTGGTCAGCCTGACCTCCAGAGGGGGTCATGCTGCTTTGTCCTACTCTGCCTGCCTCAGCGTCTTTTGCCTACAGATGCTGGGGTTTCTCTTTGTTAAGATCCCAGGAGGCAGGAACTGAGTGCAGAGAAAGGTCTGCCCCATGCTGCTGGCACCAAGGTGCCAGATCCTCTGAGAAATATGATAGAAAACACCTCCCCTCTAGACCTCTGACTCCTATGCTCAATGCTCCCCTAGAGTGGAGGACAGGCATTATGGGGTCATGGACGAAGAGTTTTAATCCCAAGCTTTTTTGGGGGAGAGGGGGGCAAGGGGGTGTCCATCCCAAAGCACAGGGAGGCCTGGGGCTGAAAGAAGTCAGGGAACTAGCAGGCCCATTTCAAGAACTCATATGTGCTGCTTCCTGCCCCTGCACCCTCCTTCCCCTGAGCTGAGCTCTCTGCTACAAAGAGAACTGGGGGGAAGGAAAAGAACAGCTTCAGACACCAGCGGGGGGGTGGGGGGACCCCAGCTTCTCTCCAAAATGGACTCCTCATTCCTTCCTCCCCAAACCCAGCAACTGCCACCCTTTCAATGCCGACCCCCATCCCGGAAAATACCTGGAAGGAAATGAGTGCTCTGAGGCCACTAGCCAGAAGAGGGGGTTTAACTGTCACCTGCTCCCTGGGGGCTTGGGTAGGCAGGGCAGAGGGGGAAATGCAAATCCATGCTTGGGAGAGAGCAGAACTCCACCGAGAGGAAGAGGGTGGCAGCCATTGCCCAGCCTTCCTCCCGGGCTGTGATCCCAGGGGAGGCCTGAGGCAAGGGAGTGAACACAGGCTGGGGAGACCCCAGCAGCTGCCCCCACCCTGTGCAGGCACCTGCGGCACTGGCACTTTCTCTGGGCAGCTGAATAGACTCACTTCCTCAGCCCTGCACCCCAGGGGAGCAGGGGAGAGGGGTGGGGTCTGGAGCTCAGTAGAGCCAAGTGGGAAGAGGAGATGGAAGTTTAGGTGGCCAGGGTTTGGCCCCGGTGGATGAGCCTGGGAAGAGCAAGTCTAGTTTGCTTCTGTGGCAGGTGGGGCTGAGCTTAGATTGGAAGGACCACTCTGGCCTCCACAGCCTCCCCATTGCAGACGCCAGAGGCCAGAATTGAGAACCACATGGCGTCCTTGCAAAGGGATCTTACACAGCAACTGGGAAGCAAGAATCTGCGTGAGAAGCAGCCCTGGGGCCAGAGTTTCTACAATAATAATCTATTATATCAGTGTGGCCTTTTCTGGTTCAAAACTGGCCACCTCCATCATTGCACTTGATACTCAGTACCATTCTTGAGGCATTATTCCCCTTTCACAGATGAGAAAACTGAGTTTCAGTTACATCACATGCCCAAAGCCAGTGGGCAGGCAAGGCTACAATGGTGTTTCAACCCAGCCGTCGTTACAGCGTCCCTCCTGCCATGGCACCTGGGGATCAAGGGCCCTTAACTGGGGCAGGGGTAGGGGTCCTTGTCTTCCTTTTGTCCCCTTGAGCCCCAGCCTGCAAGTGGGGTACAGGGCTATCAACCTCAGCACCAAGGTCTTTGGGGGCTGAGAGCCACAATACCTCCCTCTGCTCGTTCACCCTGGGGCCCTCCCTGGGGGGCCTGGGCCTCCTGCCCCCAGCCCCGGCCCCCATTATGCCCTAGTTCTCTCATCTCCTTCCTCCCTCCCCCTTCCAGCCACAGCCCCATGACATGGCTGCCTGAGCCCCATTGGCCGGCCTGGGAGCATTTGCCCTTATTTGGCCAGGCGGCTCCCAGCCAGGCCTCCACCCCCAGCCCAGCCCCCGCAGGCTTGTCTTTCTCACTTCGTCTTTTTGAGGTTTGGCTCTGGGGCCCTGGCGGGCGTCGCTTCAAACGCACTTTCTGGTTGAGTCACTTTTTAACGGCTCCAGTGCTGTGAGCTGCTGCTGGGGCTGCTGGGGATCCAGCCTTCGTGGCCAACCCTCCCCCATCTGACTGCTTAAGGCTCAGAGGGCAGGGGCTGGGGTGGCCATTCCCTGTTGGACAGATTGTGCAGACCACTGGTTACCCATTTAGACCCCTCTCCTCCCCCACCCACAAGCCTGGGGGCAGGGAAGGCTGCCCTGAGTTCCAACCACTGCTTTTTCCATCTCCCTTCTTCACCTGGCTTGTGAGCAGACGCAGGCTGCATGGCCACTGTCTGCGGAGTATCCCCTCCGAGGACCCCCGGGCCTGGTCCTTTCCAGGACACTTTGAATTGAGTCCCTTAGGGGGACAGAAACTATGTGACTGTTGGCCGATTTTCAGGAAGGTGAAACTTAATGCTGGTTCCTCATTCTGAGATGGGGAGACCATCGTTTACATCACTAGGTCAGCATGATGATCAAATGCGATTCAGGTGAATGTGCTATGCCTCCGCTGCTGCCTCCCCCCCCCACACCCAGCTCAGCGTGTGGGCCTGGAAGAGAAGGAAGAAACAATGCAGAGTCGTTCCAGGGGCAGTCCTCACCGTCTCTGTTCTTTCCTCCCGTCACCTTCCTATCCCTGGGATCTGGCCTGAGGGGACAGGGCGCTGGCAGGAAGGACGACAGACAAAGGAGTCCACCGTCCTATGCCCCTCATTCCCAGCCCCCATGAGGGAAGGCTTTTCCTCCAGACCCTTTCCCACTCACCTGCCTTCTCTGAGCTAAGGGAGATCTGCCCTCCAGCCAGCTGGGGAAACCCATGGCCTGCCAGTGGCTGGGCAGGTCTTGGAACACAGGCCTTGCTGCTTCCTCCTCTGAGGTCCCAGGGCCCACTTGCTCTTGGGGACTTCCTATATAGACAGGCCCTTGGTCAACCTCCTCCTCAATTTTGTAGATGAAGACAGAAAGCCTGGGGGTTCGGGGGCAGATTGGGTGACTGGCCCAAAGTTACTCTAAATAGTCACAGGGTGGGGACTGGGCCCCTAATCTCCTGCCCCCTGGTTTTGCTCTCTGCTTGATGATCCTGATGTTGGGGGCAGGGGGTTCGGCTGATGAAAGACCTTACTGCCTGGTTTCTGCTGCTTTCTGGACACACACACACACACACACACTTTATTCAGAGCCGTTAAAACAGAAGCAGGTGCAGCTCTGCAAGTCAGCCCAGGCACCTGTGTGTGTGGAGGGAGCCAGGAGGGAGCTTTTCTCTCATTTCCCTGCTGGCGTCCCTGGGAGTTTCCAGTGGAGGATGCTTCTCTTTTCATGGCCACTCCCACAGCAGTGGTCAGGGTGGACTTCTCCCACACCCCCTTTCCTCCTACCCAGCCTGTCCTGCCTCCTCCCAGGTGCTGTGGACAAAACCTTGAACTTGGCCCTAACTTGCTTTATGACCTCTCTCTGGGCTTGCAGCTCAGTTTCCTGACGCGGACCCTGCTGTTTAAAGAGTCTTGGATACTGTGATCCAGAGAGCTGAGCCAGAAACCTGTCCCAGAGCTGTCTCCCACACCCCCTTTCCTCCTACCCAGCCTGTCCTGCCTCCTCCCAGGTGCTGTGGACAAAACCTTGAACTTGGCCCTAACTTGCTTTATGACCTCTCTCTGGGCTTGCAGCTCAGTTTCCTGACGCGGACCCTGCTGTTTAAAGAGTCTTGGATACTGTGATCCAGAGAGCTGAGCCAGAAACCTGTCCCAGAGCTGTGCTGCGGCACCCCCCCCCCCCCCCCCCCCCCCGCACTCCCAGGGTGCACTGCAGCTGCCAGGGGAGCATGAAGTTAAACTGGAGGACATCTGGGCAGGCAGTGCAGAGGGGAGAGTGTTCCCACCCTCCTTGCTGGGGGCCTCTCAGCCTTCCTGCTGCTTCCCAAGGCTCTGAGATAAGTTGGGGGACTCATGAGTCTTAGGTGCTGAGACGACCTCTTGCAGGGAACACCGGGGGCTTAGGCTCTTGAGGCAAGTCCCTCTCTTGGCACCTGCTTCCCTTTGTGGCCCCTTCAGGGAAAGTGGTCAAAGGTCCCAACATTTGGGACTGTTGACGCCAATTGTCTTCCGCCCTCATTTTGCAATGCTAGGGGCTCAGTTTCCCTCCTTTGTGGCCAGGCCTGTCCCTGAGCCTAGCTCCCCTGAGGGCGGGCCTGTGCTGCCTTCTGACTTCCTGTTTGTGAGTGGTTAGGTCCTGTGGCTTCTCTCTTGTTGTCTCCTCTCTAGGCAGGTTATCTGGGCTGCTATCTCCGCCTGCTGCTGAGCGCCCGCCCGCCCGGGGCCATGCAGCTGGAGGGAAGGCCTGGCTTTCTTCTCTGCAGACAATGCCCTGTCATTTCTCCCACCCTTGGGGCCTGCTCTCCGGTGCAGGTGCTAGGCCTTCAAATGACTGTTTTCTCCATGTTCTTCCTCCTCACCCAGTCAGCTTCTATTCTAACTCCTCCCCTGTCCATTCTCACTTTCTCTGGGAAGCCTTTCCTGATGGAGCGCCAGGTGACTCTGAGGTTGCCACTGCAGCATCCATCAGTCCAGTCCCACGGGACCCTCAACACCACCCAGGACTAACTTGCACCTGTTGCTCTAATTTTGTAGGATGTGGGTACGTGTGGAGGTGTACATTCGTGTTCTACTTCACTGTCAGATTCAGCGCTTGCTCAAGTAGAAGCCAAGTGTCCCCATCGGACCAGAAGCTCGTGCCTGTTTAGATACAACTGCTCATTCAAACCAACACCCAAGACTCCCATACCCTGCATGTCTGTCTGTGTCTTGCCTACCAGACTGGGAGTCCCTGAAGACTGTCCTTTTCTCCTCAGGCTCACCTTTACCTGCTCATAACCTCAGCTTGGCACGCAAAGATGGCTGTCTCCTAGGTCAGCGGGTTGGGGTGGGAGTGAGGAATTGTGAGCCCAAGCCCAGACTCCAGTCAACTCAGCCCTGTCATCTGGTGAAGGACCGTTCCCGGTTTGTTTCTGATGTCACTGCCCAACCTCCACGCCTTCTTATCTTGGTCCCAAATCTCCCCTCCCCTTTTGCTTCCTCTGAGCATGAGTCTGATTCCCGGACTTAGAATGTCAGAAGTGGACAAGACCATGGAGGACATTGTATAGCAGATTCCAAGTGAGCTAAGGCTGCCCAGCGAGTCCCTGGCTGAGCCCAATCCTACCGCCAAGGGGTGGAGTTTGAAAAGTCAACTTGAACTCTCTTCAAGGGAGGCGTCCCTCTCAACCACCTCCTCCCTCAGCCACTGGCCATCCTCAAGGGTTTAGTTTCTCTCATCCTGGGGAACTCAGCCAACAGGCGGCTGAGGCGGGAGTGGGAGTCACACCGCTCTCCAGACAGTGCCTGTATCCTGAAGCCATCCCTAAGCCATCAGGCCTCAGATCCCCGCGTGAGCCTTCCTGGGTGTTTCTGGGAGCAGGCAGGTGTGCAGCAGGCCTTCTGCAAGGTGTGTCTACAGACCTGAGCTGGGTGCCACCCACAGGCGTCTGTGTGGCTCTGGGCCCACTCTGACTCTCTGTAAAGGAGACTGTAAAGGAGACTGTGAATCTTCTGGAGTTTTTGGGCCGTGTGTGTGTGTGTGTGTGTGTGTGTGTGTGTGTGTGTGTACCCGCTGGTCTTCCCGTCAGTCGGTCACACAGACCACACCTATGGATCGTGTCAGCCTGGAGCAGGGCTTTCAGTCGAGTGCTCCTGCCCGGGCTTACTAGCAAAGCAACCGTCGGATGGTTCTTCTTGTCTCTGTGTCCTTATCTCAGACTATGCCCTTCCTCCTCCTTGATTTGTCTCTGGTCCCGTCCCGTTTCTCCTGGTTTGAGGCTCAGAAGAGCTGGGATTCATCACTGGACGTGGGGAGAATTCCAGGGAACAGGGACCCTGAGTGCCCCCTCAGCTCCATCCCCTTTCAACCTCAGTCCCAGCCCCTCCAGTAACTTCTTGTTCCCAGAAGCTCTGTGAGTGGAGAGGCTGGGACTCATTCTCTCACTTCAAAAAATTAAGTAAATACATTTTAAAAATCGATGGTGTTTTTTGGCTTTGGGCATCGAGGACACACAAAGGAAAAGCAGGCTCTGTTGTCACCGGACAGCAGGCATCGGAACACCCTACCCTGCCCAGGACAGGAGAGGGTTTGGGATGGAGACTCTTGAGGGAACAGTGTGTCCCTCAGAAGGAACCTCAGGTCTGACTTGCCGCAGGTCACACGCTGAGGGGTCTATGGCAGAGCTGGCCCTAGAGCCAGGCCCCTGGCTCCCAGCCTGCGACTCTCCTTTGCTGAGGTGATAGCCATGGAGGCACTGTCGGCAGAGGGTGGGGGGCAAGATACTCTAGGAGGAGGGGCCCTGAAGGGTGGGGGTCTAGGAACCCAGGTTACTGCACAACTTTGATATTCTTATCCTCTTATCGCCTGGGGCAGCCACTTCCCCTCCACCCCGGGTCTGGAGCCGTGGTGGGCTGTTAAAGGAGCACTGTCCCATTTCTGGCCAGCCCGCCCTCCTCACCACCGTCTCTTCAGACCCTGGTCCCCCTTTCTCCGTCCCATGTAGGCGCCTGGGATGGATAACAATTTTCCGGTTGAGGGTTGCCTTCCTGAAGGAAAGGATCCGAGGCAATCTCCCTGCCTGCTGCCCCAGCACATGCCAACCCTCTTCTGGGCCTTGAATCTGAGAGTTCTCTTGTGTGTGTGTCGGCCTGACTGAATGGGGGACCCAGAGAAGAAGGTCATGGCCTTCTGGGAAGGAATCTAGGTGATTCTACACTGCCCCCCGCCTCCCCCCATCTATTCCTCTATATTCCAGAGTCAAGCCCACTGAGAGGCTTGGAGAATATGTGTAGCCTAGACCCAGTCCCCCCCCAGGCCTCTCCCCACCCATACCCACACCCTGCTCCCCTCCCCCAGCTAGGGACCCTGGGATGGGCAGCTTCCTGCCTTCCCCATGGGGAAAGCGGGGGTGGTGTGCAGGTGGGCGGGCCCCTGCCCACATCCGGTGACTGCGAGAACCTCCCTTCGGAGCCTTTTTCCCTCCACTCTAAGCCCAGTGGCACCCATGCCCTGCCTGAGACCCTGTTCTCACCACTGCTCTGCCCTGCCCTCCTATCCCTGCAGGCCCTGAGGGAAGCATGAACACCCCGTCTCGGGCCAACAGATCCGCCTGACCCAAGTGTGACCCCCATATGTATTGAGGGTGCAGGTCTTACCTCCTGCAGGCTGGGGCTGGGGAGGGGTGGCTTTGTGGGGCGCTAAGGGCACCTGATTATGTGGATGGCATCGTGATGTGCTGGCCCAGACCCCCTTCATGCACCTGCTCCTCCGTGGCCTCTCTGGGTAGCACCTAGAGAGGAGCCACAGCTTCGTCTGAATGCCACTGCTGTCCCGAAGGGAAGGGAGTTTTCTGGGCTGGGGTCAGGGAAAAAGTCCTTTTCTTACGCTGGAATTCAGAACTCAGAGTTTTGGGCACTCACCGAAGGCCCTGACAGGAGCCCCAGTGCCCCGAGTCAGTCCCAGACTCTTGAACAAACCTCTGGGGCTGGCGCCATGGGGGTGGGTAGGCCTGGGGTCCCGGAAGCCACCTGCCCGGGGTGTGTGAGATGGTCTCTTCAGCCCCCCTCCTGCCAGTACCCAGCCTTGTCTCTGGTTTCCTGTCAGTCTGTCCTCCCCAGGGAGGGGAGGGGCACGCTAATCTCTGAAGCCGTGTGGGGGCGGGCTCCAAGACCGTTGGGCGCCCTGAGATCTGGCCCACGTGGCCTCGGGGTTATAAGCCCTGCCCGCCCTGAAGGGAACCCCACTTGGGAGCCTGGAGCACAGGGCTTGCTCCCCTCAGCCCTGCAACATCAGGTAGGGGTCTGACCCTTCACCTCAGCCCCAACGGGGACTCATCGACTCTGGGCCTCAAGGGGCGATGAGGGGCTTGGGCTGCAGCCCTGGGTGGAGATGGTTTTGGGAGGGGCTTCCGGGGCTTGGGTGCCTGCAAAGCTCACCAGCAAAGCTTTAGGCAAAGCGGTGCGATAACCCTCAGGTCCACCGCCTTCATGGTGGGACAGCTTCTTAAAGCTGTGGGCCTTGACTTCCCTCTGGACAAGGAAGAGAAAATGGCCCCTGGTCCCCAGATGAAGAAAGCCGGTCCAAGGCTTCTAGAGCCAAGAGCCAGAGACAAGGGTGGGGATGGCAGAAGGTGGGCAGAGGGTGGGCAGAGGCTGAAAAGTGGGACTTGATGTCAGTGAGAGGCCCTAAGCATCTCCCTCCACCCAACATGGCCACCAGCTCCGTTGCGATAGTCTTGGGCTTCCCACCCAGCAGGGAAGGGCTCAGGGCCTTGGGCTGGTGAGGAGGCTGGGAGCCAAGGACTTGGGGGAAGGAGGCTGGAGACTGAGGCCTTGAGGGGAAGAGGCTGCGGCTGCCTCAGTTGGACTCTGGAGGGTGGGTAGTGTGTCTGGCAGGGGTCACTCAGGGGGTCAGAATTGGGGACTGGGGTGAGACCTGATGAGTAGTGGTGGTCTCTACCTGAGTGGCCCTGAAAGTGGGGGGATGGGGTGGAGCCCCAGGGGGAAGGGAAGAGGGAAGCAAAGAGGAAGTGGGGGGAGGGAGGTAGGAGGCAAGGTCTGGCGCCATGCTGAGTCACCGCCCACAGCCCAGGGCGGGCCCTCTGGGGGCCATGGGGCTAGGTGCTGGGGTCTTAGGAAGCCACTGGGAGGGTCGGGGAGGGTTGGGGGCTCTTGAAACAGGAGTCAGGAGGAGGAGCGGGCGGCCTGAAGAGACCTACAGACGGACAGACAGACAGTGCAGTCACCCATAAAGTAGAAAGCACTACTAACAGCACTGGAGGGTGTAGTGTTTCCTACTTTATGGATGAGTGTACTGTGGGCTTCGGAGACCACGCCGCTGCCGCCGCCTGCCACCGTCTTCCTCCAGGCTCGGGACCACGCGTGACAGGTGAGCCCCTCAGGCACCCTCCCCGCCCTGCCCAGAACCCTGAAAGGCCTCCACCGCCCCCATGGCGCTGTCCTCCTGGTATGGCCAACCGGGGAAATGCCACATCAGCTCCTCTGCTGCCCGAGGTTTGGGAGGGCTGGGCATCGGCGCCTGATGCAGCTGCGGAGAGGCTCCAAGTGGGGGCCCAGCCGCCTGGACAGCCACCAGGACGAAGAAAAGGCGGGAAAGGAGGGTAGATGGAGGGGAATGTGGGGTGGTGTCTGGGACCCCAAACTAATAAACAATGGACTCTGCTTCTCTTTTGTCTGAGACTTTGTTGCCGGGGATTGGGTGAGAGGGGGTGGACGAATGGGCTTAGTGGGCACATGAAGGGGTGGGCACACAGAGGGGCTGGGAGAAATGGGTTTGGCCTTTTACGAGACCAGAAGAGGGCTCAGGGCCTGCCAGGCCGCAGCTGGCAGCGGGAGGATGGGCCTGGGGTGAGACCTCCCGGCAAATCCAGTAAAGGGGACATGACATGGAGGGGCAGGATTATGAGGGGCCTTCCCAACTTTTACCCTAGCTCTGGCACTGCCCTGCCCTCCATACCCCCAAACTGAAGGCTGCTTACCTCCAGTTCTAAGCTAAGAAGGCCTAGGGTTCCTGGGTAGTATAAGAATTGGGCACAAACACACTGGCACGTACACACGCAAAGCACCAGTTACTAATATACAAAACACACACCCCAGCACGCATGTGCATTTATACACAGGGGCCCCATACACATGCTATCGACACATGTGTACAAGGACATATACATGGGACATGACTGGCATGTCACAGAATGACACAGGGATATACACGCTCAGAACATACATATTCAATAGTGAACACACACACAATGATATAAACATGTGTGTCACAAGCAGAAGAGCATACAAATACATACATAGTGACATTCACATAATAAACACATTGATTCCAAACACACACACAGAGTGACACATTCATACACAATGATAACTATACAATAAATACATGGTGATATATAGACATAAATAAAACCATGTCATTACCCATACTGACTATATGAGAATGTGTCATGTATTGTGTAGTGCCATATAATGCCATTCATATACACATATGGCATATGTGTTATAATTTTTAAAATATATTTTATTACTTTCAGAGAGGAAGGGAGGGGGAGAGAGAAATAGGAACACCAATAATGAGAGAGAATCATTGATTGGCTGCCTCCTGCATGCCCCCTACTGGGGATCGAGCCTACAACCTGGGCATGTGCCCTTGACCGGAATTGAACCCGGGACCCTTCAGTCTGCAGGCCGACGTTCTATACACTAAGCCTAACCAGCTAGGGCAAGTGTTATCATTTATACATACACACAATCATAGCCTTACATGCACATACAAATACAGGCACTGTGGCAAGTAGACATATGCAATGGCATACACAGAAACATACAAACCCAATGAGACCCATAGACACAGAAGATCACATGCATAATACATATGTGTGTGCATATATGAAATAATACCATGGCCCCACACATATACAGAGATAAGTACATGTCTATTCTATATATGCTGACTATACATCTGTATGCACATAATGCTATGCATTTATACTGACATACACAACAGCAACACACATCAGGTAGTGGTGCACACTCTGATCTGCCCACTGCTTTAGGAAAGTGAGGATGGTGCCACCTCCCCGTTCACCCCACTCACAGCTCCAGCTGCTCTAGCCTGGCTGGAGCTCATGGTTAGGGACTCCGTGGTTCAGTACGGCTGCGGCTGTTCCCCAGGGGCGCCACCGGAGGGCCCCCGACCTTGGCTGAGGCTGGCTTGTGCGCAGATGGACCGAGTCCCAGGTTCAGAGGGGCCAGGGGCAGCCTCCCTGAGGCCTCTCCCAGCACCTTTGTCTCTGAGGACTTCATCTAGGCTCCTGCCCCCATGTACTGGACGACTTGTAAGTGGGGGAGTTCCCATGTCCTTGTCCAAAAAAGCCATTTTCCCATAGCAAAAAGGCCTCCGGCTACACAGAAGACGAACTTCCTGACAGTGCGGAGCATAGCAGCCCGAAAGACCATGTGGTCTCCTCTACTGGCCGGAGATGGCCGAGTGGCCCCCAAAATACTCCCTGCCGGGAGGAAGCTGAAGCAATTCTCTCAGCCTATTTCTGTCTCTGTCTCTTTGCTTCTATCTTCCTGTTTTCATTCTCTTAATTTCTGTTTCTCTTTGTTTCATCTCAAATCCCATTTTTTTCTATTCCTGCCCTTCTTCGTGGCTAGAGCTCTGTCTATCCGTCATACCACCTCCTGTCTCTGTCTCTGTCGTCTTGGGCTGGGGCCGATGTGGGGAGGACCCGCTGCAGCCCCCTTGCCTGTGTACCCCGGGAGGTATGGGGGTGTGTGGGAGGTCACATGTGGGGGGCATTATGCTGGGATCCCGTGAGGAACCTGCTCTTCCCTCTGTCCCGACCCTATCTGCCGGTCCAGCCCACCAGTCCAGCGCCATCACCATGGAAACCGGCAGCCGACTTCCTATTGGTGGGCGGGAGGGGAGGGGGAGGGGAGAGGACGGCTGGCTCTTCCCTGCTCACCCCCTAGATTCTAAGGCTCAGCCTTCTCCGCGCCCATCATCTCGGGGGTCGGGGCTGTAGGGGACCCCCTGCAGTCCCCGGAGCTGAGGCCAGCAGGGATAGAGACTATGAGGCGAGCAGCCCACCGACCCAGGCCTCCTTAGGATCAGCCGGGCTGCCCAGCAAGCTATCCAGCTAGCAAGCAACAGCGGAGAGAGGAGCGGGAGATAAAGGACCACAGCGGACCTTTGGGGATCACCCCCAGCAGCCTGCGGACCCTAAGCCGGCTGAGGGGTCGTGATGGATGGCCAGACTCACAGACGCTGACGGACACACAATGACACCGATGCACACAGCTGCACAACACTGAGATGCTCGGATACAAGCAGTGACAGCATCACATACTGCCACAGCCCTGCAATACAGACACCCACACACACACAGAAACAGCTGGTAACTCCGAAACAGGCGCAGACAGTGACACGCAGAACCGCTACCCTCCAACACACACAAGTGGGGATACCACCCTCCAAACGCGCACCAAGACAGCGCTGACCTGAACAGACAGACCGGGAGACACGCACACCCTCACCCAGGCTCTGCTGTCGGCGGCTTCTGCACATCCTCCCAGCCCTCACGGGGACAGCCTGGCACATACACAGCCACAAACAGACATAGCTCACATACCCCCGGCTCTAGCTCCGGCCACCCCGACTCCCGCAGCCTCCTTTGTGGGTGAGGAAGAACTCGGCCAACCTCAGATGGAGCCCCGGTAAAGCCAAGAGCTCAGAGAGGAAAGGGTTTGGTCTGGCATGACCCTTGCCAGCCCTTCCACTTGGCTGGGTGATGTCCCCCAGCCCGAGTCCTGGGGCCCCTTGGCAGTACCATGGAGCAACTGACACCCCTCCTACGGCTGGGGGACCCCGGAGCTATGGAGCCATGGGCACAGCCTGCCTGGCAGAGCTGGATTCCAGGACAGGAGGGCGAACCTGGAGGTGCAGCCCCAAGCACTACCGATACTCCGGCAGCTCTGCAGGTTGGAGAACTGAGGCCTTTGGAGAGCTCTGAGCCCGAGGGAGCCTGGAGCCCTGGGCCTGTGGGGGACATTGACCCTGAAGGAACAGAAACTGGGCTGCCCAGCTTGGGGCAGCAAGCAGCGAGCTCCGGACCCAGCTGCCCAAGGCTGGAGGACGAGGAGGTGGGGGCTTTCCATGAGGTAAGGGAGCGGTGGAGGGCTTGGTCTGAGAGGTGGGGGCCTCTCCTCACGGGCCTGATATGCAACCCCGCTGCCCACCTCTCCTCTCCTGGTCTGTCTCCATCTGTGGTTTCCAATTCTGTGACTATCTGTCCTCCCTTCTTTGGACAGGAATCTCAGTGGCTCCATTTCTTGCCATCTGTGTGTCCTTCTGACTCTCTGTCTATCTGTCTACATTTGGCCGTGCCCCTACCCCGCCCCCCCCCTCTGTTACTCTCTCTCCGACAGTCTGTCTGTCTGTGTCTCCTCCTCCCTGAATCTCTGTTCTTGGGGGCTGGAGGATACTGGGGTACGTGGAGCTATATGGTGGAATCAGAGTGCAGAGAAAGCAGATTTAGGGGAGGGGGCTCAGTGTTGAGCTGAGCCAGGGAGGACAAGGTTTGGCGTGGGTGTGAGATGGAGGGAGTGGACTTTGGGGGAGGGGACCCAGGGACCATGGAGCCTGGAGG
The DNA here is from genome assembly GCF_000412655.1 of Myotis brandtii. NCBI lineage: Eukaryota > Metazoa > Chordata > Mammalia > Chiroptera > Vespertilionidae > Myotis > Myotis brandtii. Next base: position 113,229 of record NW_005354050.1, on the reverse strand, counting down.
GGTGGGCATGGGAACTTGGGCTGGCATTTCCCTGGAGGAGGTGAGCAGGGATGGGAAGAATTGGGGACTACCAGAGAGGGTCCCAGGATCGGGGGTGCCCACGCGGGCAGGGAGGACTAGATAGCCCCTTCTCCTGGACCTCCTGAGCCGACTCTGAAAGCCTGGGATGTGGGGGAGAACCTTCCTGTCTGCGTGTCTCCGGGGGCCATGGTGGGAGAGCGCTCGCTGACTAGGTCGGGTGGGTTCCTGAGGCCCTGCGCCCTGCCTTTCCCGTGCCAGGGCAAGCTGAGCGTGGGCTTCGGGGACAGGCCCAGTCTGGAGCTGCTGAGGGCCCTGAGGGAGCTGCGGCAGCACTGTGCCCTCCTCAAGGAGGAAAACCAGAGGCTGGTGAGTCCTGGGTCCTGGCTGGAGCTGGGGGAAGGCAGGCTCAGACACTCTGCCCCTCTGCCTCGGTGTCCTCCTCATCCCATATGTACCTCCCGCCGTGGGGGCCACAGGGAGGTGACATGAGCCCTGATCTAGAGTTGCTGAGGACTCCACTGTGAGCCCAGGGCTCTAGCCCAAGGCCCGGGCAGTCAGGACTGGGTCAGCGGGGGTGCTTCCCACATGCCCTATCCTGGCTGACCCCTTGTCAGAGGAAGAGCAGCTTTCCAGAGACGGAGGAGAAGGTGCGGAGGCTGAAGCGAAAGAACGCCGAGCTGGCGGTCATTGCCAAGCGCCTGGAGGAGAGGGCCCGGAAGCTGCAGGAGACTAACCTGAAGGTGGTGAGGATGGGAGGCCGGAGGCTGCAAGATGAAGGCTGTGTGACCAGGGAAGAGGGAAGTCAGGGCTGGGCCTGAGGGGTGGGGTTTAGGAGTCGTGGACTCTTAGCACCCAGGAAAGCAGGAACTCGGGGGGCCAAAGTGTAGGAAGGGCAAGTGCTGGCCAGGCTAGGAGGCTGAGGCTTTCTGGAGCTACAGGAGGGAGGGAAGGGCTGGGCGGGGAGTTCCTGAGCAGGCAGGGAGCAGGATTCTGGATTACCACGTGCTGGTGCTGGCTACAGTCTCCTGCTGAGCTCATCTCTGGGTGCAGAGCCTGTGGGGGGCAGGGATGAAGACCCATCACAGTGGCAGCCCTAAATTAGCAGCATCCTTTGAGCTGAAACTAGGATGTAAGGTTAACTCTGTCAGTCCTGCTTGAGGATTGCGGGGGTCAAATGAGGCTGTGGGTCCCCTGACGCCCCAGACACAGGGTAAAAGCAAGAGGCCACACTTGTAGGTTTTCAACCTAACCCCTCCTTTGGGAGGAGCTGAGAAGTGGGAGAAGTGCCCCAGCCCTCAGATGACCATTGGCCTTACCCCTCCTCTGGCCAGGTGAGTGCCCCTGTGCCCCGTCCAGGGCCCAGTTTGGAGCTGTGCCGAAAGGCCCTGGCCCGCCAGCGAACCCGGGACCTCAGTGAGACAGCCAGCGCCCTGCTGGCCAAGGACAAGCAGATTGCTGCTTTGCAGCGGGAGTGCAGGGAGCTGCAGGCCAGGCTCACCCTGGCGGGCAAGGTGCGAGGAGGCCCTGGTCACCCCATCCAGCTCAGTCCTACCCAGAGCCACCTGCCTGGCTTGTTGGGATGTGGACCGAGATGTTAATGAGATGCAAATGAAGCGGGAAGGTGGAGGCTGCTGGGGAGTAGGTTCCCCTGGCAACGGCCCAGGTGGGAGCGGGGAGAAGCCTGAACCGAAGGGGGCGGAGCCATGAGTCCCAGACCTGGGTATTTCTGTGCTCCAGGCTTCAGGCTGTGTGCCGGTGGGTTTGGCTGTATGAATCCACACATGTCTAACACTTGCGTCAAGTGATGTTCACAAGGCATTTAGCACAGTGCCGGGCACACGGCGAGTGCCCAGTAAATGAGTCACCGTATGTCTGCACGCGGGCTAGCAAATGCTATTCGCACGCACCTATGACCAAGGCATGTACTCGTATGCATGGGAGGATGTGCACGTTCCCGCGCAGCAGAGCCCCTCTAGCAAGGGGACAAGTTGGGGGAGGGGGTGGGCAGGGGTTTAGGCCAAACTCCCCTCCCTGTGCCCCAACCCAGGAGGGCCCCCAGTGGCTCCACTTGAGGGACTTCGACCGACTGCTTCGCGAGTCCCAGCGGGAGGTGCTGCGGCTGCAGAGGCAGATCGCCCTGCGCACCCAGCAGGAGCCGCCCCCGCCGCTCCGGCCCCCGGGCCCCACTGTCCGGGTCAAAGCAGGAGCGCCCACTCCCAGGGCCCCGGGAGAGGTGAGCGCCGGCACCCGGGCAGGTGTGTGTAGATGGAGGGTGGGGGCCCCGGGATCTCCTCCTAAAACGCGCTCAGAGCCCCGAGGATCCGGTGGCGGCGTGCGCACCCCAAGGGCTGGGGACCTTTCCCGACACCCAGCGGTAGG